>NC_138055.1:14175481-14529912 GCF_964194185.1 Rhinolophus hipposideros
GGAAATGGATTCTGGCCTAAGGCACTGCTCCAATACATTTTTCTATAGCTGCAAAAAAAAAAAAAAAAAAAAAAATAGGCCAAAGGCCAGTATACCCTAAATCCTTGCAGATCTCTGTTTTTTTGATGAGCTGCTAAGTAAGGGAATGATTAGAATTGGAGAGAGTGAGGTTGGGTAGGCTTATTCTAAGGTTTTTCAAAGCCAGTACAAGGTAAGTGGTGGAAAATGTGGCTCTCACGCTCTCTGTTCTCATCTACCTCTTAACCACTATAGTAGACGTAGCAAACTGCACTGTTAGTTGCGTGTGAATTTGTTTGCATCTGTTAGTTTATACACTACTATGGCGCAGGCACATGGTGGGAGCTCAGACAGTATTTGTTGAGTGAGTTTTGAATAAACTACATGAGGATTGGGCCTCGTCTACCATTTATTTCCAGTTTTACACAAGACTTGGCGATGGTAGGTGCTTTACCATATTCGCGAATGAATGAATTTCAGCATCTGTGGCTTTGGAGTCTGGCAGATGTGGTTTCAAATGCTGGCTCCATAATCGCATGGCCAAAATTGATCAGTTTCCTTTCTGAGTCTCACATGTCTCATCTGCATAATGGAGGTAATAGTATCTATCACACAGAGCTCTTCTTGAGGGTTGGATGAGAGCTAATGTACTAGTTAATGAAGAAATGTGGTAAAGAGAGGCCCTCGGAGATTCGATGGTGACTCTGGGAGAAAGGAAAATAGTGCCAATGGAGCCAGAGGGGAGAGGGTAGGAAGAGAGGCAAGAGACGGTGAGGGCCATCGAAGGGGATAGAATTCATCCATTTCCCTCAACTAGTCACGATTACTGGCTGCCTAGTGTACCCACTCTTTCTGGATCAGTGACTTAGAGGTCCAGCTGGGGAGACTGGAGAAGGTTCCTGCCTGGCTTTAATATTCAGCCTGGGGTACATAGGCACCCCCCGACTCCCCTGAGGGAGTTTTTGTTAGAAGTAGTTCGGGGGCTGGATGCAAGTCACTGGAGCCAGTAGAATCCCAGGATATTGGGGGGCTGAGCACAAACCCCAATGTCCAGATCTGGAACCTGAGTCCTGGTTGTACCCATGTGAATGGGTTTTTCAGACTGTGACTTCTCCGAAACTTTTAGTGTCTGTAATCAGTTTATGCACCTAGAGAATATTTGGCTGATCAAAAGTCTAGGTAGTAGTACCATGTAAATCACAGGGTGTCTCCTATATTTTGTGTATTCTCAGGAGTGCTATAAAATGGGGTAGAGGGGAGAGAAACATGCCACTTGAGAAATATTTTTTAAAATTCCTAATTACCCAGGAAGACTCTCGTAATGCAAGTTACTTACATGTGTATCAAATCTATCAGTGCCTGCCACCTTCTAGGTTTTTAATAGCCATTACTTTCTGTTCTCTGCGGGATTAAAAGCTGATTAAAAAAAAAAGGAAAAAAATTGAAATCACAATAACAGGAAGGGGCCCCAACCCCCCAATTCCAAATTCTAGATCTGTAGGTCCAAAAATTGTTGCAAAATGGTAATTTTTTGTGCTTGTTTCCAAGGCTCTGTTCGAGTATCCCAAACCAAATTTCTATTTTCATGGGGTGCCTGGGAGAAACAAGCTCAAAGAATGGTTCTGGAGAACTTCACTTCCACCCCCCCCACCCCCCGACTATCATCCTCCTCTCGGTGTGGGAAACATACTGTGTGAGTGAATGGAAGAGAAGGAAGACAGGACGGTGAACAATCTCTCTTCGCTTGCCAAAGGGGAACTGTAGGAGAGCAGCTCAGGGCTGGGAGCCAGGAGACCTAAGTCCTCACTGTTGCTCTGCCACTGGCGACCTGTGTGACCGTGAGCAAGTTACAGGGATGCCTTTCTTGTAAGAGGATTATACATCCCTGTCCATTACCCCACAGCTTGCAGTGCTTTCGTTCATGGTGGACTCAGCCATAGACTTGCTTTGGCCAATGGAATGCTGGCAAACGTGACAGAGCCACCCTTGAGCAGAAGTTTCATGTAATTCAGTTACTGTGCTAGGACTTTCCGCCACGAGACTAAGGTAGGAGCTGCTCCCCAGCCGGGATCCTGGAATGGGGAAGATGAGACCCAGTTCTCGTGGATCTTATTCAAAACTCACTCAATAAGAGCCAGAGTCAGCCTGCAGCCAAGAAGCAATGGGAGTGAGAAATAAACCTTTGTTGTTGAAGGCTCTTGGAAGCCGGGGGTTGTCTGTTATTGCAGCCTTACCTAGGGAAGTGGACTAGTACGGCCTGCAACTCTGAAGTGCTGGGTCTTCATGCCTCCATTGCAGAGTCCTCTTGGTCATTCATTCTCCTCCCAGCAGATGGCAAATGTATTCTAAAATCAGATCTGACCATATCCATTAGGGCTCTTTGGGTTGCAATTTCCAGAAAACCCAACTCAACAGGCACAGAAGCTCATTAGTTTACTACACTGAAAAGTCAAGGATAGATTTGGCTTAGCTTTATCCAGAGGTGCAGTATTATCATCAGGACTCCATCTCTCCATCTCTTGATTCTATTTCCCCCCCCTTTTGGCTTCATTCTCAGGCCTTGTATGGTAGTAAGACCTTAGCTACCTTCCCTAGGCTCAAACCCTTCTAGCCAAAAACAAGACATCCTTTCACCAATAGTGTAGTTATAGAGATCTGATTGGACCAACTTGGGAGAGTATCCATCCCTGAAACAATCCCTGTGAAGTCACAAGGATGGAATTATTGTGACAGGCTTCCCTTTCAATCAATCACTGCGGTTTGGGGAATTCTGTGCTCTGATGGGCCAGGGCTGGGTCACATACCCTTCCCCCTACCTCTAAGACTTGTAGAGAGGTGATTTGAAATCTGAGCTACTGATGCCAGGTGAAAGGGGATGGATGTTGGCAAGGAAATCAGCAAATGAGAATTATACTGATTCTGTCACTTGCATGACATTAAAAAAAAAAACTTTCAAAAAAAAACAAACCCCTGTAATTTTCAGGATCAAATCCCAATCCTTTGATCTGACCCTGGTTTACTCTACTGACCTCATCTCCTTCCCCACCTCCAGTAAATTCTTTCCTTTTGGTCAACGTCACTCCCTCGGAGGTCAAGAGAGGTGCCTTGAAGAGAAAACTAAAGCCATGTCAAAATAAGGTTAAGAAGATTGTGATATCTTTTAAATGTTTTGGTTAAATAACACTTTACCAATATGCGTGAAAAGTTCAATGGTCGTACAATCTCATTTGATGAGTAGGATCGGAAGCCTGAATTTGGGGCTCTTTATGATGGTGAGGCCCAGGCTGAATGGGCTTCCAGCCACACTTTCAACATCTCAGCCCCCTCTATCCTCCCCAGGTTAAGGCTCTCTGCAGCCTCACCAAATAGTTACAGTGTCTCAAAAGCATGTTTTTCCAAGCTCTGTTCCCTAGACCAAAATAACCTTTCCCCTACCTTTTTCCTTTGCATGCTTTAATCCATGACTTTGAAATTAAAGCAACCAGTCCTTCAACTGTGTTGCATCTCCTAATCCAGGGGTCATTAATCTTTTTATGCCTTGGACACCATTGACAGAAATGAATTAGCGATATAGTAAGATAATTACTTCTATATTCATGCGTTAAATACCAATATCCAGCAGCACATCTAATAACTACCACGGTGTTGATGTAGTGATGCACATAAATGTTCTTCCAAGCTTTCTGTCACAAATGAAATGTGATATGAGAATATCTGTGATTATAATTTGTGGCAAAATCACAGGGACTGCTAATATTATTGTGGTTTGCTGCCGCTACTCATAAGTAGAAAGACATGCCTCATTTCAGTTAGAGGTTATTGGAAATCAATACACATTTTTTTCTTGTTCAAGTTCAAGAAGTCCCTAAATTCAATCTACAGACCACAGGTTAACACTCTGTTCTAGTAGGATTTAGAGGCCTCCGACCTAAGACCCGGAAGCATTTAGTGTGTCTAGGTATCATGACTCTTTCACCTTTTCTGCTCTCAAAGCTGGATTGAGACATAGGGGCGTCGGAAGCCAACCCATAACTTGCCCTTCCATTAGTTACTTACAGGAGGAGTGGAGGTGATGGGGGAAGACGGAAAGGAGGTTGGACCTCTGCTGGCAGTCTGCAGCCTCAGCAACAATCTTCAGCTCAATTCAGTGTCACCCCAACTGGCATACTTCATCCGATTAAAGAGCAGTCTAGTGTTTTCTACATTGATGTTTCCCACGCCTGATCCTTAGCTAGAAGCCTCTTTCTTGAGAGGCAGTTTCTGCTTCCCCAATATTCACAAAATCTTCCCTAAGGATCTCAATGCCCACCTTTCCTTCCTGCTCAGGGGACTGGATAGGGAAGGAGGGGTTTAATAAGATAACAAAACCAGTCATTTTTTTCTTTATTCTCTTTGTTACAATGTTTTACCACCCAGAACAAGTGCTTGGTTGACTCTCTTCCTTGAATCTGGAGGAACAGTAATCACTGACTGGCTGGCCGTAAGTTACCCGAGGACAGGGCCCAGGGCTCTGTATCCCAGTTCTTAGCATATATTAGATATGCAATATTTTTGGAAGAAAAACAGCTATGAAAAAGCAATGGTTAATGAAGATTAAGGTCTCAAGAATGAGAACCAAAATACCTGATTCTCTTCAGGCCTAAGGCTTTCATTCAAGCATTTTTATTCATCAAATCAGTCTTTCTTCTTTATGGCCTCTCTTGCTCCCACCCAATGCCATGTCCTAATTAAGTGGTGTTGTTTTATTAGCTGGCACCAGGAAATGACATGAATCACAGACCTCCCAAACGAACACCTGCTCCCTATATATTTTTTAGGTGAAAGCACTGACAGACTCCAGGGAGGGGCTAAGAACACCTTCATTTAACAACCTAAGAGTGAAAAGAACACTAGTTTTCATAGATGTTTCTTTTACTACCAAAGGTGAAAAACGAAAAAGGCGTGCAGCTTGTGCATACTTTTATCACAGGGTGCTATTATTCAAGCCTTGAAGGCCTCCAGCCCAATCGTGCAACAATTTGGTTCAGATTTAATTTGACGACGCTTTTGATGTCCCACTTTTGTTCCAGGCAATCTATTGGTTTCTTGCTGGCGCCACCTGGCTCACCAGGTGATGTGGCTTTAGTTATCAACTTTCGTTTATTGAGGTTTGGGGATCTGCATACTGTGGGGTAGACCAGAAGTACTAGCAGGTGGCTGGTTTGTCCCTCAAGATATTTAAAAATGTGGGAATAAGAGGCCTACTTAAAAAACTTAGAAGACTTTACATTAAACAAACATCCAGATTTACAGCCTTTTTTTGAAGATTGGAAGGCCTGGCAATATTGGGTCCATTGTCCCACATTCCAGTGTCTGGCTGGTGTTGAGGGGAGCCATCACCTTCAGATGGCTGACTGTCCATTGCCTGCAGTCACCCTCTGCCCTCTATGTTTAAAACCCTTCAGACTTGCCATTAATTTTAAGATACAGACCGACATTCTTTCTATGACCCACAAGGCCCTCACAGCCCGACTCCTGCTTATCTTTTCCACCCCATCTTGTGCCAGGAATAATAACAGCAAACACCCATATAGGGCTAAACCTGTGCCTGGCTCTTTCATTCCTCACCACAGCCCTTGGAGGGAAGTACTATTATTATCCTCACTTTATAGGTGAGAAAGTGAGGCACAGAGAAGTCAAGTCACTTGTCCAATAACACACAACTAGGAAGAGTCAGATCTGGTATTCAAACCCAGGCAGCCAGCGCCTTGGAGACTCTGCTATTAATCACTCTACTCCCTCTCTTTGCATTCCGGTCACATGGTTCCCTCCCAGCACAGGTTTTATGGGTGCTATTCTTCTTGCCTAGAATGTGTTCCTGCCTTCCCCAACCTTCTCCACCACTGCATTTCCCCTCACCCTTCAGTTCCAGCTCAAATGTGTCCTCAGGGAAGCCTCTTCGTTTCTGAACCCCCAAAACTCGTACTTTTGTTTCCTTTTCTCTTGAGCAATGCTCTTCAAATAGAAGATCCTATGATGATGGAAATGTTCTTTGTGCTGAACAGTATAGTAGCCATAAGTGACATGGGTTGTTAGGTACTTGGCTCACGTGACTGAAGAACTGAATTATTCATTTTGTTGGATTTTAATTAGTTCAAAATTGAATTAAAATTGTCACAAGTGGCTCGTGACTACCATACAGGATGGCACAACTTTAGAGCATTCGACTCCCATGGGAATTCCACGACCTTGTGCCTGTTGATTGGATCTGTGTGTCTCAGTCATAGACCATAAGTCCGACAAGGTAGACATTGGTGTCTTTTGCTTCCAATAGTCAGTGCCTGGCACATCCCAGATACTGGCTGAATGGACAAAGAAACCTTATAGATTTTGTCTCCATCAGAAAAGAATGTACTCGAGAGGGGCCGTCTGAAACCCGGGGCAGGGCGTGACACTGCAACAGGTTGGACGTTTGGGTCACAGATGCTTTGAACCCACGCTCCAGAACTTATGAGCTCTGGGAGCCTCCGGTTTCTCCTCAGGAAGATGGAAATGGCAGTCATTTCTATCTCAGAGGATTGCTGTGATGAAGAAATGAGTAATTGTTGCTAGCAAGAGTTAAGGTTTATTGTGAGTTTCCCATGTCTTCTCAGCATTTTCTATGTATCGTTTTATTCCACCCTCTCAGTGGGCTGAGGCATGGAGGGGCTAGGTGATATGGGGACAGATAGAACGGCACAGCAATGCAGCCATGTTTGAGCTCACCTGTTTCCTCCTTGCTCTTAATCATTGTCTAAAGAGTCCAGCTCATGGCAGCAATGCGCCCCCATCTTTGCCCCCTCCTCCCCCCGTCAGTTCCTCTGGGGTCCGTATGTAGCCCTGAACCCCCCTGTTGGTGTGAGCCCCTCTGGGGGCAGCTCTGGGCAGCCAGGGCCCCTGGTCTAGGTGGCTGATCCCAGGAGAATTTCTCCCTCACCATGGCCTCAGAAGCCCTGAGGCTTGGGGACGGGCAGAGCACTAGATGTCAGTGAATGGGCTTGCGACTCAGTCGGTCTCTTGGGTGACCCTGCTGCTGCCCCAGACCTTGCGTGGCTCCACTGGTCAGTCGGAGCCAGTCCAGCTGTGAGAGGTTAGCCTCGTTACCCTCAGGCAGGCAGCTTCCATTTAGGCTCTCTGGAGACTCCTCTTTGAGGGGTTCAGTGTCTGAGGCTGAGATGGAGGGGGAGTAAAGGGAGGGGGGGCAGCGGAGAGGAGGAGGGGAGACCGTAAAGGAAGAGGGAATGAGCTTTTTGGGTGAGAGGTCAGGTTTATCCAGGAACCGGGGCATTTTGGGATTTGTAACCTCTCGGGCAGCACTTTGCAACAAAGTTAATGCTAATAATCATGATAACTAACATTTATTAGGCACTTGAAATGCACTGGGCAATGTTCTAATCACTTTACCCTTCATATTAGCTTCTCTGATTTAATCCCATTTGACAGATGAGGGAACTGAGGAACAGAGAGATTAACTAACTAGCCCAAGGTCACACAGTAAGTGGTAGAGCCAGGATTCCAACCCAAGTAGCTGGACTTCATAACCTAAGTCTCTCTGAAATCATAAACCCAGATTATCTCATTTCCTAATGCTTGTTGGGAACCCCAAAGATTAGCTATCTAGTACATCCCCTTTGTTTCAGAGCTGGCACATCCGAAATCCAGAGAGGAGGAGTCTCCAGGATTTGCTCAATGACGTACCTGTGCACAGAGAGAGAGCTGGGTAGGAACCCTTTCCCTGACTTCTACTTCAGTCCCATATTAAAGAAAAATCAGGACGCGACGATGTTAAAACAATCAGAATTCCACTTCCACTGAGACTTCCCAGAGAGGCCTTGATGAAGTATTTCCAGAAGCACATCCATGAGGTGCTCTGTGAAGGAAAGGTCCAGAGGTAGGTGAAGTCTGGGCAGAGTCACAGTGTGCATTTGCTTACTAAAGGCAAACTCAGCTTGATCATAGAATTTTGAAAAAAATCTTGGATTCAGTGGAACTTAAAGAGAGGAAGACTAGCTGCAGATCAGGTTGGGATGAAGGAGATAGAAATTCAATAAAATTGGGAGTGTGTACGATGTCAGGGAAAGGCCATGGACTTCAGAGTTGGGCAGACTTGGGTAGAAATTCTGCCTGTACTGCCTCGTGAGGTCGGGCAACTTCTCAGAGACTGTTTCCTCCTTGGGACAACAATGGCTCTCACGTTTTTGTGAGCCCAGATGAAATCATAGAAACACCTAACCCATTGGGGTCAGCTTGACCAGTGATAGCTATTAATGCTCTGAAAATAATTAACAACAGTTCCCAAAGTGTATTAAGAGAATTTAGGTTCGTTAGGAATTAATAGGTATTACTTGACAAAAGTTTCTGTGACCAAATAAGTTTAGAAAATGCTTAGTTAAACAAGGCACACAGATTTTTCTGCAGGACTTCTCAGAGCATTTAGTTGATATTTTTATCCAACGCTATCTCCAGTCATGTTTCTTAGGATTACCAATTCTGATTTTTGTTAAAGGGAAATGTACTTTTACATTCCCCTCTGTATCCTCTAAGTTTTAAAGTAGCCGGAATCTTTTGTGGTACTTTGAATGTTTACTATTGAGGTATCCCAAGCCAAAGAGATGATTGTGTGTCACGCAAGGAGTCATGGGGAATATAACCAGCATGTACTGAGTGTTTACTATGTGTTGGTTATTCTAGACATTATCATCCCCATTTTATTGACTGGGAAACCAAGGCTCGGAGAGCTCAAATATTCAAGGTTACCCAGGTAGTTGATCGTCCTGCAGGGCTTAAAACCCAACTTCAGGCTGACTCCAAAGTCTCGGAGTGGTGGAATGAACATGGACTTTAAGGATGTCAGAAAATGCAAAGTAACCAAATGGGGAAATGAGCGGCTCCTTGGGCAATGAAATGAAAGCTGAGAAACCCCAGGGGGAAAAGTGAGTTAGTTGGGCCATATGCTCTCTTCCGGTTGGAGTGCTGGGGCTGGGGAGATAACTGAAAAATGAAGAACAGGGTTAAGTTTCCTAAAGATTGACAAGCCAATAAAATGTCAGTCTTTATCTAGATCAGACGATGGAAAATGGGGGTAATTGAAAGAAATTGGCTATTTCTGCCTCCTCTGGCTGTGCCCTCGACCTTACACATGTTCTGTTTGGATCAACTGTGATTTTCCTGTCCTGTTTCTAGTCTTTGTTTCAGTTCTTTCTAATTTCTGAAAAATGACTTTGAAGCCAGTTTCTGAGAAATGACTTTTTCATTTTATATGGGGTTCCTTTAATAAGTTAATATTTCTTATTGTCATTTGCAATAATCCCTTGAATATTGGAAATACAATCTTTAGGGGACAAAAAAACTTGCCTCTCTCCCATTTGGGACTAATGATTCTTTTTCTTAGAAGAATGAAATGGAACTTTGGGAGAATTAAGAGTAGAGAGGGAATAATGGAAAGTGGGCTTGAAGCCAAAGCATTCTGGTTTTAGTCTCAGCAAAGTTAAGACCAGAGGCACCACTTAGCTGTGTGACCTTGGGCAAGTTTCTAAACTTCTCTGGGTGTCAATTTCCTCATTTGTCAAATGAAGGGGTTGAACCAGTCATCTCTAAGATGTCTTCCAACTCTAATATCCCATAACTATGAGCTAATTTTGTGGACACGAGATAAAGAAATATTCAATAAAAACTCAGGACTGCTGGTGAGATCAAGCTTGGGGTGCTGGGTTTGGCAGGTATTAGGGGTGGGGGTCTGTGGGCATGTGAGATCTCCTCATGACATTAACCTCATAGGTTAGAGGTGATCCCCTAAACTCTGGGTCCTATGTCATAGCTTGCAAAGACCATGTGTCACAGTGGTTATAAAAAGGTTTGCGTCTCAGCCTGGCCGCTTTGCTAGAAGAGGGACTTGGCCGAAGAAGTTATTATACTTTTAAAAAGTATCCCAGAGTTTGTGATACGCTGTGAGTTCTGGTGGCAATCAATCTACAGGTGTTTTCCACCTCTAAAATGGTTTCAAATCAGTTATTTTCTTAACCTATAACACTGAAATAATAAAATGTACAGACTCATAATGAGGGTTAAGTGAGATGATATGTGAATAGTGCCCTGTACATAGTAAATGCTCTATAAGAACACAGTAGGTAGGTGCTCAATAAACTCCTGTCTACCTACTCCGTGTGCGTCGCTGTGGCTCTTGTCTAACCCCTGGCCCTGTCCGTACCACTCATCTCTAAAATACGGGCTAGAAAGCCTCCCTCCCAGGACTATTGTAAAGATTCAGTGGTAAGTGCTGGAATGAGGCCTGTACATAGCATTGAACACCAACCACCACCACAAAATGTGTGATCTTACTGAGCTCAAGTGTATGAACGTTTCAGACATTCTAAAGGCTTTTTTTTTTAAATCAATCATAGCTGAGATTACCCTTCTCAGCTGTCATCTCACTTTAGCTCACTCTGGGTCTGGGAACATCTCAACTAGCCTCGTCTCTCTCTTCATTTACTGAGGAACACCTCTCTGTGAGGCCATAGGGAAGGAAGTGGGCTATGAGGTATAATCTAAAGAGAATCAAATGATCTGCCCTCCTAAACTGTCTCCCGACGGGCCTCTCTTGCCCATTGTCTTCACCATTAGGGGGATTTCTCCGACCTAGAGAGGAGATCTGGACTTGTTATTGAAATCTGTCTCCATTCTGGAAGATCCTGGGATTGAACCTCTCTGAATCCAGGCTCCTCTGCCTAGAGGAGCCAGTGCACCTTTCCCCCGAAAGCTGAGAGCCACCATAGGGGCGTGTGAAGGTCCCAGGCCATATGGTGTCAGTGGAATCTGAGGAAGTTTGGCTGCAGGACCCCTTCACCTCATGTTCTCCTCTGCTCAGGCACGCAGCCCTCCACTCAGGTCTAGGAGATTTTCACCCTGTGAGACTCTTCCCCAGTATTTTTGAAAGATAAGCCAAAATATTTACATTTAAACACATAACATGATCTCCCAAGTTTTAAATATCAGCAAACTCTTTTTCTTCAAGACTTTTTCCAGCTATCACCTCTTCTGGGGAGAGGTTCCTACACCGAAGTCTGCCTGGTGCCTGCCGCCCCCCGCCCCACACACCCTCTACCTCTCCATCATCACACCTCATCACCTTGCATAGCCTCTCATGGCTACTTACGTGTGCATGTCTCACATTTGTCCCTGAGTTATTTGAGGGTGGCCACCTGGCTAGAGTCCTGTACGTACATGCTCAATAGACATCTGGAGTGAATGGATGAGTCAATGACTAATGACGATGTTATGTTATGGTGCAGAACTTACAAACTCAAGGACCAGGCTGTCTAAAAACAATTCCTGAAGCTGGCCACATTTGAGATAATAGGGGCCCTACTGCTTGTAATGTGAACAATGTAGCTTCTGCCCTATTATGTAGGTTAAACAAACTGCCCAACAAAACACACCCTGGGGCTGCTTCGCTGCCGTCTGTGGATATCCCTAATTGGGAATGGATTACACATTATGCTCTGTAAAATTGCTATGCCCATGTGTCATGCCAGAAAAAGAAACAGGATGTAAATGACATCAATTGTTAGGGTAGCCAGGATATGGGGAAGTTCTTTCCATTAAAAATTTTATTATAGTGAATAATTTGTTCAGTTGGAAATAATTTTGATAGCGAAAAATGCAGAAAGGGACAAAGAATACCACAACAAACACCCCTGTACCCACCATTTTGAATTGCTGCTAACATTTTATCTTATTTCCATCAAATATTTCTATATGATGATATTTTTAAATTACAGATAACGTTGAAATTCTCTTTTCCCATTGTTCTCAGTCCACATCCCCCTAGCTCCTTCTCTCCACTTCACCCACCTCGCATGCCACAGGCACTGGGGTCCTGTGTTTAGTGGGGTTCCTTCCCATCTTTCTTTTACATTTGGCAATGTTTTTGAACAACAACAACAAAAAAAAGAGAAAACAAAATTTTACTTTGATGTATCCAATCCCTGTCCTGTTAGATCCCAGAATGAGATGTGTAAAACCCCAGTTTTAAGGACTAGAATATTCTAGTAGGCATCACTAGGAAGAGAGTGGTTCTTAGACCAAGACGATGCTTTACCAAGGACAGTGTTATATGTTCAGTGGGGGTTCTACATGTCCAGCACAACCAGAGAAATGACAATATATTCAAAGTTTGCAACATGGTGTTTGCTTTAAATACATTACCTCATTTAAGCTTTCTAGAAGCCGGTGAGGAAACTATTTTATTCTCCTTTTACAGGTGAGGAAACTGAGGCTTAGAAAGTTGATGGCGTATCCCAGGCTACTCATCTAACAATCCCAGCTGGATATGAACCCAGGTCTGTCCGACTTCCATGCTGTGCAGATGGGAGACAGCTGAGTGACACCAGGTGCAAACAGATTCAGGCCTGCAGGCCAAGGTTCTTGTTCTCATTAAATAGGGTTTCTATTTGGTGCTCTGTTTTTTTTTTCACTCACCATAATTTTTCTGAAAATTTCTCTCCTTAGGGCAACATTTTCCATCACCAAAGGTGATTTGTTTTGGAAAAGTTTGAGTAAAAACAGCTCTATATTTCTTGCTTTCCGAGAGAATGGAAAAACACATGCTATTCGGCGATGTTTTTAATAGCTCCTTTAAGAAGCAACACACAGACACTCACATAAATTATTTCTTATTTGTTAATCACCCCAAATACCATCCACAGTGTTTCTGAAAAACAGTTGGGAACGTGAGTTCAGAAATTGAGTAATTTTTTAATATATTTATTTTCCTCATAAAATCTGTGTTCTCTGCTTTAGAGAAATAAATGTGTTTGTGCTCTCTCAACTTGGAGTTATTTAATATTTTCCAAGGACCAACAGACTTCCAGGTGCTTTTCGGGCATTCAAGTTAATACGGCCCCTATCTATAGGATTTTCACCTTAAAAATCTCATAAGATGAGCAAAGATATACCAAGATATATAAATGAATAATGGCTAGTAACTACACAGTGCTTTGCAGTTTAAAAAGTGGGTTCACATATAGTATTTCATCAATAACCTGAGAATAGGGCAGGAAACTATTAAAATAAGTTATTCCCATTTTACAGAATAGGCAAGTAGGGCACTCAAGTAATTGAGTGACTGGATTAGATCATATGGCTGGTGAATGGCAAAACTACCTGTCCAACTAAGGTTTTCTGAATCCTGGATCCATGCTCATTCACAGGGAGACAGATGGACAGATGGGGTTTGAGTCCAGACTCCAAGGCTCACCAGATGTGTGCCCTTGACGAGACACTCACCCTCTCTAAATCTCATGTCTTCCTCTGTCAAAGGAGGCACTATTAGGATGCATTTAACCTATGCATCGTAGGAATAGAAGAATCAGTGAGGTGAGGAGAGACCTAGAAGAACGGTGTCTTAGATCAGGCTCACCAAGCAGCCTCAGCAAACAGGGGCATTCAGTGGGAGGATCCTGGGGTGTCTTATAAAAACAAAGTGTGTGTGCACTTTCTTTCCCTCTCTTTCTCTTTGTCCTCCTTTACTTTTCCTCATCCCGTTCTCCCCTCCGCCATCCCCACTTTAGTTGCTTCTCATCTCTGCTTCCCACTCTGCCCTCTGTTTTCTTCTTTCCGTCCTCTCAGAGACTTTCTTTGCTTATCTGGATGCAGAACACAAAACCGCGACCTCAGCTCTCACTTATCATCCTACCTATCATCCTCACCTATCGTCCAAGCACCAACGGAGGAGAACCAGAATTTCTGAATACTAATTACAAATTTTAGAAAGACAAAATCCAGCTGGCCCAGCTTGGGTCAGGGTTCTTGGACTGGGGCCCTGGGGGCAGAAGTCAAGCAGTCAACAAGCATTAAAGACACCCTTCAGTAGCAGGCAGTGTGCTTACTGCCATGACCCAACCTGGTGTTTTACACCTTTAATCACCTTGATTTCTGTAAGTTAGGCACTGTGCCATGTACCCATGAATTCATTTCATCCTCACAGCAACTCTTTGAGGGAGACATTGTTACCTCCTATGAGGAAAACTGAGGCTCAGAGAGATTGAACCATTTGCCCAAGACATATAAGTAGTAAGAGACAGAGCTAAGATTCGAACTCAGGTCTGTCTGACTCCAGAGTGGGCACAATGTAACCACCAGCTACTACTGCCTAGAAAACATTTATTGCTTCTCTGAAGGAACAGGGTCCATTTGCATGAGTATAAAGGCCTCATCTCCACATGAACAACTCTGAAAGGTCATTGCAGCTTTAGGGCTCCCCAAGGGGTTGACGGAGGCCTTGCTTGTGACCACGTCAGAGCCCAGCTCCTCCCTGCTCAATCGAGCAGGTACCCTTTCCCACAGGTATGGACCCTGCATGCTAACCTCCATCTTGGAGTCTGCATATAGGGGCCTAAACTGCAACCTACTCTAAAGAACCCAAAGCAGAAAAGAATCCCATGTCCCTGACCCCAAGGAGCTGCCCTATCCTCCCTGTACTATTTACACCTGGATTGTGATTTGAGGAAGACTAAACTCCTTTATTCAAGCTGTTACTATTTGTGGTCTCTGTCACTGCAGCGGAACTGACATGCTAAGCACCTGGGGAGGCTGCAGAGTGGTGATTTGTGCTCAGCACGTAGGTGATTACACTCAATGAGCTCGGATGATCCTTCTGTGTTTCCCCGAAAAGAAGACCTAACCGGAAAATAAGCCCTAGCATGATTTTTTCAGGATGACATATCCTGAACATAAGCCCTAAAGCGTCTGTGGGGACAGAGCCAGGAGTGCAGTTTCCAGGCTCTCGGCCTCACGTGGAAAGGTGCTGACTCAGGTAGTAAATGGCCATCAACTGTGATTGGATGGCCATCAGCTGTGGCTAGTTGGCCGTCAGCTGTAAGCAGTGAGCCATTGGCCACTAATATAACTGCCGTGGCTTCGCTAGCAGAAAAATGGGGGCTAGCAAGAAGATGGTGACTGGCAAGAGCGGATTGCAGTTAGCACGGCGGTTGCGGACAGTGGGTATCCAGACTCCAGTGAGACTATAGTGCTGCCAGCGAGAATATAGTGGTATGACTCCCCTACCTATGGCTCCGTGAGTGTTCCTTTTTGGCCTCACCATATCCTATGTTCTTGTATGGGGAGTGGGACCAGAGACCCCGCAGGCTGCCCCGCACGACACATGGCACAGGGAGCAGGGACTCCCACATGACAGCGTCTTTTGGGGCAAACATTAATATAAGACCCAGTCTTATTTTGGGGAAGCACGGATCTAGCCTGGAGTTTCCAGGATTGCCAGATTCTGTGAATGCAGCGTAGTGGGCAGTGGTCCCAAACCTGTGCACCACTAGGGAAACTAACAAATACTTATGTGGGGTTACAGCCAAGATTTCTAACGTCACTGTGGTGGCTGTGATGGTTGTGAGGCAGCCAGCTGGGTAGCCTCTGCAGATGGCAGCGGGGACGCACAGGTTTGGGGAAACTCAGTGAACTCTGCTTCGGGGACTTAGTTCCAGCTCCGAATGTCTCTCTTCTTACCTCTGTTATTTCTCGGGCTTCAATTTCCTCATCTCTAACACAGGACTAAGTTATTTAAAAAATCCCTTGCTCCGCCTACTTCAGAAAGTTGCACAAGGCCAAATTGAGCCCAGATGAAGGGCTTTGAAAGGTCAGCAGCGCTGTCTAAATACACGAGGTGCGATTATCATGATTGGTATTGACATTAAAAGGTTGTTTTGGTCACAGGTTGTGCGAAGCGATGCTTGACAGATGGTGTTCCATAATGCTCCCAGGGGCCTTGTTACTGGGGGATTTTCCACTGAATGCAGTTCTCTTTCAAAGTTTTGTTTTGAAACCAGAGAGCAGTGAGGAGCCTTGTTTAATCCTGGATGCAGGCAGAGCAACTCAACTAGCTGAGCATGGGGCAGGCCTTTTATTTAGGCTGGGACCTTTTGTTGACCTGGGAAGAGGAGCTCTTTCAGTCCCTAAGACAGCTGGCCACGGTTGGCCAAATGTGAGCTGCAGACTTATTGCAGTTCCCAGGAGACTCTGGGCTGACTTGGGCCAAACTCTTTGCCTTTGTCTTGATATGCATTCTTTGGGGCAGGGGAATGTGTGTATATGTGAGAGAGTGGGAGAGGGGGAGAGGGAGGAAGAGGGAAGGGAGAGGGATCATAGCATACTGGAGCTGGAGGTGACCTTAGAGTCATCTAACCCAACCTCTTTTCAGTTTTTCCTTTTTTTTTTTAAAGGCTTAAAATGTATTTTAATAAGTTGATGCTACATGACTGCTCCATTTCTCAGAAAAACTCCAAAGATATCAGGGACATATCAAATATGGTACACCAATAAAAATGCATAGCATAACTACCCAAGATAGGCAAGGCTAAGAGCTATGGTCAGACCTTCAGCACACAGCACCCCTGTTCTCAAGATTGTACTGGGCCTATCAAGAAAAGCAACATCAGACACTAAAGGACCATTCCTGGGTTGACCTTACCCAAGAAAAAGAGGGAGGCAAGTTAATGCAAGATTTTTAAAAGATATACTAAAATGACAATTTCTAAGAGAAAATGGGCAGGAAGGGGGTAATATATGGGATATAACAGAATGGTATGTGTGCCATCTGGGACCTCTGTGGACATTTGCCTGAATTCCCACCAGGGAGTGAATGGAAGATGAGGCTAAAGTCGTTGGGGGAGGTTTGTTCTTTGTAGTATATATGGCAGTGTCTCTGGGTTGGGGGATTTAAGAATGAGGACTCATATAGGACAGGATGAACACAGAATGGAATGGTCAAGATTAATGGGGGCTCCAACTGGATCCATTTTGCCACAATACCCTCCACCCCTGGGCCCTCAATAATCATGAAACTTCAGGAATGCACCACACAGATTTGATTAGTTAATAAACATATCACACAGAATTGATTTGTTAAATATGGCCCCTCCCTTGCCTTCTGCCTCCAGCATACTCCTTAGAGTAGTACCAGCATGGAAGACCTAACTACGGGGGGAATCCCTAACACTTCTCCAGGGTAGAATTCTGGCTAGTCCAAAAAGGGTCCTTCTTTTAAGGGTGTTGGGAAACTAGACATTGCAAATTTATTAGTATTGGAGACGTTTGTTTGGAGAGAATTCAGCTCCAGGAGCTGCATGGTTGAATGCAGGAGGGGTCCCGCCATTGCAGCAGCTTGGCCAAAGCGTTTAGTTGTCGGTGGGGTCAATCCCAAGGTTCCATCTGGCATCATAGTGGCAGGTCCTGGAGCAGCTGGGGTACCAGTTGGCACACGAGCAAGAGGCGTGGCGCCTCACTTGTTTATGTCCACAGTGCCTCCCACGGCCATCGGCCCATCCAAATCTCCTGCTCTCACGCATCAGGAAGGCTCCCTTGAATCCTTCCTGCTGTCACCGCATCATTTCTTCCTGTGGTCGCTGCATCTCTTCCTCACACCATCTGAGCTCCTCCTCCTGCCTGAGCTCCAGCAGCTTTCATTTTTGCACTTCTTGGTTGTGCAGTTCTTCTGTCCTCCGCAGTTCTTGACGTCACGTCAAATCCTGCCTCATTACCATGACCTGGTGCTTATGGCAGGCGGCCTCCATCTCCATCTTCTCACCAGCTCACTTGGCATTGAGGCCCGCTTGGTCCTGCTGTTCTTTCTCCATCTCAGCGAGTGCCTTCTAGCCCATGGCATACATTCTCGTACTCAAAGGAAGTAAGCCATGCAAATCCAGGTGGCTGCCCTCGCGCCCTGTGAAATTGCTGGTTCTTTATAACCAGCTTCTCTGCAAGCCCCTCCTCATCATCTAACTGGTCCATGGGCTCCGCAGTCACAAGGCGAGGCAATGTGGTTAGCAGTTAGGAGCCTTCACTGCATCAGTTCAAAGCTTTCTGTGCAGCGATCTTGCCTGAGAATCCCACACCGCCTTTCCCTGAGGGCCTTCCTCGGTCATCCACAATGGTCACAGCCCTCTCCACCTGGCTGAACACAGAATAGGCTCCCTCCAGGAGCTCGTTGGACACTCACCGAGGAAGGTTTTGGACCATAAGGGATGCGCCATGGCAGGCAAAGTGCCCACGCAGCTGCTTGCCACGGAGTGGCATGTTGTCCAGCTCCACTTTGGCAAACTCTGCTAGGGATTGTGTTTCCAGTCGGATAAAGCCAAAGCCCTTGTCCTTATGGATGAAGACTTTGCCCGTCTTCCCATATTTCTCAAAAGGTTTCCTCATTTCCTCCTCAGTGATGTCAGGAGGAAGATTGCCCACAAAGAGCCGGCTACGTTGGGTGACAGTCTGCTCTCCTGGTTTCCTAAAATTCTTCAGGTCAATAGTCAAGCTTTCATTTTGGCTGCTGGCTTGTTGCCCGTTTGCAGGTATTGGTGGCAGGAATGGCTGCTGCTGGTGCTGTTGGTGGTGATGCCGATGACGCTTCTTTGGGGCCTGGTTTGGCTTCAAGTTTAAGGCTGTATTGCTCTGCGTTTTTGTACTCTCAACCTGGATGGAAAATAACCAAGTGCCTCCCAGTCTTCTCTATCCTTGACTTCTCTACTGACTATTTTCTCTCTTCGGAGTAACAGCGACCTAATCCAACCTCTTCATATTGGCAATCGGGACACAAGGCTCAGAGAGGTTTAGTATGTTGCCTAAGATCACACAGCAAATTAAGAGACTGCTAGGTGCAGAGCACAGGGGTTGTTTACCCACCACCTCTCCCCTTTCTGCATACAGAGGCTGTTGACTGCAGCTACTTCAGAGACTTAGTGGAGCTAGGGAGTGGGGTGGAAGGGTTGCACTCATTTGCTTGGGCCCTCTTTCACATTTCAATAACTGGTGTTGCTAGATCCTTGTTAGATTAGCTGCTGCTCAAAAGCAGCCAGGGGCAGTGACCCATCTAACCCTGCTTGACCCTACTTTGAAATGCAGAAGAAAGTGGATTATGGTCTGGTGCAGGGCAGCATGACATCCTCTGCTTCTTAACAGACTGCGCCAACCAACCGCTGCCTGAATTCCTCCAGTAAAGGCCCTCTTTGGGGTTGTCTTTCTATGATTCCTCTGTTTAAGATGTAAATACCCCTGGGAGCGGCAACACTTTTCCATCTGACCTGCTATTGTTGCCTGAGAATGTCTGGGATCTCAGATCAGGTCCTGAGAGAGAACTGAACTGAGCACATGTGGAGTAGGCTGGGGTGACAGAGAGAGGATGGAAGGAGGACCTGGGGCATGAGAAACATATTTTTCTCATGCACAAGTCTGGTAAGGGCTGGTGAACTCTGTGGGCCCAGCCCTGGCCTAGGTGAGGGGCATTTGCCTTCCTTACCTGATTATCTTGACTCTTAATTTCATCTAGGCTGCCTGGGAAAGCCAAGGTGTTCTCAGATTTTGCTCCTCCTACAGATGGGGAGCAGGGGGTTGAAGGGATTCTCCACATCTGAGAGCATGGGCTACTAGGGGACAAGGGCCCAGGCAGAGGGCTAGATGACACTTCTAGTCACTCGGGGGGCATGCGAGGGCTCTTGAAGGCTTGTCCTATGTTCAAGGTCTCAGGGTGGCCTTGGAGAGAGAGCAGAGGCTGGCTTAGGGCTGAGTGATGGCCATGGGAGGGCTTGGGGAGAGGTGTTTGCAAAGGCAGGAGAGGCCCCCCATTGTCACACTGTGATTTCAGGGGAAATGAGAAGAACCTCTTGACCCCTAAATATATCCACCCCACACACTCTCAATGGATCAGCACTTTTTGGAAATAAAAAAAAAAGAACATTACAAAAATAAAGTCATAGAAAATATAGAAATGCTTAAAGAAAAAGCAGATATAATCACCTGTAATCCTGTTGCCCAGAGAAAAACACTGAGCATTTTGGCTCATGTTCTCCCAGTATTTGGTGTATATGTGTGTGTGTGCACTTGTGTATATGAATGTGTATGTATGTGTGTTTATATGTGTATGCATGTGTGCATGTGCGTGCATGGGGTATATGTGTGTGCGTGTGTATATGTTAATATGTATGGGTGTGCATGTGTAAACATGTGTGTGTGTGTGTGTGTGTGTGTGTAGGATTTAACAAAAGCAGCCCTGTTTGCTGTCTGATGTCTGAACCTCCAGAGATAGTGAGAAGCTCTCAGGGAAGATGTAAATGAAGAGAAGGGAGCATTACAGAGGTGTGGGCAGAGTCAAAGGACAAACACGCAGTGGTGTGGTGCTCTAATGCTAGCAACACCTGGAAGGACTTACCTCCCCTAAAGATTCCAGGAAAGCGGACGTTTTTAATTTGGGGAAGCTGTAGCTGTGGAGGGGGCTATAGGGCAAGAACCATGGCCACGGATGGATGCAGAAACTGCCAGCTATAGGCCATTTCTCACCCTCTGACCCTTTCTGATGCCTCCCATTCACTGTGCCCAACTGAAAGCCAGAGGGCAAGGGCTGTAGCCCACAGGGGTCAGTTTCTCTGGGCCAGAGAAAGAACAGAATGGACTTGTGTTGGGTGGGAGGGACAAACAAATAGACAATAGGAACTTCCTCCCCTGGGGAGGAGTGAATGAGGAGCCAGAGAGAGACTGATTTTGATGGTGGAGCTACTCCACAAGGAACTAAAATCAAGCAGAAATGGAGAAAAAGCCCCTTCCCCTGTCTGTCTATTATCCTCTCTCTCTCTCTCTCTCTCTCTCTCTCTCTCTCTCTCTCTCTCTCTCTCTCTCTCTCCTATCTATCATCTATCTATCATCTATCTGTCATACATCTACCATGTACCTCTGTCTCTAAATTCTTCTAGGAGAAAATTGGAGGCAGTATGAAATAGTTGCTAAGTGCAGGCTTTGGAACAGACCACTTGAGTTGGAGTGCTGACTGGCCCACTTTACAGCTGTGAGAGTTTGAGCCTATTACTTTACCTCTCTGAGGGTCAGTTTCCTCATCTCACAATAGGACCACTGGTGGTTGGGAAGATTAGATGAGTGACTACATGTGTCTAAAGTGTCTGGCACATAGTAGGTACTCAGTTACTTCATAGCTATGCCAGCAATTCATTGTAGTGAGAACTAGTGAATACTAGTTGGGTAACACTTCCTGGTCACCAGGTCATGGAGGTAGGGCTGGAGCTGGCTGGCCCCCCTCTTCTTTGGTCTTCTCACCCCATGTTAGATTTAGCTTTCCCAGTCAGAGTGCTAGGGGTGACCCTCCAGAGGGTCTTTCTGGGCACTTCTCTTCCAGTTCATGCCTTTGAAAATGAAAATCCTCGTGGGGAGGGAATCATTCTCACTGAGGTGCTAAGAATTTATCAGATTTTGGCAGGAAGGGAGGAGACATTTAGTAGATTAGACCTGAAAGGAGAGAAGAGAGAAGGGAAGGAAGAAAGAGGAGAAGTGCTACAAAAGGCACAAAGGGGGTGCATAAGACACAAAGACCATCTCTCCCGGGCCAGGTATGCACTTGGTTTCCCCTCCTGGATGCCTTTCCTCAGGTCTCCACTCTGTGAAATGCAGCCAGGCCTGCCGCAGATCTCTCTGTCCCTTCCTAGGTTGCAAGGCATGAGAAGAGCCTCAGTTTCCTCACTTGTAAAATAGGAATAATTCCTCCTTCCGTTGTAGTGAGGTTAAATGCTGTAATGTGTCTGTGGAGCTTGCTAGAATGCCTGGAACAAAACATGAAAGCAGCATATGGTCATGAAAAATAAAAGGAAAGGATTTGAATAGACATTGGTCCAAAGAAGATATATGAATGGCCAATAAGCAGAGGAGAAGATGCTCAACATCCCTAATCATTAAGAAAATGCAAATTAAAACCACAATGAGATATTACCTCACCCCCATTAGGACAGATCTTATTAAAGAAACCAGAAAATAATGTGTTGAAGAGGATGTGGAGTAAATGGATCCCTTGTGCACTGCTAGTGGGAATGTAAAATGGGGCAGCCACTGTGGGAAACAGTACGGTGGTTTTTCAAACAATTAAACAGAATCACCATCTGATCCAGCAATTCCATTTCTGGGTACATACCCAAAAGAAATGAAAGGAGGAACATGAAGAGATATTTTCATATCCATGTTCATAGCAGCATTAATTACCGTAGCCAAAAGGTGGAAGCAACCATTGATAGATGAATGGTTAAACACAATGTGGCCTACGCATACCATGGTGCGTTATTCAGCTTTACAAAGGATCGATATTTTGACAAAAGTTATAACATGGATGAACCTTGAAGACATACTGCTCAGTGAAATCAGCCAGTCAATGTCATAGAGACAAAAAGTAGAATGGAGTTGGCCAGGGGTTTTGGGGAGAGCAGAGTGGGGAGCTAGTGTTTCATGGGTACAGAGTTTCAGTTGGGGAAGACGAAAAAATTCTGGAGATTGGTTGCAGAACAATGTGGCTTTACTTAATACACCTGAACCCAACACTTAAAAATGATTAAAATAACA
The DNA here is from genome assembly GCF_964194185.1 of Rhinolophus hipposideros. NCBI lineage: Eukaryota > Metazoa > Chordata > Mammalia > Chiroptera > Rhinolophidae > Rhinolophus > Rhinolophus hipposideros. Next base: position 14,197,904 of record NC_138055.1, read on the forward strand.
AATTTTATATTATGTATATTTTGCCACAAAAAGTACCAAAACCAAACCAAACCAAGGAAGTTCTATTGACACTATTATTATTAACAACAATTATTATTATCTTTCTGAAAGTGCATCCGGTTTATTTTCTTAACACTCTTTTCTTCCAAGCCCAGCACAGTGCCAGGTTCTCAGTACATGAAAGTGTCAAATAAAACAAACCAAAAGGCACTAACTGAAGAAACAAAACTCATGTTAGTTCTAAGATCCCTCCTCTTTGTCTTCCTTTCCTGTTTCCTTTTTCTTCTGGAAGGCAGGTCCTGTGTCTTTTCACCATTTTATTTCCAGGGCCTAACATGGTGCCAGCTTACTAGGCTAGTCGTAAAAAAGGGCTTCTTGTGTCTGTCCTCCTACTTGCACATGTAGAAATGCATCTTGAGACTCTTGACTTAGGTCATATAAACGCTGTAGAGCAATTAAGAAGCTGATCAAAACGACAGCCTCTCTCTCCTAAGAGGATCAGAACCATCTCAGTTTATTCAGATAGAGGCCATTAGCTGAAAATCGAAAGCTTGGGGACACAAGGGCCAAGAATTGGTGAGAGAACAGCAAGATTCTTCTCATCCCTTTCTAGAAATGCTAAGTCCTCATTCACCAGCCAGAAAAACAGACAAGTGTCCTCTCCAAGGTCCAAGTCACTTCCAAAGGGATTGATTTCAGTTCCTTTGAGTTACATAAGAGGCTTTCCTGGCACTTTGTTTTATTCACTGAACATTCCTTTGAAATGTTCTGATTCTGGGATACATAATAGTCACTTCTTGGTAGAGCAAGATTTATGTCAGGGGTTGAGAGCTGGTGTATTAAAACCCTTGGAGACTGGAATGAAAGACCGGTTTGCCTGCTTGTCTTATTTTCACAGAGTATTGGGAACCACTGTGGTCCTTTCTCATCTTGCAGACCATGTGACTAGTCTTTGGAGAGAGGGCAAAAGGGAAGAGAACTGGGGTCTTGGACCTAACGGACCAAAGCTGTAGGTGAGCTGGTTGTTGCCTCATTTCATCCTTAAGAGGGTCTGAACATGGTCACGGCAACTCTCACTATCCAGCATTGCAATTATATTAGTTAGCTTTTGCTGTGTAACAAATGACTACAAAAAATTGGTGGCTTACATCAATAGCCATTTATTTTGCTCTTGAGATTGTGTGTGACTCGTTATTTCTCTTATTTGTGCCAGGTAGGACTTATGGCTGCTGGGTTCATGCATCTGTGGTCAGCTGCTGGATGGCTTGGCTGGTCTAGGATGGCCTCAGCTGGGTTGGCTCATCTCTGCTCCATGTGGCCTCCCATTATCCAACAGGCCAGGGTTTTTCCTGTGGCAGAGGCCCAAGGCAGAGAGAGAGAGAGAGAGAGAGAGAGAGAGAGAGAGAGAGAGAGAGAGAGAGAGAGAGAGAGAGAGAGAGAACAAGGCCCCTTGAGGTCCAGGCTTGGAACTGGCTGGACATCACTTCCACTGCATTTTATTGGCCAAGCAAATAAGTCATAAAGCTAGTCTAGATTCAAGGAGTGGTGAAGTTGATTCAAGAAGGGGAATAGCTGTGGGACTCATATTACTCAACTGTAAATTGGACAAAATTACTCAATAACATAACTCTTCTGGACGTTATCAGACAGAATGAAGCACCCTGCTCTTGTGCTCGTCGTTTCATCCATTTACCCATTCATTCACATTTAGCAAGTAGTTCTTTGCAGTCCTGATCTGAGAGGCAAAGGACTACCAAAATGCCTAAGTTGAAAATGCTGCCCCAATAGTAAAAAACAACAATGCCCCTTTTAAATTGAGTCCTTATATATATGCCACACAAGGTTACTTTTTTTTAAATTAAAGTTTATTGGGGTGACAATTGTTAGTGAAATTACATAGATTTCAGGTGTACAATTCTGTATTACATCATCTATAAATCCCATTGTGTGTTCACCACCCAGTCAGTTCTCCTTCCATCACCATATGTTTGAAGGCTACTTTAATATAATCCTCCCCAAAGTAAATTGTTAGGTATTGTCCCCATTTTGTACTTGCATAAACAGAGGACCGGAGAACGTAAGCAATTTGCCCAATGTCACACAGCCAGCAATGGAAAGAGTGGGATTTGACCCAGATCTAACATCAGAGCTTCCATTCTCAATATCCATGGCCTCTCCTTCATTGGACTTCCTCTGTGCTTTATTCCTTTCAACTTTGGCCAGGTTCATTCTAGATAGATGCAGCTGTTTGCTGAGGAGCCCGCAATCAAATGGAGATCTGAGCCAGCAGGTAGGCCCATGACCCAAGCAATTTGGTAAGAGCTGCCTGGACATTTTAGGTAAAGGTATTGGGGCCCAGATTCACTGGATAATTGCTGTGTCTTGCTGTGGACAGTGGGCTGCTCACTGTCTCCTGCCCCAGCAGCTGATCCTTGCCGCTCTTCACGAATTGCCTGGGTGACTGTCCACTGTCCATGGCTCATTCTTTGTCAGTGTAGGGATCTAGTCCCTTGGGCCAGCGTCCACTCATCACCTGCCATCTGCCTGATACAGAGAAAGCCCGATGGTAACCAGAGAAGGCCAGAGGTGAGAAGCAGAGTGCAAGGCTGGAAAGGGACTGCTGGGTGGAAATACCCCAAGGACACATTAATTTCCCTAAATGCCCGTCTGGCATAATGAAGGCACCCAGAATACAATCAGCTGCCCTTTTGAAAGAACATTGAGGCGGCTGCCCTTTTTGAAAGAGCAGAAGGCCAAGCTGAAGCCAGGCTGGGGTCCTTTGTCCTGTCGTTTCTCTGACTCTTCCTTTTGGTTCACAGTACTCTAATCTGGAGGCTGAAAACTCTGTGCATTCCATGTCATTGTAGTAAAGGAGATGGAGGCCCCACAAGTAACCACAAACAAAGTGTTTTACAAAAGCCTTTCACAAACGTGCTTTTTGAAATTTTGACACTGCCCCTATGATGAAGAGTGTCATTATCCTCATCTTATTTTTAGGGAAACCGAGGCCCAGAGAGACTGCACAATGTGAGGGAAAGTGTGCAGGATGAGGAATTGGGAGATCAGGACTCTAACCTCAGTTTTCCCATCTATAGAAAGGCAAGGGGTTGGCCAGGTGCAGCCCTCATCATTTCTACCAAATTGCTTTCTGATAAACAGCTATGACTGCTTGCCTTCTGCCTGTCCTGAGGACATCCACACCTCCTAAATCTCCCCTGAATTTCTCCAACCCACCTTATTGTGCCAAGTTCTATTTCTCAGTAGCTCGTGCCTTGCCCTGCCTTGAAGCAAATTCCGTTTCTTCTGCCTGTTTCGTGGAGCTTTGAGTCGGCAGAGACTGACTCCGCCACTTGGTGGCGCTGTGGGAAGACGTTTGTTCTCATACAGCCACCTGGCTGTTTCTCCCAGAGAACTTCAGGTTTAAAGGTAGGAACCCTAGAAATGGGGGAAGGCGGTGTGGTTCATACCTGTGTGTGCGTTTCCAGCATTTGTCCACATCCTGTTAATTTGGACAGCTGGGGCTCTGTGTTCTAAGGTTTCAGGAAGCCCGAGTGAGGTGCTTGTATGTATTGGAAGGGCCACGGAAAGACGGATCTGGGGAGGCTTCTCATTCGTCCAAACGTCTGGGACTTTGTGTTGTGCTGGGGAGGGGGTCCTCTTCTCTCCATGTATAACGTGCAATTTCTTTTTAGAGCCATTAGATATACAGTCAAACGGCCTTTATCTTTCAGGGAGCTGACTTTTTGTGACTTTTATAGAACTGCTGTTTGTGAGATGTGGTGTTGCTTGGATACGAGCTGCAGCGTAGCCCAAATACCTGAGTTTTGAGTCCTGGCTCTCCATTTGTGAGCCGCGAGACCGCAGATAAGGCACTCTGTCTCTTAGCACATCAAGTGAAATGTGGGGAACATGAAAACACCGAATCCCAAGTAAGAGATTATGAGAATTAAGAAAGACCACTTGTGTGAAAACGTTTTGTAAACTGTAAAGCATGATACCAATGGAAGATGTTAGAAAGTTCCCGAGGGCAGAGATTGTCCTATATTACTCCTTTTAAAAAATGTAAACTTATTGGGGTAAAGCAGGGGCCATGAGTTGGCCTATATTACTCTTTATCTATCCCCACTCCTGGCACAAGGACTGCGTCTCATAGATACTCAAGTAACATTTGTTGGGTGAATGAATGAGTGAACAGGTGGATGCAGAGATCATGAAGGGAAGGGCAGATTGAAAATGTGGCTGTTAAATCAAGGGTTTCAAAAGATGAGGCTGGAGAGGGAGCAGGAGAAGCAGGCCCTTGAGAGGAATTTGGGGCACGTGCCTCCTCTGCCGGGAAGGCAGCTCACTCTCCCTCACGCGCTGGCTGCCTGGGCAGCCTGGCTCCACTTGGGCCCAGCTGCCAGGACCTGGGCTATCTAAGGACCATGTGACTGCTCCATAGCAGGTGAGCCAAGAGCTTCTGCTGTCAGCGACAGGCTGCTGACATCCTGGAATGCTCTCCCTCTGGTGCCTGCTTTTAGAGCCGAAGTCCCTGGTGACAATAAACATAACGGTTGCATGACCTGACACTGAGCTGCCCTGTGTCTTGGCAGGGCAGGGCTGAGCGACCTGTATCCCATGGTTAGAAACACAAATCAAAACAGCAAGGGAAATATAGGCAATTATGTAGGAACTCTAGATCTCAAGACTATTTTCCCCTGACCTAGTTTTTTTTTGTTTGTTTGTTTGGGACTGAGTTACTTGGAAAATTGGAATTGCTTTACAGGGCTATAGATCTGATGTTGTTTCCGTGTTATAGACCTGATAGGTTAAATCGACTAATATTATTTAAATAGTAATAATAGCAGCTACCATTTTATCAGTGAGTACCACATGGCTATGTAGGTACTGTGCTAAACACATCATAGACTTTATCTTATTTAGTTCTATAAGGTGAGCATTAACCCTGTAGGGTCATGTAACTCAACTCTGTAAGATAACTATTACGAGATACCCATTTTACAGATGAGGGAACTGAAGTTTAATCTTTAATTACTCACTGGGATTTTTAGAGCTAGCAGATGAAAGAGCTGGGATTCAAACTATTCATTCACCCATTTATTCTTTCCACAAATAGTTATTGAGTACTTATAGACCAGGTACTAAGGATTCATGAGCGAATGATATAGAGAAAAGTCCCTGCTTTGTCTAGACAAACACAACAAATGAGTAGCTTATATTATGCATTACAGGCTGATAAATACAATGGTGAATAAGGCAAGGAAAGCGGGTAAGGAGAACCAGTGGTGGGGGGAGGGAGGAGGAGTGAGCTGCAGTTTTAAATGGGATGGTCAGGAAACACCACACTGACAAGGTGGCATCTGAGCAAAGAGTTGAAGGTGCTGCATGGGTCAGGGAGTAAAACTTTGATACATTTGACCTTTGCCCAGTGGGACAAATTGAAAAATTGGGAGTACAAGGAAGATTTCTATGGATTCACCTTTCCCTTAAGTTTATTTTCTCTTTCCTGGACTATTCATTTCCAGAGTCATAAATAGGAGAATAAAATAGGGAGGAAGTAAAAGTAGTAAAATTCATTCATCCATCCATACCCATCCATCCATCCATCCAAAGTTTATATGGCGCCCATTATAAACCAGATCTATACTTTAATTAGAAACAAGAATAAGATTTAAGTATGTACTGTTGGCTACAATAGCCACTAGCCACAGGTGACTATTGAGCACTTGGAGTGTGGCTCTGTGGCTGGGGAACTATAATTTTAATTTTGTGCAGTTAACTAACTTTTAAATTAAGAAACCCTGGAGCAGTGTGAAATCTTTTTCTGTTAAGTACAACTTTATTGTTTTACTAGGATTGCATTTCAGTTCAACCATTAAAAAACTTAGCTCGGAGTTGAGATTTAAGGGTACAATGAACAACGAATTTCGAAGGCAGTACACAAAGAATGTAAAATACGTCATCAATGAATTTTTATATTGATTATATATGATTGCATATTGAAATGATAATAATTTGGACATACTAGGTTAAATAAAATACATTATTAAAATTAATTCCTTTTTTAAACCTGTTTTAATGCGGCTGCTAGAAAAGTTAAAGTGGTATCTGTAGTTCACATCACATTTTTATTAGACAGCAATACTTTAGACCTGACCATCCTGGGCTCCCAGGCAACTGGGCAGAGCTGGGCACATAGTCACATAATTGTAATACTATGAGGTAAATGCTATAATAGACCCAGGAACAGAGTGCTCTGGGGACAGAGAACTGAGCCTTCAGTTCTAATGCAGGATCAAAGGAGAGGTGACGTCTTAAGCTAGATCTCCACAATGAGTAGGAGTTTGTCATCTGGAGGATAAGTGAGGGCATGTCCCAGGCATCGGGCACAGTGTATGCAAAGGCAGAGAAGCATGAAACCATGAGAAGTGCCCCTGATGTAGGATGCTTGGTGGGAGAAGGTGGTGTGGCTACAAATCAGTACAGTTAGGGTCAGACCATTCCAGCAAAGGGAAGTGAGCAAAAATTGAAAATGGAACTACCTTAAGACCCAGCAATCACACTTTTGGGTATTAGCCAGAGAATTCCAAAACGCTAATTCAAAAAAAATCTATGCACCCCTGTTTATTGCAGCGCTACTCACAATAGCCAAGACATGGAAACAACCGAAATGCCCATTGGTAGACAACTGGATTAGGAAACTGTGGTACATTTATACAATGGAGTATTATGCAGCCATAAAGAAGAACAAAATCTTACCATTTGCAACAACATGGATGGGCCCAGAGAACATTATGCTAAGTGAAATAAGTCAGACAGAGAAAGACAAATACCATATGATCTCACTTATATGTGGAATCTAAAGAAAAGAATAAATGAATGAACTAATCAGAAACAGTTTTGGAGACATAGAGGAAAAACTGAGGGTTCCTAGATGGGGGGGGGTGGGGATAAGGGGGAAGGTGAGGGGATTAGAAAGCACAGTCAGTAACCACAAGATTGCCACGGGGTTACGAAAATCAATTTGGGTAGTGTAATCAATAATGTTGTAAAGATTTTGTAGGGTATCCAGTGGACACTTGTCTTATTAGGGAGACCACTTCAGGGATGATGTAGATACCTGATCATTGCACTGTACACCTGAAGCTGAAGCTGAATAATAATGAAGGTGAATACAAGTTTATATATGTATGGTCACAAGAAGTGGAGTACAGCATAAGGAATAGAGACAGTGGAAATGTAATGGCTGTATGCGATGACAGAGGGGTAGTAAGTAGATTGGGGAGGGGGGTTATCACTTTGTGAGGGGTATAAAAGATAAATGTCTATTACAGTGTTTTGTACCATGAAACTAATAAAAATTTTTTTTTTTAAAAAAAGGGAAGTGAGCATTACTCAGCAAGAGAAAGGCGCATTTGCAGGGCACCTATATGCTAGCCACTATGCCTAATGCTTTCTCCTACATTAGCTCATTCATTGATTTCACACATATTTGTTGAGTGCCTACTATGTGCTAGGCACTGTTTTGGGTGCTGAATATATGGCAGGGAACAAGACATGCTGAATATATAGCAGGGAGCTGACATGCAGGTCAGCACGAGAGGAAAATCCAGGTCAGAGAGGTCCAGTGACTTGGGGAAAGTCACACAGCTGGTGAACTGTAAGGGCAGGATTCTAATCCGGGTCTTTCTGATGCTAATGTCAGTGCTCTCCTTATCTTATCATGCTACCCTGGGTGTCAGGCTAAGGGGTCTGGACTTTGTTCTGAAGGCCACTGGAGATCAGCAGAGTCTTGGGAGAGGGAGACACAGGGTCAGATGTGTTTTAGGATCAAACTATCGTGACTAGATTGAGAAAGGATGGCACTCAGGAGACTGATCAAAGTGCTGTAGTTCTTGCTTTATGTAGTCAGCACTCCTTAGCATTTGTCATAGTAACCCCTATCCCCAAATCCCATCCTTCTCTCCCCAAGTCTATTTTCAATACAGTGGCTAGGAAGAGCCTTTTCAAACCCAAGTCTGATTATGTCACTGCTCTAATCAGAATTGGCCAGTGGCTTCCTGCCTGACTCAGAATAAAACCCTGCCTGACTCAAAGGTTCTTACATCATTTCACAAAGCCCTACATGATTTGGTCCTCTGTTAACTCTCTGGCCTCAACTCCTACTGTTTTCCTATTTCACTCCACTCATAATGACCTCCTCACTATTTCAGAAACATGTCATGGATATTACTGCCTCAGGGCCTTTGTACTTACTATGCCCTAGTCCTGGGAGGCTCTTCCCCCAGCTAACCTACTGTCTCCCAGATATCCAGGTTGTACACTCCCTTTCTTCCTTGGGGGAACGTCTTCTCCTTACCACCCTCATCATTCTGCACCTCCTTAATCGGCTTTGTTCTTCCTGCTAACCCTTACCATTACCTGACATGTAATACATTTCTTTGTCCGTGGCTCATTGTCTATCTGTAAACCTAACGAAGACAAGGACTTTGTTTCTGTTCACTTTTTCATCCCCAGTACCTAGACTCATGATGGAACTATGGTAAGCACTTAGCTAATATGGCTGAATGCACCCGCCCATTCAGGGAGCAAAATGTAGAGGAGAGCTCTTTATATCTCTCTCCATCCTGCCCAGAACCCCCCCATTTAACCTTTGTCAAACCCAAAGTCTCTTCTGTTGTAGTCAATCAGAGGTTTTCTCCCACATGACTCCAGCATGGTCCTGTATGCAACATATTTACATTCTGGACTTTCTGGTGGCCACTCTTTCCAGGGTGGCACAGTGTTGTTTTCTGCTTCTGGAGGCCTGCCAGTGCTTTCCCTGTTGACGGGGAATTTATCACATTTCAGTTTCTCTTCTCAAGAATAGAACCTTCCAATGAATCCCCGCTGTTTTGTTTCCCTCAGGAAGAAGCTATCTTATTTTTCAGTAGAAAGTTGAGGACAGAGAAAACAAAGCAAATGGAACTGTTGCCAAATGTCATCTTACTCCATCCTCTTCACATGCACGCAAAGAAGGGAGAAAAAGAAGGAATGTAAAACTGAAATATACAAATGAGTCAAGAATTGTCAGCACTGGAGGGGTCGTCAGAGATCAGCTCCCCTGACGATGTATTGAGTGTATATATTATATCCCTTAATCCTCACACCAACCCCAGGGGACACACTACTATTGCCATCGCCAAGCCCACCTATGTTATTACCATTGCCATTTTGCTGTTGAGAGAGCCGAGGCATAGTCGGGGAGAGGAATTGTCCAAGATGGTCCATTAATAGTGATGGGACAGGGACTCAGGCAGTCTGACTCCGGAATGCAAGCTCTAAATCAAGGAGTCCGGGATCTTGTTGGAGGAAATGCTTTATCTATGGAAAACACTTGAATGCAATGCATGATAACATTGTGCTGAAGTGTGGTCCAAATTATAAATGCTATAGGAATTCAGTCTGGAGAGGAACTCCCAGTGCTTGGGCATGATTGTGTGCCAGGCATTGTATGGGGTGTTTCCATCCTTCCCATTTAAGGAGAGGCGGCACAGCGTATGTAGAAGAGGAAGAACACGAGCTTTGGAACTGGATAGGTCGGGTTTAAATCCAGGCGCTGCTTTTACAACCTGTGTAATCCCAGGCAAATTACTTAATCTTTAAGTAAATTAAAGGGTGAAAATAGGGATTATTACAACCACTTTACAGAAGATGGTTTATTGTCCTAAAATGGTACCAGCCTATGGTAGGTACTCTTCATTCTACGAATACTGATTATGCCCCAGGCCCTCAGGAGCAGCACTATCAGCTAGGATAAGCTAGGTTATGCTGCTGTGACAAACAACCCCCTAAATCTCCCGGGCTTAACGCTATCCAAGGTTGACATTTGCTCACACTGCTTTTCCAATGCAGGTTAGTGGGACTGCTCTGCCATCTTTACAGAGACCCAGGTTGGCTGGGGGAGGCTCTGTACTTCCATGGTTGTCAAGATAGGATTGCCAAGATGGTACTTTCAGAATTGTCAGGATATGGGGACTTGCCCACTGGCTCTTAAAAATTTCTGAAAAGCAATGCTTATCACTTCTGCTCTCATTCCATTGGCCTTAGCAATTCATATGGCCACATCTAATTTCAAGAGGATAAGGTAGTAGATTCCTACCACCTCCCCAGGGTGGGAGAGAACCAGAAAATATCTGGTGAACAATTTTAATTACCACTATAGACACAATTTGTTCACCTCTAAAACACTTGCTAATCCATATTTGAAGAAGAGGAAACTGAAGCTCTGAGAGGTTAACACATTTGACCAAAGTCACATAGCCTATCCACTGGGAAGCCAGGCTCAACCTGCATGCTACCTCACTCAGACTCTATTCTACACACACAATGTCTACAGACTTTGTATAAAAGCAGAATATGGTTTCAGGAGGGGGGCAGGGAGGCACTGCAAGTGTGGAGGACAGAATAGGAATTGAATAAACATGGCCTTTGTGTTTGTATTATGCAATAGCCAGTTGTGTGCTCCTGGGGAAGGCAGGAAGTGGCAGAGGGGTTTATGTCAAGCTGCAGTATAAGAGAAGTTTGGACAGATAAGAAAACCAAGCACTGGCGTGTGGCAGAGAAACAGGGATGGAGGAGGTGATGACTGCAGTGTTTTAGGCCATTACTCTGGCAGCAGGGAGGGGGCTTACTGGGAGGACATGCCCTTGCAGAAGTCCAGGGTAAGGTGATAGGGGTAGACAAGAGTGAAGACAGTAGGAATGCAGAAGTGGTGAACCTGAGAGCTGCAGAGGAAGGAGCCCGGCTCACTAGTGAAAATGTAAAGAACCACCAGGGAATCTACAGAATGAACCAGACAGTCTTCATACCTCATTCTTCCTATCCCCATTTGGTATACTGCACCATTTACATATATAAAAAAAATTTCCCTAAGGCCTCTTTTTCTCTTGCCTTCTTTATTTTTCCATGCCGATTCTTAGGAGACGGGGGTGGGGGGCGGCCTCGCTGAGGTGGGATGCACTGGCTGTTACCATCTCCAGGATCTAGCCTCTTTAGTTAAAGGAAAACTCCCAAGGCCCAAGGGGCCAGTAGGCCTGCAAGTTGCTTCCTGCCCATTAGGCCCCCAGCCCTGCTCCATCTGGGGTCCCTGACTTGCCCACCTCCGAAGGCAGCCTTGGCGGGCAGGGTGGGCGCCCAGCTCCGTCCTGGCGCCTCTAGCGCCCCATCTCTTCCATGCCATCTTTCTCCCTCTCCCAGGCGGCTGCCCGGGCCGGAATCCTGGATGGTGATGGAGGGCCGGTAGTCCGGCGGCAGGCCCCAGGTTCAGCCTCCGAGACTCCCTTTCTCCTTTCTTCCGGGAGGGCGCGGAGCCCGGGTCAAAGCGCGCCTCTTGGGGTTCTCTGGGGCGCACAGCTGCCCCAGGCTGGCAGTCCTCCCCCAGCTGGAGGTAGAGGCCTGCGAGACGAGGGTGCGCGCCCTGGCGGGGCGGGAGGGGTGCGCATGCGGCGGGAGGGGGCCCGTGACTCATCGCCTGTAACCCAACACCCGCCCTGCCTCCCCTCCCCCCGCGTCTCCCCCAGCTCCGGACTGGCGGCCGCGGCGACACCTAAAAGAATGAAGGGGCGCCCGGGCTCGGGGCGCCCCCGGCTGGATCGCGAGCGGGCCCCAGCGGCCCTCAGCTCGGAGCGCTCTCGTTGTCCGGGCCCCAGGGCTCCGCGAGCTGCCGCCGCCGCCCGGGCGCGAGCAGGAAGGGAGGCCGAGCGGCTGGAGCAGGAGGCAGCGGCCGCGGCAGAGGGCCCGCGGTAGCTGCGGCCGGCGAGGCCGGGGAGGGGGCGCCCGGGCTTGGAAGCCCCCGGTCCCCGTCCCGGCCGTACGAGGACAAAACCCCCGGGTCGCCGCTGCGGCCTACACCGCGCAGCACAAAGGGCGATTCGCGACACGCACCCATCCCCCTTCCAGCTCGGGGTGGCCCCGGCCCCGGCGGCGGCGGGGAGGTGGGGAAGCCCCGGCCGCGCCGCCCTCTCTCCCCCTCCCTCCCTCCCTCCCGGCCAGCGCGCGCCCCGCCCCCGCCGGGTCTGCCCGTCCTCTCGGGGAGGGGTCGGGGGGCGCGGCGCCCACATAACACTCCCCTCCTGCGCTCGGAGCCACCCCTCTCCCCTCCCTCCTGCAAACACCACCGCCTCCGCTGCCACCGCCGCCACCTCGTCCAACGCTCCGCAGCTCGCGGCGGCGGGTGGGCGGTGCGCGGACCGTGCGCGCCCGGCGCGCCAGATGTGCAGTCCCCGCCGCTGCCAGTGACCCAGCCGCAGCCCGAGCGGAATCCGGCCGCCTCCCCAATGCTGCGGGGGCGACATTGAGCGCACCCCGGCTTCCCTCCGCGGGGACCCCGACACGCAGAGCGCTGTGCCCAGTCCTGCCCTCTCCAGCCCGGCTCGCCCCGCGTGTGGACATGGAGGGGGCCGCTGCGCCCGCGGTCCGGGACGGCCCCTACTTGGGGCCGGGGGCGCCAGGCTCTCCCCCGGAGGCGGTGGCGGGGGCGACCGCAGCCCCCGCGGCGGCGGCGGCCCCAGAACCCAGGAAGCCGCACGGGGTGAAACGGCATCACCACAAGCACAACTTGAAGCACCGCTACGAACTGCAGGAGACCCTGGGTAAAGGCACCTACGGCAAAGTCAAGAGGGCTACCGAGAGGTTTTCGGGCCGTGTGGTGAGTGGGGAAAACCCGTGGGGGGGGGGCGCCGGTTTGGCTGGACGCTGCTGGGGACTGAGGGCATGCAGGGCGGGGGTCTTGGGCACTGAGGCTCTCTTGTCTGAGAGGGGGCTTCCCGGGAACCCCTAGACAGAGTCCTCACTCTCCCCCCCAGCTCCCCGTGACTCAGGCGTGCTTCTCTCCCGAAACACTTGTTACATCCTGTCTGCGCATATTTTAGGGGTTTTTATCCCAGCAGCAAAGTAGTGTTTATGATTTGCAAACACTTTGCAATGTTGGGACCGTCGGGGTCTTCCTCGCGGGCACGCATGCAGACCATGCCCTGGAATGTCTTATTGCTCTAACTCCAAACAGACCCATGTCCTCAGCTCAGAGCTGGTTCTCCAAGTCCTGTGTCCTGTAGATGAGTGGGACCCCCTTGCACCCCCCAACTTGTACTCCCCATCACCCTGGTGCTGCTGTCGCTGCAAGGAGGAGGGACTCCTGCCTGTTTTTCAGAGAAAAGGTTAGGGAGCAAAAGTAAAGGCAGCTGCATGCCTGAAGGTTGTGACAGTTTGCGTCTGGCTTCTGGGAGGATTGAAATGCCCAGGGCATGGGTAACTTGCACATGCTAACTTGCAGCAGACGCAATTACATTTCAGGTCCTGGCTGCAGGGCTACTAAATTGCTTCAGGGGTCTGGCCCAGCCGCCCCACTCTTTGTGACAGCTGAAACCCTGCCAGGGTCTCAACACCATTTGCATAACCCCAAGGAGCACCTTGGGGTCTCTGGGTTGTCCCCACCGTGGTTTGTTGTCATTTTCCTTTCTGCAGAACAGGCCCCTGAAATCCACACTGCTTGTGGCTAGAGGGTTGGGTTCAAAGTGACTGACTGTTGTAGAAAGATTTTATGTGGTGTGGCAGAAAATTAACACGGTTCTTTGATTTGAAGCGTATCAGATATTATTTTAATCGATTTAGGGCCAAAGTCAGGAACTAATTATGGGGCAATTTTGGGGAGGTGTGTAGGGGTCCAGGGTTGCTTATAAACTTAACAAATAACCACAGGGAAATAGCAAAATGAATTGTTGAATGAAGTGGTAGGTTGATGTTGGTATTTTTCTTTTGTGTTTGTGCAGAGACAGCCCTGTGGAAAAAAATTGGACACCAATCAGAAAGTTCAGCACCCTAATTCTCAAATATTTGGATACCTGGATAACTCCCTCATTTTAAGCTTCATTGTTTGGGTTGATAAAACTTTATCCTATAGCTTTTAAAAGTCTGTTATAGGTTCGTTGGAAATTTGAGACATTGTGCACTGTATTTTTAAACTGGCTCCAATAAACAAATTCTGTAGCAGGCAAGTAGGTGAGAATTCACTCTGGGCAGGTGCCAGTTTTGTAGGTTGAAAATTTTAAGGAGGGGGTGGTTGTAAAAATGTCCTTTGAGGAACACACTTTCAGGTTTGTGGAAGAAGAGGCTGAGAAAAGTGCACTTCATTCATGCTTTTCTTCTGAGGTGATATTCCCCAGGCTGGATGTTGAATAAGCAAAAACTAAGCTTAGCTCCTTGCTCATGTTGTCTTAATAGCTGTTGAAGAATCGCGCTGGGAAGTTGGAAAGCAGAATAATGAAAAACAGACGGAGCTGGAGTTGCAGGTTGAGGATGTGAGCTTGTGAGGGGTTGAGTGGTAAGGGTGTGTCTGGGATCTGTGAGGAGACGCAGAAGCCTGAATGCTGGGGAGCTACCGCCAACTGAAAGAATGAAAGCTTGTCTTATGGCAGACGCCTTTATTAGCTTCACTGGGGCTTCCTGTCAGGCATTGGTCTGGCTGTCTGAACAACAGAGTAGGTTAGAGTGAAAGGGATTGCATCAGTAGGGGGGAGCCTGCTTTTCTCTTTTGGTGGGTGTCTCCCTTTATTTGCAGAAACTCTGAACATTCCGTCGGAATTTACACGAATGGCCACGAGGGGGCGCCCTGAGAACAGAAGAAGTTCATTTCTGAGCCATACGAGTTCTGCTGTTATTGTCCAGCCTTGGTTTGGTTTCCCATTGTGCTATTAGTTTCAGCTCAATCTCTTGTTTTACTCAAAGATTATACAGAGATTTTTGAATCTTGTGGAAGACCCCCAAATTGGCAATTTTCAGACTGCTTTCTACTGGATAGATAAGCTTAGAATGTTAGCAAAATCATCTGGTGAAAACCTTGCGTTAAATACACGGGAAAACTGAAGTTCTGTGAGGGGACGTCCTCCTTGGCCTTGAGTCCTCCCCCTGCTGAGCACACTGCTCACAGATGGTGTAAGAACTTAAGTGAGAAACAGGAATTGTCAGGTGGAAAATTCCCTGTGCCTGGCTGAACAGAAAATAAAACAACAGCAACAACTAACTGGTCAGCAAATTGTTCTTGCCCATACGGTGCTTGGTGACTCAATCTGTCAAGAGCAGCAAGAAATTTTCATCTCAAGTATAAACCGGGAGTTTTCTTCTGGTTCCAAGGATACATGAAATAGCCATAACTTGCGCTTGAGGTGCAATTGAGGAGAATTGAGGTACAATTCTGTTTTTTTGAGCTTCGCGGAGAATTCTGCAGTGATGTTTCATTTTCATTTAGAAGTGCTTTTAGAGCATTTCTGAAGGAGAGCAGTGGCTTTAAGCTGCTGTGCCACTGTGAGTGGCTCAAGTCAGGTGCTGCATGAGATGCTATGAAATCAGCACTCCTGAGACGGAAGTGTTTAAAACCAAGAATGTTATAGCTTTCAGTTGCACGTCTGGAAGGGCCTTCTAACTCAAACAAAATATGGTAGAGCATCATATTCTGTATTCTGTGACGGGCAGTTCCGAAAAGAGTTGCAGTGTTGGAGTCAGCTGGCCCAATCCTCCTCGTGGTCCAGATATCCTTCATTCCCAAATGTGGTCTTGTGGCCACTGCCTGTGTCCACGAAACATGGACTCAAAAGTGGCTTCTTCCAGAGGTTAACAAACCCAACAATGATCCACTCTTGCAGAAAGACTAAGAGCCCTGGCTTACATTAAAATCTTGACCCATCCCTTACTAGCTTTGTGACCTTGCCCAAGCTATGTCACTTATGAAACCTCAGCTTCCTCATCTGTAAAATGGGCGACTAATAGTGCCAACTTCATAGATGTATTGTGAGAATTTGAATAAAATTATCTACAGAAAGCCTCAAAAAGGGATATTAACCAATTTTAGTGTCCTCTCTTCGCAGACCTTTTTTTTTCTTAAATCTCACTTGGATTTTCATTTAGATTTTAAGACCATCAAAAGGGCATTGGACAGTTAGCCTAGTACCATTCAGAGAAAGGTGGGAAAAATAATCAACTTTTCAGGTTAATTAGAGAATGCTAGGTTAATTAGGGAAGTGCGCCCATAGGAAGCCAAGACAACCAGATTCTGACAGGCTCTGAGCGTATTTCTAAAGCCTTGAATTTAGCCTTTGTTTATTGCACAACTCTTGTTTTGCTGCAATTTTGGGCAAGGCTGTTGAGCGAGCCCCTTTGTCATAACATGGCATGCATTCTCTTTGAGCCAAACTCCCTGGACTGGCAGGCTGCACAAAGTATTGCCAAAACCAACAAAGACCAAAAACAAACAACATTTTGGGGAGAGGTGCCATGTGATCACCTCACCACCAAAGACCACGTTCGACTTTCCTTCTGTACCAAGTCATCTCTTGTGAACAGTATGTGGTGTGGTGTAAGCAGGAGGCAAGGTCTCTGGGAAGGAGTGGCAGGACCAGGGGATGGATGTGCCCCCACATGCTAGAGCTCTAGTGTGAGTGATGGGCCATCCTCATTTAGCAAAGGAACTGATTGGACCCAAAATGGATGTTTTAATCACTGGCCCACTTTTTCATAGCCTGGTGCCAGAAAACTGCAAATCAGGGGAGCAAATGAATAAGCTGACCTGCCAAACTTGGGGATGTGTGGCTGTCCTAAGCGTGGTGGCTGAGGTGCCATGTTTCTGCTAAGAGCCAAACCCAGTTTCAGGGAATAAGGGACGTTGGCAAACATCAGTCCAAACTTCACCTCCTTGAGGTGGGGAAAGTAATGCACAGAAGTGTTAAGTGACTTTTCGGAGGTTACAGAGCTGGTGAGTGACGGAGCTGGGTCGAAGGCACAATTCGTCGTTTGGTTATTTTTTCCATCGCTCGTTTAATCGTTACTAGAGTAAGACATGATCCTCACTCTTACAGACCTTATGATCTAGTAGCAAAGATGAAATGTACTTACAAATATTGAACTAATTCTGCTCAGTTCAACCAAGATTTATGAGAGTCTGCCATATGCTTTTCACCATGTTAAATGCTGAGGCACAGACAAGAACTTACCCTCTGGTGGAAGAGACAGAGTAAGCAATTGCTGGGCCACGGGCTCCTCTTCCGTACAGGACTGGATTATGGCAGGTGATTTTCAAATCAGAATGTAGCTCATGGACGTTTACTTCATTATACTGAATTTGATCCTGGACAGGAAAACCCCCTCCCGTATTAGCACTGCTGCTATTATTACCACCAGCTGATATTTTTCAGAGCCTGGGCTCTGTCACACTGTGCTCAGTGCTTTACAGACATTTCCTCTAATCCTCTCAACAACCCTAGGAGGTATGCCCTCTAGTTAGACCCATTTAACAGATGGGGAAAGTGACGCTTAGGGAGGTGAAGTAACTTGCCCGGGGTTATACAGCTAGTCAGTGTCAAACAAGTCTGTGTTGAAACCCATCGCTGCTCGAGGAATGGAGAACCTTCCTTATGTTGCCCAGCTGGTCACCTCTGGATTTGGGTCTTGTACTCTGTATCTGGTGCCAGAAGACCAGTCATGGGGTGATTCTGTTCCTGGGTGGGGGGGCTCTCATTGTTCAGGAAGGGGATATAGAGGAGAGCCATGACGTACTATAGGATTAGGGAGGGCAAGTGCTGTTGATGATGACCCTTAATTTGAGTTTCAGAAGACTGAAATATGGGGCATTTCAGCCAGAAGGCAGATTCCAGGGTGAGCAGGCCAGACTCTTTATAATGCAGGGTTTGTGCTGGGATGCAGTAGGAGGCAAGATGGGTGAGATAGGATGGGGGGTGATATCATCATCATCATAATAATAATAACAGCTAATACTTCTTGAGTACTTACAACCTGCCGGGTACCCATTTTGGATTTCATCCTCCTAATAATTCTGTAATCATCTCATTTTTCAGATGAAGAAACTGAGTCACAGAGAGGTTCATTAGCCTGCCCAAGGCACTTGCAGCTGCAGAGCCAGGGTTTGGACCCAGGCAACATGAATGCAGAGACCTTGACCATCTCCCTTGCTCTAGGGGCCCGGGCTGGTTTCTGATCACAGTGGGGCCCTGAGCCCATCAGTCTGGCGGGCTGGCACGGAGCAGGGAGGCGAGCCTAGAGATTTTTGCAAGAGTTGAGGTATGAGAAGATAAGGATCGGAACCGTGTTGTGGGAGAGACATGTCTGCTTCTGACAAACTAGCTGCTTGCTGGGCCATGACTTAGTTTAATGAATCAGGTTGGGGGCTCTCCACCTGGACACACACTGAGTTCTTCATTGCTGAAGCAGCCTCAGATTCTAGAATCCTTAGGGGACCTCAGGAGGTCAGCTGGTTCACTTCTCTGCTTGCAGACAGAAATGCACCCACACCACATGCCAGGTCTTCGTGGCATTGCTTCCTCATGGGAAGTAACAGGAGATAACGTTGAGTCAGGTATTTTGTCTGTTCTGTTGGTAAGTCCTGTCTAACCATCTGGAACCTACCATTGATGCCTAACATAGTGCAAGCACATAGTAGGTGCTCAACAAAGGCTTGTAGGATGGAATTGAAGTGAATACAGTTGAGCCGGGATATTTTAGAAGGTGTCAAGGCTGTAGGTCATTGTTTCTGACCTCAAGGAGCTTTTTGATTTGCTGGGAAAAAAAGACAATGGCTGGAAATGAATGGCGGGTTACGTAGCAAAGTCTGCAGAGCCAGGCAGACCCTCCCCTGCACAAGTTCCCTTTCTGTTACATGTGCTTATGCACTCGTTAGGGAGAGAGAGACATCTGTCCAGGGCTTGTCAGCTTCCTGGCCATGGCTTCCTGTCCTCAGTGGCTCTGGAGTCAGACAGCGTAAGTCTCATTTGTCTTTCCCACATGAAAGTCCTCGAGCATCTGTAAGTTATGATTTGTGAAGTATCTGCTTTAAAGCAGAGTGCATTTATCATCGCACTGGCCCAGACGACACTGTATAGTGCTGGAATGAGAAGATCCCAGGCCCCAGAAAGGGAGGGGCTGGGCCAAGATGACCCACCCGTGAGTGGAGTCTGGCTGGATTGATAAAATTCTCTGGAAACGGCCCAGGAGCAGCCAGATGTTGACTTCACAGCGAGGCTCTTCAGTAAACTTTTGACTACATGTTAAACCGGGGCCAGGCAATTCCACTCCTGGGTCTGCCCAGGAGAAATGCAAACACATGTCCGCCCAGAAATGTGCACACAAATGTTCACTGCAACATTATTTATAAGAGCCCCAAAGTAGAAGCAACCCAACTGCCCATCAGCTGATGAATGGATAAAATGTATGTTCATTTTACTTACAGATTGTTATTTATAATCAATTCCATAGTTTTATTTATGGAATATTTCTGGAATATTATTCAGGAATAAAAAGGAATGGAATACTGGTACATGTTACAACATGGCTGAACCTTGACATCATCATGCTAAGTGAAGAAGCCAGTTACAGAAAGTCATATATAATGTATGATTCCATTTCTGTGAAGTATCCCAAATAGGCAAATCCATAGAGACGGAAAGTGGATTAGTGGTTGCCTAGGGCTGGGGTGTGTCGGAAGTAAATGGGGCGTAGCTACTAATGGGGGTTTCTTTTGGGGGATTAAAGCGTTGGAAAATTGGTTGTGATAAAGATCGCACAACTCTGTGAATATACTAAAGACCCTGACTTCTACATTTTAAATGTGTGAAATGATGGTGTGTGAATTAGATCTCAATAAAGCTGTTATATAAAGCAGCTGTGTCTTGGGGAGGTGGTTAGAAAGTGGAATGGGGTTAAAACTTATATCTCTCTGGCCCCCAAGATTCTAACCTGTGGGTTCACAGAACTCTCACGCACGTTTTGTGTGAAAAAGCATGGTTCTGTCTGCCATGGGCAAGAGAAAGTGCCCTGGAGTCAGACTGCTTGGGTCCCCACTCCATCCCACCCTTGACAGATGTGTGACCTTGGGCTAGTCACTAATCTCATTTAAACCCTGTTTTCTCATCTAGGGCTCATAATACTTATGTTATGGATTGTTGAGAGGATTCCAGTGCGGTAGCTAAGGCTTTGCCCCATGCTTCGCGCATAGTAGGCATGCAATAAATGCAGCCAGGGCCATTGCTAGTCTAAAAGGCACATTTGTACGAATTAGAAAAAGACCTTTCTCTCGGTGGTTGAGTTTGACAAGGCTCTTCTCCTGGCCTGAAGCAACCCCCCCAAACTGGTGGCTCTATGACAATAGTGTGGGCTGGAGGCCAGTCACTTGTCCCTCTACTGGGTGCCTGGTGTGTGTATGACCTGCGTATATCCCTGTTTTGCAGCCCTGGTGCTGGCTTTCATTATGGTTCTTATTAGCTACCGCTTGTCACTACTCTGTGGCTGAAGAGTCCCCGTGATGAAGACACAGTGTACCCTGAGGGCTGGCACACATTTGCACTCTAGCAATAAACCAGATATATTTAATGAGTGCTTACTAAAGTGCCCTGGACTGTGGGGCATTTCAGAGAATCTGACACATCCTGCCACCGAGATACCGAGAATTTAGTTGGTGTGGGTAATGAACACATCTGGAATAATCTGAGAACCATGCCAGGTAATGAGGTGCAGAGGAAGAAATCATGGCTGTGGAATCAGACAGATGTGGGTTCAAATTCCTGCCTGCTACTTGGCGGCTCGTGGATCTGGGCAGCTGCAACCTTCTGTTTTCTCATCTACAAAAGGCGGCGACCAAGTGGGATTGCCATGAGAAGCAGGGTTTTGAAGCTTCCAACGCAGAGCTTGCTGCATAGTGGGATCTTGAAAACTACACCTGGTATTATTTTGGTGAGACGTACTAGCATCGAGTACCTGGTGACCTTCTTATCTTGGATCATGGCTCTCCCGACTTAAAACCTTCTCACGGGGTGCCAGGGGACTAAACTCTGAATTTGCCATATCCTTCAAGGCTCCTGCCTGCGTGTCTGAACTCTCACTTCCTTAGTCCTCTGTCTTGGCCCTGTGTCCGTTCCCTTGGGAGCACGTAAACCATGTGGGTTTGATGGTTTGTCTGTATACACCCTCCCCTTCTTCCTCCATTAGAACGGACGCAGGGGAACTGTCTGTCTTACTCACCTCTGCATACTGGCCTACAGCCTGGTCCCAGGTATGGAGTAGATGCTCTGTAAATATGAATGCATGAATGCATGAATGCATGCATGAACAAACGAACAACCAACTACATGAAGAGTGCACCAGCAATCCTGAGTAGGGGGAGTTCTGTGAAGATGGGTGGCAGCAGGGAAGGCCCCTTGGGACTCCATTGTCTTCCTTTCCTGGTTCACCCTCCTCCTCAGCAGCGTGAGGACATCTGTGGGCCTGGAGAGGAGGAGGGAACCTGTCCCCCACCCATGGAGGCTGCTCTCCACTGCTCTGCGGCCTCCTTGGGTTGCTCCCCACTTCCCCAAGACTCCAGCCTTCCATCTGAGAAACCTGGTGATCATCTCTGCAGAGCACGCAAGCTTTAGATGCAAAATGCATTTGCAAGACTTTCAAAACATTTTATCCCTGGGTTGTAAATCAAGTACTTAAAGAATTGTAAACTGGCTGGAGTGCAGGAGGTAATGTATGTCTGGAAGAAACACCATCATGATTTACCCTTTAAACTCAAGGAAAGAATCCCACTTGTTTACTTTCATTAGACATATTGAGAGGCAGCATGAGATTTCCAGGGGGAAAGTGCTAAGAGGCCTCTGTGGTAGGTTCCCCTCCTTCCCTGGAAGGGGAGGGGGCTGGTGGCATTCTAGTGACTCAGGGCTCCACTTGAATCTATTTGGCCCAAGGGCAATTTCCCAGTTTTAAAAAAAGGGAGCCTCTTCTCTTAGTATTTCCTAAGGGCCCACTCCCTCCCCGTTTCCTTGTGTCAGGCTCCTTCTATTCCGGTGGCTCAACAGCCACAAAGGCAGCTAGCTGACTGCAGATTGGAAGGAATCTTTGCTGGATGTTGTCATTTCACAGTAGGGGCCCTGGTGTGGAATCCCCTTTCTTCACCTGCACATTGAGGGGCTGAGACAAAATGTTCTCCAAAGTCCCGGCCAGCTCATAGGAAGAGAATCCTGGGATTCGCTGAAAGGAGTGGGTAAGATGGGGACTTCATTTCCTGTGGCCTGGTTTTGGCAGAAGAACTCCTTGTTGGGGGGAAGGGGAAGTACATTCAGCTCTCAAAACCCTTTTGAGATTGTTTGGTGCAGGCTCTGTCAAGTGTAAGGAGAGTCTTCCTATGTGGAGTGTCAGGCTGTGGGGGGGGGTGGGGGCTCTCAGCTTCCCTGCTCCCCGGTTCTAGGATGCCAGTGCATTCTTACTCAGCTCAAGGCAGGCATTGCTTCTGTAAGCGTGTCTGTGGGGAGGCGTCTGAACTAGGCTCTGTATGAATCAGAAAACTCTCACTTTCAGAAACCTATCAGTTTTCTCATCTGTAAAATGGGGTGATAATAGTAGAACCTACCTCCTAGCTTGTCGTAAAGATTCAGGGAGGGTGCTGAGAACAAAGCCTGACATGTAGCCAGTTCTCAATAAATGTTAGCCATTATTATTTAGGATTTAGAGGAGGGCAAGCTCATGTTCTACTGAGTTGCCTGGAAGGATCTTTGTTCATTTCTTAGATACTTAGAGTGTAGGAGGCTTTGCTCTTGGTCCCAATGAAGCCAGAGCCCTGTAGCTGCCTCTGCTCGCAGCTGTGCATTTGTGTCTTCCTGTAGATGCCAATTTCTGCCTGTGATTTCAACAGTGATTAGGACATTCCGCATCCATTTAGTCTGGGTCCTTCATCCTGGTGACAGGTGGGGTGGAGGTAAGACTCCAGGAATGAGGAAAAGACTAAAGAGGGGTCCTCTCCCCAGGGCAAGGGATGTTTTTGGCAGCCTCATTTAAAAGTAAGGCTTAACTAATATGTTTACTATTGTTTCATCCTTAAAGGTGAAATCAGTCAATCAATCAGTCAAGCTCACGTTTAGGGAACACTGCTGTGTTTCCCCGAAAATAAGACCGGGTCTTCTATTTATTTTTGCTCCAAAAGACACATTAGGGCTTATGTTCAGGGGATGTCCTCCTGAAAAATCATGCTAGGGCTTATTTTCCGGTTAGGTCTTATTTTCGGCGAAACACGGTGTATTTGCCAGGTCTGGGGGTAAGTGCGTTACCTGTCACCTCACTGACTTCCTTATCGGCCTTGGACCTAGCCTATGAGAGAGATGCTGTCACCATCTCCTTTACTGCAGAAGGCCACACCTTGTAACCTGGGGGGGGTGGCAGGAATGAAACTCAGTCTGCTTGAGTTCTCAGCTGTGACCCGAGACACTGCTTCCCAAGAAGGAGTAGAAATATCTCTGTTATTTTTTTGTGTGGCAAGTGCCTTTGCCCTGTAGCACATTTAAAAAAGATTTATTCAGGTATGTGTTGAGCTCCTTCTCTGTGCCAGGCACTGTAGGGACCCTGGGGGACACCAAGGAATGAGATATGACCTCTGTCACAAAGGAGCTCAGCCGCCACTTGGTCCTACGACGTGTACCTATCCCTGTGTCATTTTTAAATCCTTAGCTTTGTGGCCCACACTCACCCCTCTGGCTGATCCATTTAAGAGACTGATTCTTTTTGGTGGACTTTTTTTTTTTTAAATCTCCCAGAATTCCATCTCTTTGTATCACGTACATCCATTAATCTGGCCTTGACTCTCTCAGTATCAATTTAAAAAGATGCCTACAAACTTAGGGATACTCTCAGTGGTCCTTGATGCAACATAATTGCTTTGTATGGTTCTTAGTTGATCTGAAAGGGAGCTCGTTCTCCAGTTGCAGAAATCGTGGGACGGAAGAGGCTGACACTCCGCTGATCTTCCGAGCTCAGAGCCCAGCAGGAGCATGTGTTTGGACCGAAAGGCTGGGCAGTTATATGCTCACTCCAGGGAAAACCTCACGTTGTGTCTTCCTCATGGTTAATTGATGTCTGTTTCCCAGGCAGAATCCATCGGAATGCTCAGGGAAGAAACCAGTGTGTGAGTGGGCATGCAAGCTGCTGGTAGCAGAAATCCTAGAGAGGGGAGGAATTAAGTGGAAATCTCCACTAATCATGTCCACCTTCGTGAATGTGTAGGAAGGTCCGGAGCAGAAGGAGGACTCTTTTGCTAACAGTCCTAATAGCAGGAAACATTTAGTGAGTGACAAGTGTGTACCAGGCACTGTTCTGCCTATTTTACATGCTTTCTGTCCTTTGAGCCTGTATTATTATTGCGTTCATTTTGCACTTGAGGAAGGAGAGTCTTAGAGAGATCGAGTGACTGGCCCAAAATCACAAAGCTGGGATTTAGAGCTGGGTTGTCTGACTTCTGAGTCATGGCTGTGACCGCCGGACTCCACGGCCTCTCGTGGGTGTGGAGCCTTGTAAGCCTCTGTAGCTTCTTGCTTTGTTTCTTCACCCACACAGTGGATGGTAGACACCCGTTGAACCCACATGTACAGCTCAGAGACAGTTGTCTCCAGGCTTGTGAAAAATGCCATTTGATGCACTTCTTTCCATGATCCCGATTTTTCTGTGTCTTACTTATTTATGTCCTCCCCGTGCTGGTTCAGTGCATGGCACACATAAGAATGCACTAAATATTTGCTAAATGGCTGTGGAGTGTCATGAGTCTAAGGCTATTGTCAAGGGGGCCTGTCCCGCCATTGCCATAACTTGTGCTGTGTGACCTTGGACAAGATGCGTTCTTCCCCTGGCTACAACGCTACAACTATCTGATCTGTAAGATGAGAGCTCCGGGCCTGATTTTTATTTTATGATTCGTTATTTATTCAACAAATATTTGTTGAGAGCCTGCTGTGTCACACACCACTCTGCTCTAGGCAATAGGGCAAGAGTGAGGATGAGACAGATGAGGTTTCTGCTCTCTTGCAGTTCATCTTATTCCAGGCCCTTCCCGATTTTGCATTTGGTGAGCCCTCATGTCTCCTCTCCAAACTGCTTCCAAGTGGCAGACACTGAATCCTTCCTTCTTTGTCTTCCTTCGCGAGAAGGTGTGTTCCACCAGGGCAGGGATTTCCATCGGTTTTGCTTATGGATGTGTACCAAGCCCCGAACATAGTGCTTGGCAAGTAAACATTGGTGATAGGCAGGCATGCATACCTGAATGAATGATTGCCATGTCTCTCTTGCTAGTGAAATCTCAGGATATAAAAATTCTGGGGCTAAAGCCCAAGAAGAAAATTAAAGCACCCAAGTGCCATTTTTCCAGGAAAAATACCATCTTTATAAAGGCAAGATGCAGCCAAGATCAGGAGGGTTTATTATTTCTGCTAGCTGAAGGATTAGGGAGTCAGGCAGGATTCCTCGATTTTTCATTTGGTGATGCTTTCTGCAAACCACAGAGTAAAAACAAAAACAAAATTTTTCCCATTTTCCCCCCTCTTTTGCTTCAAGTAGAAAAAACACTTGCTTCTTAAAACAGCTCATGAAGGAAAAAATTATAACAAATATTTTGCATTTCTCTGGTGGCGGCACAGTCTGAATTCCTTTCAGCCCCACAATGAGTTCTAATTTTATGAAATGTTTGGATTAGCCACCAATTTTCCGGTGGAATTTAGGAGGCTTGTATTTGTACTTATGCCTGAAGCGAAGAAATCTCATAAAATCCATGCAGTGTCTCGGGCCCAGTGGGACGTTCTCGCCAAGGACAAAATGACCATCAGCGGAATGATGGGGAAGAAAGAGATCTCTCTGGCAGCTGTGGGCAGGCTTTTCGGACACTGGTGTGTTCTTGAACCACAGTGTCTAGGGTTTGGCTAGGCTGCATACCACTTCCAACGGATCATGGGCTATAAAAATTCCAGCCCAAGTTGTACCTGACCTTGTTCCTTCCATTCCCGGAGCCAGAGAACATTAGGGCATCTGGTAATTGGGTAAGAGGCATTTGATAACACATGGTGCTCTATTCCCACCCCTCCCTGCCCCCCTCCCACCCCCAGCCCATAGCATATATTGCCTTGTGTTATAATTTCCAGTTTACTTATCTCTTTCTGCGTCTAGATCTGCACTGTCTCTCACGGATACATGTGGCTATTAAAATGAAAACTTAATACAATGTAATAAAATGAAAATTTCAGTTCCTTGGTCATACTTGTTACATGTTTAAGCGCTTAATAACCCTCGGTGACACGTAGCTCCCATTGATTGGACAGTGCAGAAAAGATCATTTCCATCATCATAGAACGTTCTGAAGCGCAGCCCTGCGCTGGAGGCTGAGTTTCATGACTGCAGTGACACGCTCCACCCCTGCCCTTGCATTATTAGCTCCATATGTAGCACTTGTCACTAACTGTAATTATCTCTTAGAAACCTCAGTCACCGTCTTTACTGTATCGCCAGTGTGTAGGACAGTGCCTGGTATATAGTAAGCACCCAGTAAAGATTTTTAGAGTGAATGAATGAAGTTGTCTGTCTGTTCAGCATTGCTTTGCATGTGCCTAACACATAGTGGGTCTTGCAAAAAAAATTGAATGAATACTTCTAGAGTTTAACTATTGAATGGATTCATCTGATAGCGATTGAGCACACACTAGGTGCCGTTGTGCGAGGCTCTGGAGATGTGGTGATGAGCAGACAGACACGGTTCTCTAGAGTAGGAGCTTATCCAATCCCAGTGGTTCTTAAATGTGCAGGGAACATGTGAATCTCCTGGGTGTGTCTGTTAAAATGCACCATCCCTGGCACCCACCCCAGAGAGTCAGATCCAGCAGGGCTGGTGGGGGGACTCAAGGGGACCTGGAAAATCTTTAGCCTTTTAACTAACATCTCAAGTGGACAATTAAGTTCACGAACTCATCCTAGAAAAAGTGCTACACACCTCGTTGCTGAATATCACTACGGTCACCTCTGAAGTACTCCCCTTGGGAAGCTATGCACCGACGCCAGCACCTAGTCCACCCTTCAAAGCAATTTTGGAACTCTTTTTCTGGAATGGCCATCAGAGCTGTCGTCGTATTACCCTTGATGTCCTGAATGTCATCCAAATGTTTTCCTTTCAATATTTCCTTTATCTTCAGATAAAGAAAGAAGTCACTGGGGGCCAGATCAGGTGAATAGGGAGGGTGTTCCAATACAGTTATTTGTTTACTGGCTAAAAACTCCCTCACAGACAGTGCCGTGTGAGCTGGTGCATTGTCGTGATGCAAGAGCCATAAATTGGCGAAAAGTTCAGGTTGTTTTCGTCTAACTTTTTCACGCAGCCTTTCTAGCACTTCCAAATAGTAAACTTGGTTAACTATTTGTCCAGTTGGTACGAATTCATAATGAATAATCCCTTTGATATCAAAAAAGGTTAGTAACATTGGTGCAGCGAGTTCACGAACTGGTCAGACCTCGTAGTCACTTGAAATGTTGGTTAAAAGGCTGAAGAAGGGGTTGGTCCATGGTTTGTACTTTGAGAAACACAGCAATGGGGAGCTAGTTGTATTTACCTGGGGATACACTACCCCACTTTCTTTGGTCCACATCTTCTCTTGTGATTACCGGAGGGCCTTAAGACCCCGGGCCCTTATGTTGGACCTGAAGCTTGAGGTCTCTTTGCCTTGTATCCTCCCCTAGAGTAATAGTAATACTAGTACACAGTTGCATGGCAGTGATTGTACCAGGTGAGAGACTAAGCATGTTAAATCACTGACCTAAATTCATCCTCATGGTAACTCTAAAAGGTACCTACCATTATTATCCCCATTTTACAGTGGATAAACTGAGGCATAGAAAATCAAGTCAGTTGCCCATGTTTGCTCTACTCAGACCCTGAAGTGCTGTGACACTGCGGCTCATGGTCACTGAACTTGAGCAGCTGCCTCCCAAATGCCACACGGGTCTTCATCTCCGTTCCTCAGAATCGAAGTTCAGGTATATTGATGAAATGCCTGTTTGGGGGATTAACACGTGTGGGCATTATGAGCTCTGTTGATCTACAAATGCCCATGCCTGGCCTCAAGGAACATAATTCATTCATGAGGCGGTCTTTTCCTTGGCCCTACTATGTACCAGCCCTATGCGGTGCTCCCAGGTGTAAGAGGCTTGCGCCTGGCCTAATGTGGGGACAGAGACATAGCCAGGGGCTTTCAGAGAAAGGGTCACAACCAAGATAGGTTTCCTTCTAGGCAGGAAAAGCAAAGCAAGTCTTAAAAACTAGGAGTTCCCTCATTTTGCTCTTTCTGACTCAATTTTTACATAGTTTTGCTGTAGAATATCCCTGTTTCACCCAGCAGAGGTTCAGGGGTGTGTGTGTGTGTGTGTGTGTGTGTGTGTGTGTGTGTGTGTGTATTTTGTATATGTGGTGGGGGTACAACATAAGGAAGAATGTATCTTTCTTTCTTAACCACTTAGCAAGGCAGGACACCCCTTGAGATGGGAGTGCCCAGAACTCCTGACCCACTTGGGAGAACTTTGAAAGAAGGAAGGGGAAAGGGAAAGAAGTGGATATTTTTAGAATACCTAGTGTGTGCCTTCTGCAAGACATATTGAATGAGGCAGTTTATGTGTGGCATCTCATGTCACAGCAACTCTGTGACCTGTGGTGACTCTTAGCCCCCTTTTGCAGTAACGAAGCTGATCCTCAGAAAGAGTACCTGACCTGCTCAAGTAACCAAGGTAACACCTAAGTTCAAAATTCAGGTCCCTCTGCCCCACTGTGACTCTTCCTGCCACCCCACTGGTTCTCAGGCCTGGCTAACCATTAGCATAACTGGGGTCCTTTCTAAAGCTCTCTGGGGATGGGGCCCCGATATCAGTGTTTTTAAACTGCGCTCTTGGTTACTGCAGTGCACTGTGGGAGTTGAGAGGCACTGGCTAAAGCATGCTGACTGCCGAGGTCCAAGGGTCTGCACGCCTGAAGGTGTCCATGTCGATGACGACTGCCCAAGCTGGGAGGGACCTTGGCCACAGGAAGGCGAATCCCCTCCCCCACCGTAGCCCCCCCATGTGCTTTCTCCAGGGAGACTGGTGTATCCAAAGCCATCCCCCTGGACCTGGGCCGGGACCTTTTGCTCTATTGCATCAGAGGCTGCCCGTAAATCGGCAGCCGGCGTGTTTTCTTTTTAGGCCCCAGTTGTAGCGACCTTTGTGTGTCTGTTTATTTCAGGGAAATAATTCCATCCTGCACAATTGATTCCTTGGGGGCTACAGAAGTACATTTGAAGGGACTTCTTTTAGTGGGTGACCTGAAATGTCCTCTTAAGAGAGGCTACAGCTGTTCCCTTTCTCCCAACTCCCGTCTCACTTTGCCCTCTGACATCAACCTCTCAGCCTTACTGTCGTGTTCTGACTTATACACATCTCGTATGAGGCCTACTTGTTAATAATAGTAATTAAAAAAGCGGTTTGGGAGCATATACTGTATGTTGGGCAAACTACTGGGCGTTTTTAATGTGTTATCTGATTGCATTTTCTTGGCAGTGATGAGAGAGTAAACACAAGCCTGAAATCTGGGGAATTTTATCTTTAGAATGGGGAAAGTTACACTCATGCCAGATTTGCTGGCCTTGTTGGAGAATGAGGTGTTCCATGGACTGTGGTGGGTGCCATATTGGAGCAGTTGGCTTGGCTGGGATGGCGGGGAGTGGTTGGCTAATTGAACAAAAGGGTGTGGGGTAGCCCAACAGCACCTGCTGTTCAACCTGCCGTGATTCTCAGTCAAGGAAATGGAAAACACTGGTTAATCTGATGCACTGACTGGTTAAGTGGGAATACTAATATAACTTGATCTGTTATAACTTAAGGGAGAGCTCAAAATATATCTTTCCAGGTCATTGAATCTCACCCATTTAGAGCCAATCTTTTAAAAAATTGCCGCCATGTATTATGGAAATCTTTCTCAAGTGGTTGCACATTTGCTTGCCTTCTTAAAACAAAGTATCTTGAAGGTAGTTGAACTTTGTCTTTATGCCTTTGGGGAACTTCTAAATGATTCTCAGTACCGTGTTTTGGAATTCTCCTGTCTGCTGTTCAGAGTTTGTCTATCTGCCTCCGTTCTCAACTTTCATTCCTTTTGGTGCCTTTTTAAAATAGTAAGATTCTTCTTTTCCTTAAAGCAAAAATAATGCATGCTCAATTTTGAAAACTCTCAAGATAAGATCGAAGGTCGTTAGTTGTCCTGTCTGATTCTGTCAGTGAAATTGTCTTCACTGACTTTCTAGTTCTATTTTTCCCCTTCCCCACAGATTTGCTGTGACCAAGCTTGTTAGAACTGTTAATAGGAAAACTATGGATGACCATCTGTGGAGGCTCAGTGCATGAATTTGATGACATTTCTTGGGGTGGCTTTTTTAATGGTTTATTTGCCTTATTCATATTGTCTTCACAGCAGAATGGGCCCTGACAGTGAATCTAGTGAAGTTCCGTCTTCTCATGTAATAGGATGAGCCACTTTCTGGGAGTGGGACAAGCCAGGCTCACCCAGTTAGTATGTGGCCAAGCTGGGTCTCTTGACTCAAGGTCCAGTGCATTTCCCATTTTGCCATCTGTGTTCTAGAAAGTGGCTTTGGAATAAGAAGCTACTGCTACATTTGTATAACTGGATCTAGAAAAAAACCTACCTTTACCTTGATCATCTACATTGCTCAAGTGACAGATTTCTTTTTTTTTAACTTCTTTCCTGAGGGAGGAACGAGCAGAATGTAGCCTCCTCTTCAGCATGCCAGACCTACTCTCTGTTGGAACATCAGTCTTAGATTAATATGGAGACGGGCGCAGAAACACACTTGAAAGCAACATGCCTTACTATCTGTACATTGCTTACATTTTATGACCTTCTTAAAGATGCAGGGAGCATAAATCTTGGGGAGGTTTGTCTTATTTACTTGTTTGTCTTTTCTGCAGATGGGGTGTTTGCATCAGAGCTGGGCTGGCTTCAGATATTTGCTCCAGGATATTTTAGCTGAGCTGTATGAGTCCATTAAACAAATGTAAGAGTTTTGAGGAAAGAAGGGCTGTGTCTCAAACCAAATGTTTTACATGGAGAACATCTGGGGAATATTGGTATTTCTGTGTACAGTACATCAGAAAGCAGCTTGGCGGGGTTCAGCTGGGATGTTTCTGGCCTGTGGTTGCTGGATTTGACAGTTTTGTTGTAAGGGAATGGTTCTTATGAAGTGGTGCCATAAAGACAATGCTTGATCCAGGAAGGGGTGTCCTTGTTTAGCCGCGCTCTCAAGTTGTTCTGATTAGCTCCCTGGCCAGATTGTTGACGACGTTTGAACGGTCCTATATCTGAGTTTAGTTTTCCACAAGGCTTAAGCTTCAGAGAAAGGAAGTATCACAAGGCCACGACTCAGGGTGTTTCTTCTTTACCCCGTGTTTCCATAGATTTGATGAAATGTGGAAATAGGTGTGGGCCAGTGGAAGCAGCATTGGCCACAGAATCCAAGTACCTGGGTTGAAACTTGGGTGTTGACTTTAGGACCTGTGGGGGATTTGGAGAGTTAGTTCTTTTTCTCAGTTTCAGTTCCCCTCTTCTGCCTGACTGAGGGGGTGGTGAGGAGAGTAAAATAAAGTGGGGTGGCATTGTATACATAGGAGGTGGTCATTTACTCCATGGTGTTGCATCTATGGGTTTGTGGTCTTACCCACAAGTTCAAAAGCAATATGGACCAGAGTGGAATCCGGGATATCATCTGTGCCATTTGACTGAATTCAGCAACTTGTGTATACTGGGCCAGGTTGGCGGTAGTGGGTTGATAGGTGAGAAAGGAATCATTCTTGTGAAAATTAAGACTTATGATATTCATTGTATTGGATTCAGTTCAACTCAACACCTATTTATTGAATGTCTACTACTAGAATATCTCTTCTAAATATTAGGGACATGGGGTGGGGGGACAAAGCAATTAGGGTTCCTGTCCTGCATTCTCTGCTCACTCTGCCTGGTATTGACCCTGAATTACCCTCCATTTTGTTAGGTTATATGTTGACTACGATTTAGGGGGCATGGACAATGAATGACTGGTGTGTCAGTCTGCTCAGGCTGCCATAGCAGAGAGACCAACCACAGACTGAGTGGCGTAAACAACAGAAGTTTACTTTCTTATAGTTCTGGAGGCTGGAAGTCCAAAATGAAGGTGCCAGCAAGATTGGTTTCTGGTGGGAGCTCTTTTCCTGGTTTGCAGATGCTTGCTGTGTCCTCACGTGGCCTTTCCTTGGTGTGCACATGCTTCGGGTGTCTCTTCCTCTTCTTATAAGGACATTTAACCCTGGTGGATCAGGGCCTCACCCTTATGACCTCATTTAACCTTAATTAACTTTTAAAGGGCCCATCTCCAAAAACAGTCACACCTGGGGTTAGGGCTTCAACATAGGAATTTGGGGAGGGGGGGTGACACAATTCAGTCCATAACAACTGGTAACTATTTTAGAGATGTGAACATTATTGGCAGAGAATATGGCTAGACTTCCTGCACCTTTCTGTAAGATTGGTCAAAATGATCCTTACCCTCAATGAGCCAGATTAAGAAAACCCTCAATGAGCCAGATTAAGAAAAAAAGACAAAACACCACAACGGTTTAAGATAGCTTTATTGTGGTGTGAAAGGAAATTATTGTAAACACTGTATCTGGATGGAACCTGATGATGGCATTGCGACTAGTACCTCGAGTGAAATAATGAGCAAAAGGGACAGTGGAGATACTTTCCTGGCTCTTTTGGGGGATGGAAAAGTGAACCATGGAGCAAAGTGAGACCCCAGTCTGGTCTTACTTAGGAGTGAGTGAAACACGGGTGGACATGGGAGCTGTTCACAGAAGGACTTCTTGGGAGGCCCCACCTCTGCACAGGTAAATCAGTTCACCTGTGATCTCACAAAAGCACACTTGGCTGGGAAGTGTCTTAGGGTCCTACAAAGAGCTTCTCCTTGGCCAAACTCTAGGGTTACGTGTCTCCCCATTGGCACAAGGAGGGTGAAGTACCTTAACTGATAGTCTCTTTGTGCCAAAGCCTGTGGATCTTCTGGTTCCATCTCAGGTCCCAGCTGCTCCCTGGAGCCCTCTTTGACTTCTGTAGCCCACAACATAGCAGGTAACCTTGTTCTTAGTAACCTGCTTAGTAACCTTGTGTTCTGTCTTCCCACATCAACTCATGGACATCTCCCAGTAGAAGGGTCTTGGTGGCAAGTGATAGAAATGGACTCTTTGACTCATTTAAGGAGAAAATGAATTTATGTGGTGTGGTGTATCCCAGAGGGCCAGGCTTGGCAAAAGACAAGACCCAAGGAAGCCCCGAGGATCTAGGTAGGACGAAGTAATGATAAATTGTCTTTTCAGAGATTGTTGTTGGAATGAATGCCTCTGCCATTTTCAGACCACTCAAACTTCAATTCTGGCGAAAGAGCATCTGCTTAGGCAAACTCTAGGAGTATAGGTCCACCCATTGGCGTGGGGAGAGTGAATTAATTATCTTGACTGACAGTCAATGGGGTAGGGCTACTCCCCAGAACAAAGCCGGGATGTTCCAACTAGTAGAAAGTTGGATGCGTGCAGGTCAGAGAGGAGCCCTCCATGTCCGCTGCCCTTTCCAGTTGGATTGTAAACAACTTGAAGGTTAGGTAGGTCTGGGTCATGTTTTGCCGCACCTGGATCAATGCTGTTTTTGGAGTAGATTTCCCAAAATTGCTGACTGGAGAATTGACTCATTATTGCATCATTTTAGGGACATGCCTCCCAGACCCTCCTGTCCAATGCTGCCTTTTGCACAGCTGCATTGGCTGGCCTCACAGAGAGCAGCAAGGAACACCAATGAAGATGGAAGTGATTCAGATTTTAGCTTAAAAAAAGACTTAGGGTGGGGGGAGGCCTGTGTGGCTTTGGTGGGCCTTCATCTCCAGAGACTCCGACTGAGCTCACATCCATCAGACACCGACGATTGTGTCAGGCAAAGTACGGCTTGCTTTGTCGGAGTGGTACAGAGGTTAAGAGTATGGTCGTTTGAGTTTAGTGAGACCCAGCTCTCCAATTCATTAGGTGTGTGCCCCAGGGCGAGTTACTTAACCTTCCTCAGAGTCAGTTTATATTCATTGAGAAAGCAGAAACAATCATGTTTCTGCAAGAATTTAATGAGAGGTTGAGATGTTTAACGCAACAGTGCTCACTGCCTGGCATATACTAAGCGCCTGATAACTGGTGATTGTTATGATTACTTTTAGCTGTTGTGAATTATCTCCCAGCCCTTCTGGAGAGGGCTCTCTTATTATCTCATTTTAAAGACCAGCAAGTTCAGACTCAGTGATTTCGGGACACATAAGGATTCAATGCTTGAGACATTAGCAAGTAAAAGAAGACTTGGTGGCAGGTGGCTGTGGGATGATGAAATGTCCTGCTATGGCTTTATTTTTTTTTAAGAGTCCTTTCCCACCCAGCTTTATTGAGCTATGATTGACATTTGATATATGACATACGTAAGTTTAAGGTGTATAGAGTAATGGTTTGGTACACGTGTATATTGTGAAATAATTATCACAATAAGGTTGGTTAATACCTCCACCCCTTTCATCCCCTTACACAAAAACTATCATTTTGTGTGTGTGTGGTGATAATATTTAAGAGGTACTCTCTTAAAACGTTCAAGTATATGACACAATATTGTTAACTATACTCACCGTGCTGTGCATTAGATCCCCAGACCTTGTTCATCGTATAGCTGGAAGTTTTTACCCTTTGATCAACATCTCCCCATTTCCCCCACCCCCACTCCCACCCCCCCTGCTCCTGGCAACCACCAATCTACTCTCTGTTGCTATGAATTTGGCTTTTTTAGATTCACGGGTGTGATCATACAGCCTTTGTCTTTCTTTGTGTGAATTACTTCATTTAACATTTATGTTAAGGGTCCTTTTAAATACTTGGGGTCCGTTTTAGCAACAGCTTTGTAGCATTTACTATATACCAGGCACTTGCTAGGCACTAGAGGGGATGTAGTGAAGGAAACAGACGAGGTCCCAGTGCGAATGAAGCCCTACAAGAACCGTGAGTGAGGTTATAAAAGGGGTCCTGTATATGCACGGTGGGGGTGGATGTGGGGGAGCGGGTCAGCTGAAGGAGTTAGTTGCAGGCGACAGGGTGTGGAGGGGTGCTGGCAGACAGAAGGACAAACACAGGTATCCGGGGATATGAACACACTCCTCTGCCAGGCTGCTCCTGGGGTCCCTGTACTGACTGCAGACCTCTGCCCCAGTCCCTCCCAGGGTAGGAACTGAATGACGCGTGTTGGATAAAGTGACGCGTGTTGGATAAAGCTCACGGAGGCAACCTGCCTGATGGGTGGCAGAAAATGTCCAGACTGAGCATGCTCCTTGGGGGGGCTGGACATTCGGAGCCGGAGGTGCTGCTGTCACAGGCCTCCCAGGCAGGTTTGTGGGGCGGGAATTAGCGGGCTGATAAGCATCCAGATGGATGTTGCAATTGGGCTGTGGAGCAGGAACCAGTCTGTTAACTCTCTCGGTAATGGACAATGAGAGCTTCCCTTGGAAGGAAAAGAAGCTTCTGCTTGTGAGACGATGATGAATGAGGCCTCCAGGGGGACAAATTGCAGCCTGGGTTATTGTTCCTTCCCTATCTGATAGGTCTCTGCACGCTCTCGTTGACATAAATCAGTTTTCTGAATAAGAGTGAATCTGTCAGGATAAAAATAACTTCTAAAGGATCATCTCTTTCCCTTAGCTATAAAGTCCCCCATGGTTAAAATACGAAGTAAATTTTAAAGTCATGCCCCCCACCTTGTTTTTGCATGTTACATGTATTTTATCATCTTAAGGAATTAAAAACTTTTTTCCCCCTTTGTTCTCACTTGGATCAGCTAAATTCAATTGACAGATTTCCTTTCCCTTTGGAAAACTCATTTTGTTCCTTAGGCTTTTTGTGTCCCTTGTTCATTGTTGCCAAGGTCAGTGATTCGGTAGCAACCTGAAGTTAATATTTAAAAGCGATGTTTTCAGTGAATTAAGAAATAATGGGATAAAAACTTCGTGTGCCTATTCACGTATGATGTCAAATCAGGCTTCAGAAATTGGAACAAGGTTTGGACTGAATTGGACTGAAAACAGTGTCCCCAGCATGTTTGTGTGAGGACAGACCCCTAGCATTAGATGGAGCTGAAATAACGCCCCACGCTGTGAAACCGGTCATAATTTGCTAGCACATTTAGGAGTACCTGTCACTGCCCATCTCGGTGCATTAATAATATATCAGTTCTGGGGATTTTGCTGCCCTGGAGCCCGCCTCGTATGTAAATGTGGAAGCTTTCTCTGGTAGTTTCTGTTCTGCTGCTGGCTTAGGCTGTGGAATTGGAATTTGGACTCCTTACCCAGAGTATTAATCCCAGGCTGGAGTCAGTAAGACTCAGGACTCTTGGTGCAATTGCAGTACTGCTGTTAACTGCATGAACCTGGACTGTGCTTTAACCTCCTCTGGACTCAGTTTCTTCATCTGGAAAATGGGGGAGTGGAGGTGGCAATAGGACATTCTGAGGTCCTTGCAGCTCTAACATCTGCTGATGGTAATGGTACTCACTTCTCCTATGCCAGTGACCGTTGGTCTTCTCTGCCCTCCATTGTGTACACCATCTGCTACGAGCCCCATGGCAGCCTTGTGGGGTTGGTGCTCTGGTCACCCTCATTTGCAGATAAGGAGACTGAGGCTGTGACGTGCTTGCCTGAGGACCTCTCTGAGGGGGCGCCTGGGCCAAGTTGCTGTGACCGATGCTGGGAACAAGGCCTAAGTGGTGATGCTGGGTTTATTAGCAGTTCTGGCTGGGACTCTGCTGGGCTCGGAGGCTGATAAATAAAAGTTGCACAACCCTAAGCGTATCCAATCCGTGTTATAAACAGCGTCAGAGCGATGTGATGCTACCAGCTGAGGTTGTCCAGCTTCTAAGTAACCTCAGCCCTCCGGTCCGTCCCTGCCCCTCTGTCTCCAGGGTACTTGTTACCTAGAAGAAGAGCCGTGGCAGTGGAGAATTTGGAGGTGGTGTTGCATTTGGCTTTTGGAAACTTGAAAGTCGAAAAATAAATAGCTGCTTGCCCACAGCTTTGCATTTTTCGTCTTTCTGTGACTCTGGTTGCCAGTGTAGTGTCTCCGGTGGTACTAGATGCCTTTTCATGCAGGGAGCCTTAGGGGTGTTTATTGGAGCAGAGCCTGGAGAGACTTCAGAGGATCCTGGTAAGAAGGCTCCTCGTAGCTGCAGCCAGATCCTCTCTCACAAAGCAGAGCAGGACGTGAGGCTCGGGAGCTCACTTCTCCTCGCCTCCTTTGCACACATTCACTTTTACCAGGCGTGGGAGCCCCAGGTTGTGTGCCGAGCATGAAGTGATCCATCGGGAGCCAGCTTCCATGCCCTTCCAGCATCCACAGGCCCGCCTTGGGCTCGGAGGAGAGGAACGGCTGCTGGGAACAAGCCTTTCATTTGCCAAGGGGTAAATTAATTTGGTTCACGGAGTCCCCTTCAGGAAGCAGCATGTTTATAATTCCCCTCTATATAGAGGGGCAGCTCATTAATTTTCACTTATCACCTAATGTTTGATGTGACGGTGTGATATTTAAGTCACAGAATAATAAGGGCTGTCATGGCTTCATGGACTGTGGTTTAAGATGGCATTTCTCAAACTTCAGAGTGCAATAGCATCACCTGGGAAGCTTGTAAGAAATGCTGAAACCAGCTTGCCCCCCACTCTCCAATACAGGAGATCTGGGGGGTGGGCCCTGAAATTTGCATTTTGACAATCAGTTTCCCCTTTTTCCCCAACCAGGGGATCTGATGCAGGCGGTGCGCTCACCACCTTTTGGAAGATTGCTCTCTCCAAGAATCTAATTGTGTGCTCTGAGCTGCCTTGTTGCTTGCTTTTGGCATTGCTACTGGTGTTAATTTCCCATCGGCCTTCTTTTCGCTGCTCGTTCAGCCATGGCCACTATCTTGTGTTTACAAATCCCAACGCCCACCATACAGGGAGTGCACATCTGCACATGGCGTCTTAGTCATTAATTCCACTTCCCAGGAGGCATTACCACGTGCAGTGATGACAGTCTTAGCTCAGTTCTTGAAGGGGGAGGGGACAGAGAGCAAGGACGGAATATATGTGTAAATAAAAACGTCCCAGGCCTCTCTGAGGTCCTCCTAAGCAGGCCCTGGCACCGTCAAATCAAAATCTGATTTGCTGCTTAAATTCTGGAAATAGAACACATTTTTTTTCATGGCAGGAGAAAAATCAATATCATCTGAGGAAACATCATCTCTGATGGGGAGTTTTGGGATGGAGAGGATTGAGAACTGAGTTCTAGAGGATTATGTAGTTCAGAACTTCTTACAAGATTGAAGGACTGGTGGTGGCGAATGGTGGGATGCCATTCTTTGAAGAAAAAGCTCTTTCTCACACAGGCTATGCTCCTTGGCATCGGGGTGCCTCTTCTCAGAGCCGGATGATATAACTCTTGGCTTCCAACCTGCTTCTGTCTGAAAAAACATCCATGTAATGACATGAATCAACAGTCCGGAGAGGAAGGAGCCCATGGGCCCTGCGGCGTTGCTGGCTTGGGTCCCTGTGGGGCCAGTTGCATCATGGCAACTTGTTAGGATGTTGTCCTGAGTTGGCCAGGCTGCTCTCAGAGAGCTGGGGGGTCATTGAATTAGGATATTTGGCTGCAAAACGGCCTCCTGGGTGGCTCATCAGGGTGCTGGCCAGGGACAGCCTTTCTGAGTGAAAGCCATTTGGTGATCCTGGGGATATTTGGACCCCTGTGGCCCATGTGGAGCTGTGCCTTGTCAAACTCTGACCATCAACCAGACAAGAGCAGGAGCCCGTACGCTGGCCTCCAACTTGGCTGCCTGTTTCCACTGCAAGTGGCCGTTGGCCTCTTGGTTAGAAAAGGTCCCTGTTCTGCCTCTGACTCAGTGCCCTGCAGCTCCCGTAGCACGTGGCTGGGTGTGAGATCACATCTTGTGAATGGCAGGGAAGCTGCCAGCTCCTGTGGCCAGATAATGCAAACTTGTTCTCACGAAGTGATGCTAATGCCGTGTTTATGGCCATGCGTCTTCCCTGCAGCTTACTCCCTCAGTTCCACCTCCTGGCACCTCACATATGACCCTGTAAAACTTCATCTGCTTTACACTGGACTTCGGAGACTGGGGTCCTTGGAGATTGTCTGTCACCTGCCATATTTGCTGTCCATTCCGACTTTATGCATAGCCTCAAGAATCAGCAACCTTTAGACTCAGCTTGCCTGGGTTCAAATCTTAGCTCCATCTTTTACATGGAGCTAATTTGGGCAATATGTATCTGCTCTGTGCCTCAGTTTCCACCCCTGTAAAATGAGGCTGTCGTTAGGAGTAAATAAGATAAGGCCCACTGGCACATGGTTAACACTTAATGAACGTGAGTCACTGCTATTAAGCTATTGCCACTGATTTAAAAATATTGATATGTCAAGGCCAAGAGCAGAGCACTAAGGTCTTGCTCCGCAAAGTGTGGTCCCTGGAGCTGCCTCATTGGCATCACCTGGGAGCTTGCTGGAAATGCAGAATCCCAGGCCCCACCTTTGACCTTTGGATTCAGAATCTGCATTTTAACAAGATGCCCATGACCCCTCTTTGAGAGGCACCGTTCTAGAACACTCCCCGAAGGCCGACATATGGCAGTGAATGAGCATCTGTGGGACATGACTGTGGAGGGAAGAGGGCTGTGATTCTCTTGGTGAGAGCCTGAAATACAACCTGCCTAGAATTTTCCTCACTCCCCAGAGCAGGCCAGGAAGACAGCTGTCTGCCCTGCTGTATGTGAGCATGCAGGCTGAATATGAATTTTAATTTTAACCTGCCGTTGACTGAGTACAAATGCGGGGAGGAGGAATATGTGTGGGGGAAACAGGGAGGGGAGAGATGATTTGCTGTGGGCTCATCATTCCTAAAATATGGTCTAGGACCCCTATCTGATAGGACTCATTTATAGTCACCACCATTCATTGAACACCTACTATGTGCCAAGAAGTTTAATTACATTATTTTCACTCCTTACAACAGCGCCAGGAGGTAGCACTTGCTAACCCCATTTTACAGGTGAGGAAACTGAGACCTGTGAGGTTCAGGCTCGCTTAAGCTCACCCAGCCAGTAAAACCCTGAGCTTTCACCATGCTGCTCTGCTTCCCCATTCACCCTGCCTAGATCACTGAGCTCTTAATAATCACAGCGGCCTCTGTGGCAGGCTGCAGAGTAGGTGGTTTTGGTGATTATTCAAAAAAGGAAAAACTGCTTCTGTGAAAGAGGAACCTGGGCCTGTTACATTTAACAAGGGATGGGAATTGGTTGAGCTGTTTGCCTCTTAAACAGGTAGGCACTCCAGGGTAGAGTTTGCAGGTCCACGGCCAGACCTGCTGCTTGCTGCATACGGTTTAAACATTAAACTGTAGGGTGGCCTTATTTAAAAGCAGACCGTTTTATAAGGCACACGGTGCCGTCTAGACATGGGACATTTATGAAAGTGACTGTGCTGTGTGTCGGGCTCAAATACCTGAGTTCCCGGCTCCAGTCATTTTGAAGGTGGAGTGACATCTGTGTGACTCATGCAAGAACAAATTGGATTCTTTTTTTGAGGGTGTATGATTTCAGACGTTTGGTAATCTCTTCCTGCTGGGCCTTCCTTACCTCCGCCTGTCTTTGTAGATGCGGGTGAGGATGGAAGAACACTGGAGAGGAGCTTTTCTCCGTCATGCTAGCATCTGTGTGTGTGTCTTTGGTAGCCCTTGGCCATGAGGGAACTTATGTAGTTATTTGTGTCACTTGTGCTTCTTGCCCTTCTCCCCACCGCCTCCCATCTTGAGAGTTGGGACGGAATATTGTTGGCTCCCTTTTGTGTTGTCTCAGCACTATGCTTGGTACCTGGGAGGTGCTCTAAAGAATAAGTGAATGAACAGCCAAAATCCAGAAAGGCTGAAGTGGATTCCTGAGTCAGACTTTTGATGTCAAGGAGGAGGAAGGTTTTATTCCCCTGTTCACTTGATGGGCAACCATGAGAAGGAGATGGGGAAAGATGGTCCAGGGTTCAAGTTTTCCGTCCTTCTGTCTGGTCTCACACTTAAATGCCGTGATGATTATGGTGGGCCTCAGTGGCTCTGAGCCTCCTGACATTTCAGATCAGGGTACAATTTAAAAACCTAGCAGGGATACTCTCCTGCCCTTTATGTACTTTGGGAGGAAACCTCTTCTCCATTTCCTAGGCCTTCGCTTGCTGTCCCATGAGGAACCAGCAGGAAGTCAAGTTTGTTCTGAGGATAAAAGGAAGGAAGGAAGGCCAT
Organism: Rhinolophus hipposideros; assembly: GCF_964194185.1. Lineage (NCBI taxonomy): Eukaryota > Metazoa > Chordata > Mammalia > Chiroptera > Rhinolophidae > Rhinolophus > Rhinolophus hipposideros. The sequence continues at coordinate 14,239,170 of NC_138055.1, forward strand.
AAGTATGAGGCATTCTCTGGGTTAAACATGGCTGAGATTTATTGGGCACTTACCCCGGGCCAGGCACATGCTAAGCACCTAACATGTAATCCTCATAGGGAGGGACTCATGCGGCAGTTACTGTTATTCCCCTACTTGAAAGAGCAGGAAACTGGAAAACAGAGAGGTTATGTAACCTGTCTAAGGTCACACAGCTCGTGAGGGATTTCAGCCAGCGCTCAAAGCCATATCCCTAACCATTAGGCAATACTGCTTCACTGTGCCCTGGCTCAGTTTATCCTTCAACTTCATGAAGCAGGCGCTATATTGTATTACAGGAGCTACATTTATTGATCTCCTCCTCCTTTTTAAACAACTCTAAAAATGTGACCACCATTCTTGGCTCTCTGGGTCCTACAGAAACAGGATTGGGGCTGGATTTGGCCCATAGGCAAACAAAGAAGCAAGATAATTTCAGATGGTGGAAAATGGCCCAAAGAAGATAAAATGAGGAAAAGTGTACAGAGAAAGAAGTGGGCGGTGTGGGGGGGGGTGCTTATCAGCTAGAGGTGTCAGAGAGGGCCTCCCCAAGGCATGGCATGAAGCTGAACCTTGAATGATGAGAAGGATATAAAGCTCTGGGGTGTACAAAGCACTCAGCGCGGTGTCCATACCACATATTAAGTGCTCCTTGAGTGCCTGCTATTATTCCTGTCGTTATTGTTTTTGTGGTTTGCTATTAACTGGCTCTACGACCTTGGGTGAGTCATTTCACTGCTCTTGGGAGTTGAAATGAAAGCCTTCCTTATGACCTTGGCAGTTACACAGTTCTAAGTGATTTCTAGCATTTGTCTCCTCCTGACTTCCCACCATCCTTTTGAAATCGGGCGCAGAATGAGCCCTCTTACATTTTCAATAGAAGATTCATTGTCAGAAGAGGGAAGCTTTTGTGGGAGGACGACCACCATGCTTATTAACATTTATGGAGCTCATTTAGTTTCCTCAGTGCCGAGTGGGGTTTTATTAGAATGTAGGCATTCCCCTTTTCACACTGGGCTGGAAGCATAACCCTGGCAAATGCACCGTGGGACCCTCGGCCTCTGGCTCCACTGTTGGGGGGAATTGACAAGTGGGCTTATTTTCTTATCCCCTGGAATGTCGTCACCCTCCCCTGACCCTGGATGGTAAAAGAATGTATTCTTATTGTCATTTGACAATAGGGCTTCCTGGAGGCCAAGTTCAGCCTGCTGCAGAATCAAACGGGTGGTTTCTCCCCTAGGCCTTCTTTAGTTCAGGGAGGAATGTAGGAGTTGGTCCAATAGCTACTACCCACATCCTCCTGTCTGTGTGTGTTCACTGTCTGCTTCCTCCAAGAACCAGCTTTCAGGATCGCAGGCCCTGCTCAGATAAAATAAAGCCTTCCAATCATATCTTTACATTTGACGTCAGCATACGGAAGCTTTTCTTGCTATATACTGAATGGGGCTGTCTTGAAGGTCTGGGGTAGTTCTGAGCCTGGCACCGTGGTGAAAAGGGGCCTTGTAGCTGGAAGCTCATTCATCTTTGTGCAACCTCCTTGTATCCAGCAGGACGTCCTGTGTTTTCTCTCTGCTTTCTCCAGTCCTGAATTACCCATGTAGGTAGGATGTCAAAGAAATCCTGAGTCATCTTGCAATCGTGCCTGTCTTGGCTGTGTTTGGCAGGAGTGGTCCTTCCTTTTTTGCTCCAATTCCACTATCTCTTCTCTGGCCTGGGCTCTCATCACCTGAGAACATCAACCCCTCCCTCCGCCACCCCTCCCTCCTTTCCTTCTCCCCTCTCCTTCCCTTTCTGTCTGTCTACCTGCCTGCCTGCCCACACTAAGTGTTTCCTCAGGTCTGCCACGTGCCAAGCACAGTGTATAGCACTGGAGATAAAGCAGTGAATAAGATTCCCACTAGTGTAGAGTCAAGGAACGACACAAATACTGAGTCAATTTCCCTTGGGGAAGTTTCTGCAAAGGAGAAATACAAGAAGCTGCTAGTTGACCTAACCTGTTTTGCGGAGGTCAGTAAATAGCAAAAACAATAATAAAAATAGTTTCCCCATTCTTGTTGAGTCATAGGTGGCCTCACTGTATTTTAGAAATGTTTCCATGTATAGTGTTTGGTTGGGTCCTGCCTGGCATAAGCTGGAAGTTGCGATTGTTCACAGATGTGCATATGATCCTGCTGGAGCTGACTGGGGTTCATTCACCCTGTGATAGTAAGGTGTGGTACTGGGCTGCTGATAATAAGGACTTTTTTTTTTCTCCAGAGCACTTAGTGCCTTTGTAATCCAGAGGATGGTTTAACTGCCTTTCATCTATGAAAGGGTGGTCTAGGTGAGGGGAGGCAGCAGCAGCACCAGTTGGGAGGGGACGAAGCAGATTTTTGGAGCTGCCAGCAAATTGGTTGGTGGGCTTCCTTGTTACCCATGGATACCTTTCCCAGCAAAGTAATTTTTGTCCCCCTATAACCAAGGAGAATTAAATTGCCAGCCAACTTGTTCACGAGCAAAGATGAATCCATTGGCAAATACAGAGGGTGCCAAAAACATATATACACATTTTCAGAAAGGAAAAAACTGTATTAAAATTATAGTACTCAATATATACCGATAACAAAAGATGAATACAAGTCATGTGTATACATTTTTTTGGCACCCTCAGTATATTTTTCCTTATTGGATTCCCATTGTCATTCAGTGCCTTTTTTTTTATGGATTTCTTTTGAGTAATTGCTCTGTGTGTTGGCCCTGGCAATTCTCAATGGTTTGTATTTGCAGGAGACATTGGTATGGAGGTTTTGGAATCAACTGGGGCTGGGCAGGGAGTCTGGCTGTCACTTCCTGGGTTTTACCCTGATTTTTCTCTAGCAGAGCCTTTTGGTCACATCACGTGCTATTGACAGTGCTTTGAGCAAGAGGAAGGATTTGACTTCTGAGCAATTGCATAAACACAGTATAACCTGGAGCTTAAAACCCGAGGTTTGAGCAGAACTGTCCTGTAGATAGGGCATGCAACTAAGCTTTTTGTAGCCATCACCACCAGCTGCACGGTGGAGCTGAGTGATACTAATTTCACCTATTCATGTTTAATCATTGATACCCTGTAAACTGAGTGCTCTTTTTTTTTCTTTTTTCAAAGGATCAGGCTTCCTAGAGTAAATGAATCTGGTCACGTGAAGCAGCCTCCGCTTTATGAAAAAAAAAAAAATCCACCATCCCAAACCCCAGGCTGTTAAAACCTGATGCTTTCTGTTGTCGGGAGAAGGGTGTTTCTGCTATAAATGAAAGACATGACAGGGGGTATTTCGAAGCTTTGTTTTGGTTATTGTCGGCTCTGCCAACAAGTAACATCTGTATTTATTTTCCAGACTCCCCCAATAGCTGATTTGCATCTGTTTAGTTCTCCGAGTAACATTTCATTTCCTGACTTTATAGGTTGCTATAAAATCCATTCGTAAGGACAAAATTAAGGATGAACAAGACATGGTTCACATCAGACGAGAGATTGAGATCATGTCATCCCTCAACCATCCTCATATCATCAGTATTTATGAAGGTCAGTGATTTTTTTTTTCACCCCCGTATCAGTTACCATTTCTCATACCATGGGGCATGCCAAGATTTTTAGGTAATTGCCCTTCTGGGCAGGAGCCAAGTATATTTTTCCTCATGATGCAAAAATAGATGAGTGTTATCTTTTATTTGGTTACCTTGAATGCAACCAGACACACGTATCACGGCTCAATTTGATCATAAAATATCTTTCGCCTTCCCAGTTCCTTGGCGGTTGCTAAGCAACCCGCCTATGGAAAGCCAATATGAGATAGTTTGGTTTCTGAAAAATGGCAATTTGTTGGGTGACCAAGTGACGGAGGATACATTGTAAATGTCATGCTGCAAAGCTGATGCTCAGGGGTTGGGTGGTGTCACAAGTGACTCAAAGTTAGGCTCTTTGAGTGAGGAATGACCTTTGAGCAGGTCCAGGAAACTTCGAGAAAGAAGAGGGATCTGTTGGTACAACACCAGTGGAGTCCCTTGTAGTTGGTGTTTGTAGAAGGGTGGGGTGGGGGGACGCTTATAAAAATGCCCATGCTTTAACTTTGGTCTCTCCTGGGAAGAAAAGGAGAGTATTAACTTCCCACAGCATATCATTTTTTTGAAACATCCTGGAAAAGAATTACACAAACAATATATTTACTGTAGAAATGATTAAAATGCAAATGTAGAAATTAAAATATAATGTCTATTCTAGCTCCTACTTCGATAAATAGCTCTCTATCCATATTTATATTTTTATCTACTGCTCTACCTCTGTATGCAGTCTTTATTCAAAGTTAGCTCATACTGTTTATACTGTTGTTTTAGCTTGATTTCTTTTTCCATTTTTTTATACTATGCACCTCTTCCTATATCAGTCAATATTCCCTTATAAGGACATTTTAAAAGGCTTTATAGTATTCCATTTATGGAAATACCATAACTTATGGACTCTAATTCCTTTTGTCAAACATTTAAGTTGTTTCAAATTTCTGGTTATTATAAACAGTGCTATAGTGACCCTCCTTGGACATCATTTTTACATTCATTTCTGATTATTTTCTTATGAAAAATTCTAAGTCTTGGGACTTCCCCAGTCAGAGTGTTTGTCCAGAATAGTTTTTAATGTATGATTGAGTCAGAAAAAGGAACCTAGTTTTAATTTCTGGCCTGATCATAAGAAGTTATACAGTCAGGACTAAGAGAAAACCAGATGTTAACTCTCGAGTTTTTCTGATATTTAAAATTCTCCTTCTTCTGGTTCCCTGCTGTTTTTCGTTCCTCACCCAGAAGTGAATGTTGGTAATATCATTTGTCTTGATTTTTCTAAAGCTCATTTTTGGAGTTCTTGGGGATAGGATTTTTAAGGGAAAGTTTCATTCATTCAGTCATCTCTTCATTCCACAAACATCTCTTGCAGTGATTCTCAAAGTGCCTGTCTGTGGACGGGCAGACTCAGCATACATTGGGATTGTTAGAAATTCAGCTTTCCGGGCCTTCCCCAGGACCTGCCGAATCAGCACCTCTGGGGGTGGGACCCAGCCTTCTGTGTTTTAACAGCTTGGGAACCACGGATCGACTGAGTGTCTACTTTTTGTTACGCACTGCGAGAAACATGGTTAGACATTTAAAGAGGAACATGCTGTGGATTTCATGATCAAGAAGTGTTGCAAAGTGTGATAGAAAATGTATTACGGGGATGGATAAACAACATGTTCTGGGACCGTGGAGGCCTGGGGGTTAGAAGTTTTCTTTGGAGATGTGTGGCATCCGGGCTGGGCCTTGGAAGAGAAGAGTTTTTGTGAAGAAAAATTGGCGAAAGTAGAATTTCAGGCTGATAAAACAAATCTGACTCTGCCTGGTGAATGAGGGGAATTAGAAGTTAGAAGTGAGTAGCGATACAAAATGCAGGAGGAGAGTCCGTTTTATTAAATTCTGAGTGTTCTTGCTCCATGTGGCCCGTTTATTATGGAAACCTGAAGGCAGTCGTGGTGGATGAGACCTGTATGGCGTAGACTGGGGTAGCCCACGTGCTCTGTGAGCACTTCTGTGTTTGGGATTTCTTGGCCTAGAGCAGGAGCCTTCTTTATCAGGAAGGCAGAGAGTCTGTTCTCGCAGCATGAAGTCCCAGGTTCTTCTTTTGGGAGGCGTCTGTGGTAACTGGAGGCTGCCATAGAGAAGCCTGACTTCACTAGCCTTGTGCCCTCTTTGGCCTTGGGAATCCTACAGACTGAGTGGGGAACAGGAATTTGTCTCCCTTCCAAGCGAAGGCCAGCGATGAACCTTAAAGGAAGAACATTCTATTACCAAGGTCAGACAACTGGCCTCAGTCCAGCTCCTGCTGGAGGCTTCAAGAAGAAGAGAAACACTTGCTTAGAACTTTACAGATGGGTACCAGCGTGAATTAAAGTTCTTTGGGAGACTGGAAATAATTTCCATCAAGGCCTCAGGTGGGAGCTTGGGCCTCCATTCATCTCAGTTCATAAAACCCTATGAATTGGTTTTAGGAGTCAGGAAAAGAGTTCGAGTTCTCACATCAGGCAGTCTTGGGTGTCAGTCCCAAATCCTCCACTGTGGCCTAGACACGAGACTTTGGGAAAGATGGCGGGCCTCCCAGTGCCTCAGTAACTGCACCAGTAAAATGGGGATAACCGTCCTACCTCTCTCAGGGTTGTCGGTAGGATTAAATAGATAATACAAGGGCTAGTAAGCTCAAAAAAGAGAATTAGTTTGAAGACAATGTAATCATCATAAGTGGTTCTTAACCTGGGGTTCACTGGCAAGGGTGTTTCATGAGTGAGCTGCAGGGGGTCTGTTAACCCTCTGAAATAGTATATCACTACATTGTAGAATACAGAAGCCACTAGCCACAGATAGGTATTTCAAATTAATTGAAATTTAAAAGTTAAAAATTCAGTTCCTCAGTCGCATTAGCCACATTTCAAGTGCTCAGCAGCCACAGTGTCTAGTGGCTGCCATATTGGACATTGTAGATATAGAACATTTTCATCGTTGCAGGATAGGACCATGCTGGTATCTAATGTTGTATGTGGTAAGTGTGTGGGTTATTTTTTTTCTGGGGAGAGAGTGCATAGCTTTCATCAGACTCTCAGGTTAAAATAAATCCCCACTGCCATCAAGAGTGCCATACAAATAAAAGGTATTGTTTTTACCCAGAAAACCCCCAGGGACCTAAATGTGGCCCCTTTTTCTTTTTAATTTCTTAGGGATGTATAGCTTCTGTTTTGTTCTCATTCCCTTCTCCCACGCAAGTTCTGTTTCTCCCACATCCACTAAATAACTGTGTGGGAGGGCAGCTCCCCTCCCTCTCCCAGGGTTAGGAGCAGGAGATCGCCATGCGCTGTTCCAGCTCCTACACCTCCAACTCTGACCCCACAAGCCCCAGACTTCACCTGCTTTGGTGACTAGGACCCCAAGACCTCACTCTGAAATTGAAGTTAGATATCCTGATGTCACCTGTAGAATTCTGCGTAGTTTACAAAGCTCTTCCACATCTAGTCTCGTTTGATCCCCACAGCAAATCTGTGTGGTGGGCAGGCCAGGTGTTCCCATTTTGAAGGTTAATGATTTGCTGGGTGTGTTAGTTTGCTACGGCTGCCACAACCATGTGCCACAGATTGGATGGCTTAAACAATAGAAATTTATTGTCTTACAGTTCTGGAGGCTAAAAGTCCAATATCAAGGTGTCAGCAGGATTGCTTTCTGCTAAGACCTCTTGGCTTGTAGATGGCCATCTTCTCCCTGTGTCTTCACATCATCTTCCCTCTGTACAGGTCTGTGTAGAAATTTCCCCTTTTTATAAGGACACCAGTCATACTGGATTAGGGCCCACCCTAATGACCTCATTTAACTTTAATTATTTTTTCAAAGGCCCTTTATCCATATTGGGTCACATTCTGAGGTACTAGGAGTTAGGACTTTAACATATGAATTTTGGGGGAATCCAATTCAGCCCATAACACTTGGGTGTCACAGCTAGTGGTGGTCTTGGGCCACAGGTCTTCTGACCCCATTTGTTTTTTTTACCTCTGGCAGGCCTCAGCCCTGTATTTCTGACCTTGGGTCTTGTTTAGCTGGCTCTGCAGCCCACCTCTCTGCCCCAGGCATTCCCCTCAGACTGGCCTTCTCTGTCCTTTTCAATCCCGGGGTGTGATAGGGGCCGTGAGGTGGCAGCAGTCGTGGTGGGACCTGAGTCTGTGATAGGGGCTGGTCTCTCTGCTCCTCACAGAGTTAAAGGGAACCTTCTCTCTGGAAGCTGATTGGTTGTTTGACAGGCCAATCAAGAGCCTTAGCTGTGTGCGGAAATACATTAATTTGCTTAATGAAAAATCAATGCCAAAGCATCTAAGTGGATGTTTGGATGTTAGCCAAGTGAATAGAAGCTATTAAAGAAATTTATAATTTCTTTTTCAACAACGACCTTTATGATTTAAAACACACACACACACACACACACACACACACACACACACACACCAGCAGCAACAATAAGAACAGCAACATGACAAAGCAATGATGCACCTACCCTGTATGTTTAGGAACTTTAGGCTTCCATGACGGGAAGGCACCATCTTGGTCCGTATTATCTGGTGATCTTGAGATACTAGTTTCAGAGAAAAAGTTATTCATTCATTAAAAAAAAAAAAAAAATACTAAGTAAGTGCTTAATGCTTGTATGTACCAGGTCCTGTTCTAGGCTCTAGGAATCCAGGGGTGAACAAGACAAGCTCTGGCTCCATGGAGCTGCCATTCAGTGAGTAGACAAGTGGACAAGTGGTAAGGGATTTTTGAGCTGAGACCCGAATGGAGCAGGGAGTGAGTCCTTCAAAGACCTGGCATTCCAGGCAAAGGGAACAGTATGTACAAATGCTCAGAGGGAAGGAGGTGGTGTTGGTAGACATGACAGAGGGCTTGCAAGGCTGAGGGGATGAGTGAGTAAGATGGTGTCAGGAGAGACTCAGATCTTGATTACAATGGCTAAAGGAGGGAGTGTGGATTTTACACCAAGAATGAGGGCAAGCCATTGGTTTTGATGAGAGAAATAGCCTTTTAAAATTTACACTCTAAAATAATAATAGCTAGAAGTTGTTGAGTGTTTACCCTGTGCTAGGAAGAGCATATGTATGATCTCATTTAATCTTTACATCCATGATATACACACTGTTAACATCCCTATTTTATGGGAAGGAAAATTTAGTTTTTCCCAAGGTTACAGCAGCTAATAAGTGATGGGGCTGAGAGTCAAAGCCTATCAGGGATACTCTGAAGCTGGTGCTCCTAAAACTGACCCAGCCATCTGGTGGTCTGCAGTGACCCCTAATTGGGGGCATTGTCCTAGACCTTGTGATGCAGAGAATTTCTGCCTGTCACAGAGGTTGCTGTCTTAAATATGTGGGAGCATTAAACCCCAGCTCTGTGGGTATTTTAGAAAATACTTCTGCATACATCTCAGGAAGAAGCTTGGGGTCCGAATCCAGTACACTCCTCGGAAGTGTCCATGGAAGTGTAAGTTATTATATATTATTCATAATACCTGCAGGCCCATAAAATCTGGGACCTCACTGATTCAACGCTGCTGTTCACCAAATCTCAAAAATAATTCCTTTCAAATGTTTCTTGAACCAGACCCTGGGGTTACTCTCCTGTTGACCGAAGAGGGAAGGTGATTAACCCTCAAATCTGTTAACTCTGTGTCAACACAAACCATAACTGGCTTGTAATGCTAAGTCAAATAAAAGAGGATGGAAATACCCCTTCCAGTGTGTGATACTAGGTAACCTAATCGAGAGAAAAAGGAAGAAATCTCTGGCACCATCTCAGAGCTAGACCCCTGTTTTCAGTCAAAGGAATTCCATTCGCTCAGCGGGGAGGTAATTGACAATATGGAAAGAGCAGCTGAAAAGGAAGTGCCCGCCAGAGCTTTCAACGTGGTTGCCTAGGATGGAAGAGATAAAAACAGTTTTTGCCTAAGGTTCTGATTTCAGGATTGGAGTTCAAACATCAAAGGCACGTTGTCTCACCCCCATTTCCCCTTTGAAAGCCTAGGAGACCCAATCTGCACAATCATGAAAATGAACATCTTGCCACACTTTAGGGACCCTTAGCACCCCATCTGGTAACCGTCCTGCAGGTAAAAGCGAAAAGGTGGGGGCGTGGGGGAGATTGGGCCTGTGCCTTCACTTTTATGCCCTTGGTTTTTGTTCCTGGATATCTCTCTTCCTGGCCCTGCAAGATTACATCTCTTTATTGGCCCTTTGCATTGTGATATGCTAGAACTGGCCACCCCTTTCAGCACGGCTCCCATCTGGGACAAAGTAGGAAGCCTAGTTGGCATTTGTCAGCTGTGATCTCTTGCCTTAGGAAGAGTTTCTCCAACTTAAAATAACAAAACCAAGTAAACAAACATGACTTCTTTGATAAGCATGTGAGTCTTATGACCTTGCCCTGGGAGCCTTAAACCTGCTGCCTATGAGAAGACATAAACGATTCTGTATTCTAGTAAATTCTCCAAATTTCTACCATAAAGACACTTTGGTTGAGTTTACTATCAGTTAAAAGCTCCTCCCATCTTTCTAGAAGTATGCATTACAATATGCTTTTTCAAGCTACCTGTGCCTCCTGAGGTTCTAATAAGTCTTTCTGGAAGGGGTTTTTGTTCTTGTCTCCTGGTGAGAAAAAAAAATCAATACTCTAAACATCCAGCCAGAGATGCAGAGGAGAAACTAAGAGACAGGTTCTGTGGAAAAGCTCACAGATGTTAATCTGGATTGTGTGCTTCAGGCTTGAATGACAGGGCATTCTACCTTTGCCTTCTCCTTTCCCTTCACTTGTGGCCAGGGGCAGTGGGACCAGTGCAAGGTGTTTCCATAAGACCCAGCAGAGGTTCTGGAGTCAGAAACTATTGTTGCCTCTGGAAAGTAACCCCTTGAGAATGGCAGGACCCTGATAAACTGCCTAATACTGCATTCGAGCAACGGTTCTCAGAGAGTGGTCCAGGGGTCGGTTGCCTGAATATCACTTGGGCCCCCCCATCTGAATCCGAACCCCCCAGGGTGGGGCCCAGTGTTCCCACGCCCTCTCAAGCTTGAGAACCACTTGTATTTGAGAAACCCTTGCTCAGGAGGTGAGAAACCAAAGCAGGGATGCATTGCTATCATCAGTTATTTAAAAATACCTGCAGTGGAAGCAGTTTACATTGTTCTTCTCAGGCTCAAGTGTCCTAGTTCAGTTTCTCAGGCAGCAAGCAAATCTTGATTTAGGCCAAATGCAAGGGTGGCTGAACTGATCTAATAAGGTTTGTCGGTCATTAATACTGTTTTGTCGGTCAATTAATCACTGTTTTCATTCATTCACTCACTCACGATTCAATCATTCATTCCTTTAACAAAAATTTATAGAGCACTTATGTCCCAGATACTGCTCTGGTAGGGTGAGTATATACAGAGGGTGCCCAAAAGATTATACACATTTTAAGGTAGGAAAAAACTATTAAAATTACACTGATGGCAACCACTTTGAGCACCTCTTGCAATTGCAGAAGTCAAACATGACTTGTATTCATCTTTGGTTATCGGTATATATTGAGTATTTCTATTTTAATAGTTTTATCATTTCTTAAAATGTGTATACATCTTTTTGGCACCCTTTGTATTTATTGTCCAAATATGCTTCGATTTGAATGAGCCAATGGCTCTGCCAATTGCTACTGTGTGACCTTGAGCTAGTGACTTAACCTTTTTGAGGCTCAGTTCTCTTATCTATAAAATGGGGCCAATAGCTAGTGACTTTATAGATAAAGTTGTGAAGATTAACTCAGATAATGAATAGAATTGCTAAGCACAGTTCTGGGTACATGCTCAATAAATATTATTCCTCTTGCGATCAATCTTTAGGCCTCTGAGAGGTCCTTTCAGGCTGGAGTAGAAACTTTTATTGGGAGGTGCTCGAAGAAAAGGTTGAAGCCAAATTGCCTAGATCCATGATTCCGAGTGCTGGATACACATTAGAATCTCATGGGGCAGTTATAAAAAATGCTGATGTCTCAGCCTCACCCCTAAGGATTCAGATTTAATTGGGCAGGCTGAGAAATATGGACCTAATCTTGCAACTAAGGGGAAATGAGAGTTGTGCTCTAGAAACTCATCTTGGTCTGACCATTTGTCATCAGTGAATTCCAAGGAAGAACGAGTATCTGGCAGCAGTCACCAGTGAGCAGTGAGTGATACCTTTGGGCTGGGGCTTACTTACTTTGCCGTTTGGTTGCTGCCCTCATCAGGGACTCAGAGCCCCGTGAAACAGTTTGTTGAACTTGGCAAAGTGGTGTATTATGCTTGTGTTTACTCTTTTGAACCCATGGCAAATTGCTGAGCCTTTTAACACACTCCCTTTGCTGCCAGATTCACAAGTTCCACATGAAGTCTCTGCAGACTGGATCCAAGTGAAGGACTAACCCCCTGTTAATAACACAGCACCAGAGAGCTTTCTTCACTTGTAATCACATGAATGAGCTCTTCAGTTGTGAGTCTGTCCAGCCACATTTCTAATGAGTTTCCTATTAAGTTAGCTATTTGACCTTCCAGTGTATTATTTTCATTGTTTTCATTTGATTACACCCAAGTCATTTTTCTAGAGGCTGGAGATTAGAAATAAAACAACTAACAACGAATGCTACTCCCTGCTTGTCCTGCCTCGCCCTCGTGGGTTTCCTGGAATTCAATATGTCTAGTGCCTCAGATAATACCACTTGTACTTGAAGTTAATTTTTCAAGGGGGGAAGAAAAATGGAACTGTGTTGTCGTTTAATATGTAGGGTCTTTGGAGATTGACGGGGAGGGCTCTGTTACCTTGCCCCAGACAATCAACAGCATGCACTTTGGAAGGCTCCTAGAGTAGAGAAGAGGGTCCACCGTCCACCCTGATTCCTGACAGTGGGTTCATTGCTTAGGTACGGCTCTGAGTTTCAGAGCTGTGCTTTGGAACCCCACTTGGGACTGAGGAATGCATGGGCCCTAGTGAAGAGAGTTGGGCTTGCCTCTATCTGGGGCTTTGCTGGCTTTGAGTGTTAGTTTACTATCTCCTCCATTCTCCCACCTCCCTCCTATCCCTCTAGGGCACAAATGTAATCTCAGGCACAGAGTCTGCCAATACATATCTTTAATCATCCTGGATTTGCTCCAGGCATGTCTTCATTTGTTCTCCTTTCTTAAACTGAGACTTGCGGCCTAATAATAACAGGCTAACACTTAAAAGTGTGCTTACTACTATGTCCTGTGACCATCTTTCCAATGAGGATAGATAGTCTTCATATTAACAGATGAAGAAACTGAGGCACAGAAAGGTTAAGTAACTTGCCAAGGTCACTCAGCTGGTAAGTGGCAGAGCCTGGATTTGAACCCAGGTAGCTTGGCTCTGGGAGTTGGGCTCTTAAGCGCTTCGCTCTGTTGCCCAATAAGGGGGACTGGAATTTTGAGTTGACAAGATACTCCTGAGCCATACGTGGTGGGTCTAGCAGTGGCTATAAGTAGAGGTATGATAACCACAGGCCTGGCTTTTCCACTACCCGGTGTTAAGGATGTGATGAGTGCCTGTAGGGAGGGGAAGACTAAGGCTGTGTTTGGGGGAGGGTTGGGGGGGGGCGGGATTTCTACCCTCTTCATTGCCCCAATTCAGGGAGCATGATTTTTTTCAGAAGTTTGCTGTGCCAAGTACAAGAGCCTTAGCATTTATCCTGGGGTGCTTCTGAGATGTTCTGATCAATTGTGAGTGCTCTCTCAGATTCAGGATCGTGTGAGCGAGAGTGTGTGTGTGTGTGACAAAGGCTGAGACAGCAATAGAGGGAATGATCAGGGAGACTGTGGGCGCAGCTGATGAGTGTGTGGTGATGGTTGACTGAGCCCATTACCTCAGACCTCTGCTTGTTTTCATGGAAATGCCCCAGGGATGGTTGTGGAAGGAGGGTGGAGCCTAATGGCTGGTAAAACATGGTGCCCTTGACCCCCTTTCCCATGCAACTTCTCTCCCTATCCTGTCCAGGTGCTCTGCCCTCCTAAGATTTCATTTTGGGCCCCCAAATAACACTAATGGTCTTAGCAGGGATTCATGGTTCTTGGTAAACCTTCTTGGTATCCCCTCTTCTGCAGGTAGCTTGTACACTTTCTTACCATTTCTTCTGCCTTCTGTGGCATCCACTGCTGGCAATGGGCGGCCTGGTTGGCTGTGGTTTTCCTTGGGCATGCCAACCAACATCCAGAAAGAGTTTTGGTTTAAGAAAAGACAATTAGTGAACTAAAGTACCTTTCATTGTTCAAACCAGGAAATACATTGAGTCAACTCTGACCAACTCAGTGACAGTGGGAGAGCTGCCAGTCCAGTTTAATTTTCTCACTCTCACTGCCCTGGTCTTTTAGAGTTAAAGGATCAGAGGACCGTTTTGTGAAGCTGTGAGCCCATGAGGTGTTTGAAATTTAGTTTTGGGGAGGAAACTCTTGAAGAATGAATCTTGTATTGACTAAATGACCTAATTAGGTTGCAGATAATTCTTGCAAAGGAAAGATCACTCCATTTCTGAGATGGAAAATAAGCTACTTTCTGTGAGGATTCTACTGACCTTTAATAAAAGAGCACCCCTGAGGAATGGAACGGTACTTCTGTCTGAGGTTTTAGGAAAGTAATAAAAATGCTGCCATGTGGGGAGGCAACACCATGGAAGGAATGGCAGCATCCTGGAACTAATTTAGGAGATGGAGTTGATGGAAGGCAGAGGTATGAAGAGAATTCGGACTGGTCCACTCTAGGCCCCTGGCCTTCTTGCTTAAAAGCCACAAACTAATCTTGCTTTCTTCAGGTTACATGTAAACCAGAAAGATATCCTCCGTTTTTCATAACCTGCTCTTCACAGCGCATCCTGTAAATCAGTTTCCACCCTCTCCCCAAGCCCATTTTCTTCCTAAATGCTCTCCTGTCTTTGGCTCTAAAGTGACTGGTGGATGATGGTTAAATATCCCAAGATCTCCTCACTCATCAGCGTTTCTCCCAGGCCAGAGCATTGTTTTTATAATATGCATTTTCTCAAGTTATTTGAGTTGTGTTATTAACCCCGAGGGCAGCAGGAGGGAATCGTTAGGAGTTGGGTAATTAGCGTGGTTGTGAAAGCCAGACAAATCAGAAGGCAGAACTGGACTGTCAAACTGAACATCTGATGAAATTCAGAATTAATTTGGAGAAGTAGCTGTTGCTGTAGCAACCAGTTCCCGCTTTCCTTTGAAATGGAAAATAAACAGAAAACAAGAAAAATAATTCAAGTTAGTGTCTGGGAAGAAGGGCCTTCTGGGGGACAGTAGAAGAAAATGAAGAGAGTTTGGCTATTTTAGGATATGCTGAAACAATGGTAAAACCCTCTCATGCAAACAAAACCCAAGTTATTTGTGACGGTTCCGTTCTACGCCTGTTTTCTCTAGGAATCTTTTCAGGCCCATTCAGGTTACCTCACCGTTCTTTCTTTCTGATCATTTAGGCACTTAAAGTCTGTATCGTACAGATGAGCACTTGATTTATAAATACTAAGTTTATTCAACTGGATGGCAACTCCTCAAGGACCACGACTGTGCCTTAATACTACATTCATATCCACTTTCACACATAGCAAAATGCTCAGATAAATGCTTCAGATGGGCTGATAAAGAGCATTTTCAGAAAAGGTAGTGATGTTGGTTCTCTATAAGGAAGGAGACTCTTTATTGAGTATTATGTAAGGAGAGGAAGCGGATGATGAAGGAAGGCAGTGGGGAGTTGTGGCAAGAATACAAGCTCTGGAGTCTCACAAATTTGGGATCAAATCCTTACTGGGTACCTGCCTAACAGAAATGCATAAAAAGACACGCACTAGCACCGTCACTGCAACACTGTTTATAATGACCCTCACCTGGAAACAACCCAGAGGTCTCTCAGCAGTAGAGCAGATACCTAAAGCACGATCCAGTCGCCAGATGGAGTACTCTACAGCAATGAGGGTGAACAGTCTCTGATTACGTGGAACAACATGGATTATTCTTACAAATACAATGATAAGCTAATGAAGCCAAACACAAAAGAATGTATACACCGCATGTTTTAGAAAACTTGAAATCCAAAACTAATCTATGATATTGGCTTCTATTTATCATAGTCATGGTTGATATTGGCATATAAATGTACACACACACACACACACACACACACACACATACACTTGGGGAGATGGGCAGTGACAGAAAGAGGACATAGGGGGTGTTTGCAGGGTGCTGGCCATATTGTTCCTTGATCCAAGTGCTGGTTCCCTATTTATGAAGTAGGAATAGCATTAATACCTATCTCGTAGGATTGTTAGTATCAAATGTGACCATCCATGGCATGTAGTAATTGGTCAGTAAGTGTTAGCAATTGTTGTTATGAGTAAGCCTCCTAGGGAAGGTCTCACTGTCTGGGAAGGTTTTGAGGGAGAAGTAAGCGCTGGACTATTTCATAGGTCCTGCATGCTGTCCTTTGTTCCATCTATTTATTGTTCTTGACAATGTGCGGTCGTCGGTCTGACTCCTGCAGAGCTCCCTGTGGGCAGTCAAGGCCTCTGTGTTGCATTCGTGGTTTGCTTCTTCTTTCTCTTCTCTGAATCCCCATCACCTGCCACCTACTGGCAGTTCTGCTTATGGTGGTCTTCACTCGCGTCACCCCTTCTGCCAGGCCTGCCTTTCCTCCCCTCCTTAACCTCCTAAAGACTTCCTTCAGTATCCCCAGTGTCATCCACATAGTGGGTACTGCATAAACATTTGTTGCTGCACTAAAAACCCAGATCTGCACCAAATAGACATGACCCCAGTGCTGTGGGCTGATTCCAGCTGAGCTAAGTTTCTATTCAGGGCTTTCATTTTCCTGGTAGGCCTGGCATGGCAAGGGCCATAGTTTTCCTTACCACTCTGGAGCCACTGGGCTTCTGGGTAAAACTGCTTGGCCAAGAGACACAGGCTTTCATTTTTTAGAAAGGAAACCCTTCCCAACTGGTGGAAAATAAGCTTTTGCTTAGTGACTAATAACATAAACACAGACAAGATTTCTGGGCTTATAAATAACCAGTTGTAAAAGTGCCCAAGGGAAGTAGCCCTTTTTGCCACAAGAATGGCCAGGAGCGTTCCTGTCACTTCGCTTATAGTGACCTTACTCTGGGCGAGGAGCCTTGTGCCCAGGGTGCGGAAGGCGGTCATTCTTTAGGACAGATTCCCAAGGCTCTTACACGTTCTAAGCCATGGGCTGTTCTGGAAAAATAATAGTTGATCTCTAAGGTTGTTCCTGCTTGAAAATCCTGTGGCTCTGCGGCAGCCACATGTTTTTAAGAGTGGGGCCAGCGGGGAAAGTCATAGGGTTTTGTTTTGCCAGAGCTGCCGAAGAGGCAGATGAAATAATTATGAGGTTAGCTTCCATTTATTGAGCACTGGCCGAAGCACTGCGCTGAGGGTGCTGGGTCCCAGAATTTACTGAATCTCCTGCAACGGTGTGAGGAGATTGTTAGCCTCACTTGACGGATGAGGAGACTGAAGTTCAGGAAGGGTCAATGGAGATGAATAATAGTGGCTGAGAGCATGGAGGGTATAGTTAGAATGTGGGCCTAGGCCTGGCTCTGCCTCATATGCACTCTGGGCCATGGCAGTTATTAACCTCACCGTACCCAGGCTTTCTCATGTGTAGAATGGGGACACTCATAGGACGAAAGCCATAGGACATAATTCATGCAAAATGCTATTAGCACAGTGCCTGCACATAGTAGGCCTTCAGTAAATGCTGTTGCTATTAGGGCAGGCTTCAGAAGCTTCAAGTGTGACACCGCACTTGATGAATCATTGATGTTCTAAGCATCTTCTGATGCTAGAACCGTGTTTGCATTGACCTAATCTAGGATTACCTTCAGGGCCTTGACTGTGAGACTCCAGTTGCTTCTTGTGGGAGGGATGGGGTCTCAGAGCCAGGCCTGGCCATTTGGACAGTTCTGTCACCTGGCTGCCCACCAGCCCCGCCTGCAAGAGTGACGGGCCGATTTTATCACTAGGTTGTCATCTCCTTCATCCAGTGCTTCCCACACTGGCTCCTAGTTAGTTCCTCTAGATGTCAATAGGAATATTGAAATGACCAAATCAGCCTGCAAAACTCTGAGTTAAAGAAACAACACTCTCCAAGGGCGATCAACTATTAGCCTTTTCTAAACACGTTACCTGTGTTTGGCCATGGAACACTTTTTTCCTCCAGAACTCTTGCAGAACTAGTGCCCCATGGAACATGCATTTGTAACTGTTCCCCAGCTCCCTCCAAATGCAGCCAGCAGAGGGGCAAGAGGGAAAG
The DNA here is from genome assembly GCF_964194185.1 of Rhinolophus hipposideros. NCBI lineage: Eukaryota > Metazoa > Chordata > Mammalia > Chiroptera > Rhinolophidae > Rhinolophus > Rhinolophus hipposideros. The sequence goes on from NC_138055.1 coordinate 14,257,095, forward strand.
ACGGGAGACCAGAGAGGATGGGGATTCGGAGCAAGAGGTGGCCGGGGATATGAGACAGGTGGACAGAATCAGTATATATTTTAGAGGTAGGACCAGCAGGACTTACTGATGGAAGCTGCTTAGTAAAGTATTTGGTGTCCTGAACTGTGTTGAACTGAACTGTGCTTATGTGTCCTCGATACCAAATCAGCCAGTGGGAAAGGGAAGAAGCCAGTCGCTGAAGCCGTTCTTTGACTGAGTTAAATGACCCATACCTTCTGATAGTCACTGTGGGGACCTGTGGCTTTGTTCACCTTTAGTCTTTGGCATCAGACTTTTTGGGGTGCGAGGCTCCTTGTTTCTTTCCCTCTCAAAGTTCTTTTCCCCTTTCTTCCTTCTCACCTTTTTACAATGAGAAAACTCTCTGTCCTCTCTAGGCACAGCACGCTATCATTTTTGGAGCCTGAGCCATGCATCCTCAGGCAGCTTTTCCAGTTTTCAAAGTTTATTGTTAATGAAAAGTGTACTCCAGGTTGCAGTGAGGACATCATTGTCCACCTGGTTCGAAAACTTGCTTAACTCCTTGTAACGATGAATGGCTGACTTGTGTGCTGACCGGTAGCTGTTTACTCCCCACCCAGGGACATCTCCATCGTCCTCTCTCGCACTCCCTGTAGTCATAAGTGAGCTTGTTGGATAAACAGGGCATCTGTGTATTGCTGTCCCCATCACAGTGTTTGAGAACAAAGATAAGATTGTGATCATCATGGAGTATGCAAGCAAAGGGGAGCTGTACGATTACATCAGCGAGCGGCGACGCCTCAGCGAGAGGGAGACCAGACACTTCTTCAGGCAGATCGTCTCCGCCGTGCACTATTGTCACAAGGTACAGAGACTGGCCCCATGATTATGGCACCACATGATTTTTTGTCACGTTTCTAAAGGTGATGTCTGTTCATTATAGTATATATGGAGAGTGTATAACATGGAAAGAAGAAAATTACCACTCCCCATAATTCCAGGATCTGGGGATAACCCACGATTGACACTTTTGTTTGTTTCTTTCTGGTCTCCTTCCTCCTACTCCTACCATTTGTTTTCTGTTTAAACTTTTTATTTTGAATCATTTTGGACTTACAGCAGCTTCCAAGATAGTACAGTGAGTTCCCCATACACCCCTCACTTGGTTGACCCTAGTGGTACCTACCATCTTACATTACTGTAGTACATTTGTTAAAACGGAGACACCAACATTTGCAGATTGCTATTAACGAGACTCCAGATTGTATTTGGATTTCTCGTTTTTCCACCAATGGCCTTTCTCTGTTCCAGGATCCAACCCAGAGTAACACATTGCACTCAGTATTTTAATAAAAGTACTGAGTGCTTTTTTACTCAGTATTCTTCCCTCACTATTTCTAAACATTTTCCTATGTTACTAAAAACTCTTCTAATTATTGTGATTTTTGGACATTTAGGCTGGCTCCAGTTTCTGGTTATTATAAATTGTGATCACCATCTTTATACATTAACCTTTTCCTCTCATTTGAGTCATTTACTTAAGAGAAATTCTAGAAGTGGGATTTCTGGGCCATAACGTTCTGAACCTTTCATTGTTCTTGATACCTTTTGTTGCATTGATTATATCCACATACGTTACCTACAGATGCTCACATATGTTTTATTTTAACACACCTAATAGTATATGCTCTCAGTACAGCCACAGTTTAGCCACCCTTGCTCTCTGGAGAAGGAAATGCAATACACAGATAATTGCGAGCCATATTTTAGCCATGATTGTTAATAATCATCTTATAATTAACAAGCCATGGTTTCCATCCCATTCATACTTTTCTGCAGAACTACCCTACTTTGAACATCATTCGCTTTTGAGGACAAGAGTGACATGATCCCACATGGCATCCAAAAGAGAGTCAGCTTCTTCATACATAGGATCACATTGTGGGGCCTTCTGGTTTGTTAAACATTCTGGTTAATTGATAGTGGCTCTGGAAGTAATTAGAAAATGATTACTCAAATTGAAAACCCTTAACCCATGTGAACATTATTTGACTTCTCTTTGCTCACTCAAAAATACACTGCTGATTCAGATCATACAATATTTTATTATCACACATCATCGTAAAGCACTACAGACTGTATTTTCATTATTTGAAGTGTGTGAATACTTGGATTTCATATGAGTGGGACTTTATTAGACTCATTCCATCTTATTGTGAAAACCAGGAACGCAACAATGTAAACCAGACTCCCCCTAATGCATAAAACGAAACAAAATCAGGTACCTTGGATTCCTGTATCTTTCCTCCAGGAGCCTTGGTTTGTGCATTTCTGATTTCAAAACACATCCTTGAAGATTTGGGTTAGAAAAAGAGTAGTAGAAATATGTTTTCACCCCTCCAGTCAGTGCTTTTGGCGATGTTAGGAGTTGTCAAATGGAAAGGAAAATAAACAATAAAGAACCAACTGTGAAAGTGCAGATTCTGAACTAAAGAAGTCTTAAATGAAAGACAAAGAATTTCTAACCAGTTCTTTTGCTTAAAAGAGCAGCTTCAATGCAAATGTCCTTTACACCGAATGATGCTAAAAACTTATTCCCTGTTATTGATCTGCCCAGCCCCAAATAGTTGGTTCTTTCGGTTCCACTTCTCTCCCTATGCCCACCCGCCCCCTTAAAATATCATTGAGTTTTAAAAGAGAATTCAGCACACCCATTGTTAATGCTGTATAGACCAACAGCCTCTTGGCTGATGACTGTTTTTACCTTTCAGCTGGCTGTCTGCTTGTCACTGCAGTTCAGCTTCCCAGCCTTTCTAAAGTTTGTCTGAATGGAAAGGTCACCCAGTATGGCAGCGACCTGCTTTGGTCAACCCAGTGGCTACGGTCTCATCTGCCTCTCCCAGCTTCACCCTTCATCCCACATTGAGTCCTGTGAAGTAGAGAGGGACTTTCAGAATCTTCCCACCCCTGGGAGTGCCTTTGTTATCCCCGGAACAGATCTGGATTGATTTCATGGGTCAAAACAGATTGGACCAGGCCCCTTTCCAGCATTGGGGAGGCAGGCAGACAGAGAGGCAGACAGGCAGGCAGACAGACAGACAGACAGACAGCACGGTCTGTGAGCCTTGTTATTACTGTCATTCCGAGTCCCCAGCAGAGAAATCTGCTTCTTCCCTGGGAATCACATCACAGGCAGACATTGTTTGCCGCCGCCTGGGACTACATTGCTTTCACACAGTGGAACGACATTCCCACAAAGGATCCCCCTGCTGTTTTACAGGCTCTGGGGGAGAATGGATTCCAGTCATTTTTCCCTTAACCACACAGCAAGTGACTAATGCTATTCTGTCCCTGGTCGCTGGCGGGAGCTTCATGACAGTGAAAGCAGGCAAAGACCACCGGGCTGGTGCATTTCTTTCATCTGTCACATATTTCCCCTTGCTCTCCCTCCGCCTTCCTCTTTCCCTCATCCCAACCACTCCCATTAAGTTAGTTCCCTGCCTGTCTTTTCCTTTCAGAATGGTGTGGTCCACCGGGACTTGAAGCTGGAAAATATACTGCTCGATGACAACTGCAATATTAAGGTAAACCTCTTGCCTCGTGGATTGAGACGCACGGCCTGGGGTGGGGTGGGGGGCAGCCAGAGGGGGCTCAAGCCGCTCTAAACTGCAGCCTCGAAATAAGGCGGCCACTTCCTTCCCTGGCAGGTGGGTGGGGAGCATTATGGGCTAGAGCCCTCAGTTCAGTTCAAACCATTAAATTCAGTAAGCATTTACCCACCTCCAGCTACCTGCCATACATTCTTCTTCACGTTGGGATAGAAAGGTGACTGAAAGAACAGCCCCAGTCCTCAGGAAGTTCACAGTCTACAATCATCACCGTAAAAATACAACAATAATACATTGCATGTGTATGTCATATCATAGCTGTCTGACAAAACTGAAGTCCAATCTTTACAACAATCCTGCGAAATGGGTACTGTTATTTACATCAAATCACAGATAGGGAAACTGGCACAGAGAAGTTAACTTACCTGAGGTAACATAGTGGTAGGTGGTGGAGGTGGGGTTTGAACCCATGTCTGTCTGACTCCTGAGCCCGTGCTCGATTTGCTCTTGGGCTCCAAATGATTTTAGAGCTGGAGCTCTTTCCTGGCCACTTTTCTGTCACTCCCACCCCATGTCGCCGACTTCTCCCTCTCTACTCTTCCCCCCACTGAAACCAGCTGTGGAACTGGGAAACTGACTGAAATGATGTTGCTGGTTGCTGTTGGGAAAGACCTTACTGTCAAGTGATAGAATTTACTTTTACGGAGAGTATTATTGCTGGCTGCTTCTGGAGCTGGAGAAAGTTCTCCTGGCCGACAGGGTTCAAGTGCCTCCTGCAGAGCACTCTGAATGTCCTTTTGATCACATCTGCAAAATAAGCAAATACGGTTTCAAAATAAACCACACTCGCTGCATGGGCTTCATTAGGAAGGGCCTTCGTACTCGGGGCACCAGGGGAGCCCTGTAACTGGCCATTGGTGATGTGAGTGCCTCAGCCCTGGTCCCGGGACAAAGCATGGGAACGACCTTGTATCGTCCTTTTTTGTTGTTGCTCTCAGTTGAGGGGGTGTGTCATGGGGAGACGATTTCCTTGCTTAGAAGGATCGAGTTGCTTTGGTGTTTGGATCCTGTTTGCAGATCATGGTTACCATCCATTAGTTACCATCACCCTTTGAGAGGCCCCTTGAAGCCATGTCCTGGTGACCTCTTGTTCCTGTAAGTGGTTGACCATGGTCACATGTTTTTGTGTAGTCCTTAGGATAAGGAGGAAACAGTTGGCCAAAGCAGTTTTCTCTAGGAACAGGAAGTGAAATCTCTTTGCACTTCTGGCAAAGTGGCTGGAGTATTTGAGAAGGAGACTCACTAGCTGCAGAGTTAGAAAATCCCATCCTGTATGGCTTACTAGCTGCTTGGCATTGGCAAAGCCACTTCACACTATATCTTCATCTATAAAATGGGGTAACAGTAATGCCCATAGGCTTGTTTTGAGGGCTAATGAAATACTCTGTGTTTAGCTATGTAAATTACTGAGCACTGGGCAATGAGTCAAGGTTAAGAGTGATGACTTTGCAGTTGGATAGCTTGGGTTTGAATTGCAGCCCTGCCTCTTACAAAGAGTTGTATTTTGGATAAATTACTTGCCTGTCTAAGCTTCAGTTTCCTCGTTTGTCCAGTAGGGAGGCCAGTCCCTTCCTCTGGGGATTCTTGTTGATTTGTTCTTTTTTTTTTCCCAATGAGTATTTCCTGATCAGTGACCATGTGCCATGGCCTGTGCCCAGTCTTGGGGATTCGATGAAACAGGAGGATTTTAGACAATAAATAGTCAAAGTACTTAGCACTGACTCAATATCCAAGGTGCCTGCTTAAATGGCTGGCCACTGGGGAGGAAACCGGACAGGAAGTGAGCTGCCCTATAGGTACCTAGGGCCTGGGGAGTGGTGGTCAGGCCATGTCTAGATAATTGGGTTTTGGTCTGAGGGGCACATTCGAAGGGTTTGTGTCATCCACCCTGGTCACCTTCTCTGCAGATTCTTCCTGCCACCTGCCCCCAGAGCTCTCAGAACTAAATGTAGTCTTTACAAGGCCTGGAATGTGAGCCTCTCGCTTGAGGATTGAGTTCTGTAGTACAGTGTGACCTCTTGCTCCCATCACGTAGTCCCAGAAGTGATAAGGCGCATAGCTTCCTACGGAGTCATAGAATTGCCCAATGGAGAAGAATGGTTAGAATTCTGAAAGCAGCTATATTGGGAGGAATAGGTAGGAGCCCAGGAGAATAGGTCATTTGCATAAACAGTAAGGCCACGATGTTGGGTCTCCTCAGCTCCCAGGACCAAGTCCTTCAATCTAGGATTCCTGTCCATTTATAGGGAAATAACAGACACATAGCACATTATAGAAATTAAAGTTTTGGTCATATCTTTTTCTTGAGGATGCTTAATCCTTTAAAGTTTCTCCTTTGGCATTTACCAAGGTAAAACACACACACATCCCAAACAGAAACCACTCCTTCCCACTCTCTGACACTAATCTTTTCTTCTGCTACTAGGATTTGAGAAACCTACACCTTGAAAGAACCTAGGTGGTCATTTTCTGATCCCTTGTTTTAATGATTATGGCCCAGAAAGTCTAAACGATGTGCCCAAGATCACACACAACGGATCAGTGTAGACTAAATTATTGTGTTTTTGTTTCCCCAGTGTGTGTCACAGTGCCTTCACACAGTAGGTGCATTTAAGTTGTTTGATTTTGGAGTGAAGGGATGACAGCCGGGATTAGAACTCACGTGTTTGACTTCCAGGCAAATTCTCTTTTTATTATCTCACACCCACTTCCAAGATTTTTTAAAATGTGTTTCAGCTGGTGTTGATTTGTCTTCCGGCTGTATATGCTCAGCTCTTCCTGAGTCAGCGTTTTGCTGAAAACATATTTAGAAAGATCACTTGTGACAAAGGCAGGCAGGCACAGACACACGGCCACAAGCTGGCCTTCATGTTCCGGAAAGCCCATGACATCAGTGTCTGGCCTGGGGGACCGTTGACATCGATGGTCTGTTACCAAGCCATGGGATATGAGCAGCGAGGTGCTTCTTGGAGCCCCCTCTTGTGCCTCTAAATATGGGCGCATCTTCCTTATTCTAAGGGTGGAGGGCTTTTGCCCACCAAGCGTATAAAAATGCTACTGATTTAAACTAGTTACACATCACTGCAGTTTTGGTATGAGCCATCCAGCTTGTTCCTCTCACCTTCCTTGCCTGATGTTGATTTGCAAAGAGCACATCTGGCATTGGAAATTATCTGGCCACTGCGAGAGGGTGTGGCTTCTAAAAATATTCACACAGTCGGTCAGCAGAAAGAATGAGAGAAATGTGCTTCTTTGGGTCGCATTCCGTACTCTGTGGAGAAGCATGTCTACTAAAATAGACACCCAGTGTAGCATTAATTTGCAATTAATAAAAACGGGCCAGATTCACATCCCACTCTCTGGGAGAATGGAATGCCGACAATTCCCATAGGAGGCTCCTGTAAAAATGCTTTACAATGAGAAGAGGTCCAGGCACCAGGGTCAGCCGACCTCCTCAAAGAGGGCTGGGAATTTGGTGAGCTCCCAGGGCTCAGAGTAGAGGGCCATAGGGCAAATGGCTCATTGCCCCTGAAGACAATGGAAACTCAGCTGCTGCCGATAAGAAAAGAAGCTTTGAATGGACCGGGCTAAGGCGAGATAGGAACCTCTGAGCCTTAGCAAGACCAAGTGGGACAGCTCAGGACATGGGCCTCTGGGCTTTGAGTATATGAATGTGAGAATGTGTATTCATGCACTAATTAATCCATTCATTTTTTGTTCATTTATCCATTTATGTGTGTGTATACATACATACCCATGCGTCCCTGCATTCAGTCATCCATTCTTGCACTTACTCATTCAGCAAATTGAGTCTCTCCTAGGGCACTATTTATTTGACCACAAATATTTACTAAGTTTCTACTGGGTGCCTGGGCCTGTGCTGCACGCTGGGGATTTAATAGTGAACCAGATGGTGAGGTCTTTGTCTTCTTGGAGCTCAGAATCTAGCACTTGTGAAATCATTACTCATCACGAGCCATGAGAAGGATATAGAGGTAAATGAGGAGCATAAGGTGCCTGCCCTAATGGACTGAGAATTTCAGATGGGGACACAAACAATAAACAAGGCAATATGTAATGTAATTGTCCAGTGGTGATGAAAATCTTTGCAGGGTGAAGTTGGAGAATGGCAGGTGCTATTTTAGCTAGGGTGGTCAGAGAAGACCCCTTGTGTAGGACTCGAACTCCTCAAATCCAACAAGTTTTCTCTGGATTCCTGGCCTTTGCATATATGGTTCCCTCTGCCTAGGATGCTGTTCCCAGTGCTGTTTGCCGATTCCTTTTTTTGAGTCTCAGCTTGAACGCCTCTTCTTCCAGGAAGGCTTCCCAGCTCCTTGTCCCTTGGCAGGGCCTGGTTGCCCTGCTATGTGCCTCTTAGTACCCTGTGTAATATGCTGTGGAAGTGCTGAGCAGGAAGTGGTGGGTCTATTAGTTGGATGGACCAGAAAGCCTTTGCTGAGGAAGTGGTGATTGAACTGGGTTTTGAAGGATGGGTAGGAGTTCAACAGAAAGCTCTGTAATGGTCTTCCAAGGGGAAGGAACGGCAGGCACAGGAACAGGGCATGGAAGCTAAAAAAGGAAATTTAATCTTTATTGAGCCTGTGCTGAAATCCAGAGCCCCGATCCAGACCTTCCACATGCTTTAATTCATTTGGTTCTCAGAATGTTTCCACTAGGGTATGTCTGATTACTCCCATTTTACAGATGAAGAGGCTCCTACAGTTAATAAGCAATGGAGCTGGCCACAACCTATGGCTATATGACTCTAAAGACCAGGCACCTGATAAATTCTACCCTTTACTGCTCCCACCTAAATTTGCCCTAAATCCAAGAAAGCACCACATGAGGACACTTTTTGGTCCTTGCTTCAGTTGGCCTTACTGGTCTGTAGGCAGCTTGTGTTCAGCTGTCCCTGGGAGAGACTCTTCAAGTGCAGGGATGCCAGAGTTAAATGCGTAGTGAGCTGGGACAGGTGGCTCATTAGTGTCTCCTGAAAGGCTGCTTCCTGGAGGTGCCCTCAGTTAAGAGCTTCCCCAGACCGCATGGAGTCGATCATTTCCAGCGTGCCTCTCTCTCTCTCTCTCTCTCTTTCTCTCTCTCTCTCTCTCTCTGTCTCTCTGGTGTGAGCTTAGATCTTTTGAAGATGAAAGCTGACCCCATTCACTTCTGCTCATTGTTGCACTTCCTACCTTCACTTCCTGACAACTCAGAAGTGAGACTGTCATGGGTAAAGCAATTAACTCCAAGGCCGGAAAGGAGCTATGGAGTGTGTCTTCCTGGATGGGATTGCTGTCTTCCTGAAGAGTTCCACAGAAAGCCCATTTCCTCCTCAGCCACCTGAGAGCAATAATTCCCCTTTATGTGGAACTTTATAGCGAAGGCAGCTCTTCTCCCACAGCTCAGGCCAGCCACTTTAACCACTGTGGGCCTCAGTTTTCTCATCTGCAAAATGGGAATAATGATGGTACCCTCTTCATAGTTTTGTTGTGAGGATTTAATACATTAATATATGTAATGCTCACAGAGTAGCAACTCGCATTTAGCAATGCTGCTACTGTTGTTATTATTATCTCATTTAATCTAATTTTGGTTTTCACAACACCATGTGGTTGGTAGTGTTGCAATTTCATTTTCCAGTAATGGAAAGAGACTCAGAGAGGTTAAAATAGTAATTGCTAACATTTATTGAAAGCTTACTATCTGAGAGTTCTATCAGTTCATTTGATTTTATATCAGCCTGGCAAGGTAAGTTACATTATTATTATTTTTTAATTTAATTTAATTTTTTTATATTTCAGGTGTACAAAACATCATAATGATTAGACATTTACACCCCTCACAGTGATAACCCCCTCAAGTCTACTATTCCTCTGACATCATATATAGCTGTATATTCCCTATGCTGTAATATATATATGTTAATGTGTATATATATATGTATATATATATATATATATGTTATAGTTAACATTCAATGTTATTCTACATAGCACAGTGATCAGTTATCTGTACAATCTATGAAGTGATCCCCCCCAAAAATCCAGAACCCATCAGGCACCCTACATAATCTTTACAAAGTTACTGATTAAGTTACATTATTATTATCACACCCGTTTTTTTCAGCGTACGGTGAACCCTCTGGGGATCTTGTTAAAATGCAGACCCTGACTCAGCAGGCCTGGGGTGGGGCCTGGAAATCTCAGTTACTGATGTTCTTGCTCCCAGCTGGTGCCGATGCTGCTGGTCCAGGGACCTCAGTGCAGGAAGGAGGGATTAACAAAGGTGCCTACAGGTGGTGCTGGGAAGAGGTGAGGCCAGGATTTGAACTCAAACACTCAAGCCCTACATCCCTACATCCATTACTTTTTCCATCAAGCAGTACGGACTCTCACGTCAGACATGCTTATTTTAGAAATGGATGATGATGATTTCTCTTGGCTCTTTGGTGGGCAGTGGCTTAGAGCATTCAGTTCTGACTTTGTCTTGCTTAGCAAGCAATGTTAAGTAAACCAAACCATCGGCATTATCGTAATGGCTGGAATTTACAGAGTCTACTGGGACCAAGACTACTCCAGGGCTTCACATGAGTGTTCTCTGATCCTCACCACACCTCTACGAGGTGGGGTCTTTTATTCCCATTTTGCAGATGAGGAAATTGAGTGACTTGGCAGGTCCCACCAATCACCTAGTAGTGCTAAGGCCAAAGTTAGCCCCAGGTTCTTCTGACTCCGAAACCTCTGGTCTGTCCAGCCCACTGCACTTCCTCTTAGACACTGCAGATGACTGTCAGACCATTGCTTATATTATCACTGTCATTCACATCCTTTCCCACCGGTTAACTATCAGCAAGCTGATACTTCCTTTTTCATCGAATGAGCTCACAGTAATTATTCGTGTCATCTGAGGTTAATGCTTTTTTTAATGGTAGTGAAATCTATGTATCATAAAGTTTACCATTTTCAGGTGTACGATTCGGTGACGTTAAGTACATTTACATGGTTGTGCAACCATCACCACTTCCCATCTCCAGAACTTTTGCATATTCCCAACTGAAAGTCTGTCCCCATTAAAAAACAACTCCCCGTTCCTCCCTCCCCCAATCCCTGATGACCACCACTCTACCTTCTGTCTCTATGACTTAGACTACTCTAGGTACCCCATGTAAGTGGAATCATGTAATATTTATCCTCTTGTGTCTGGCTTGTCTCAATTAGCACAGTGTCCTCAAGGTTAACTGTTATAGTGAACTTAATTCTTTTGAAATGTGAATAAACATTTCTTAGTTTATCTTCTAACTCTGATTTTTATCCAGCAAGCTACAAAGTCTTGATAACAACAAAAACTCCAAAAATTAAAGACTTCCCAGTTTCCTTTTCAGAGTCCAGGCTGAACTGAATAGTCCAGGGTGGGGACAGAGGATGGTTCTGAACCAGTATGGGACAGGGGAACAATCCATCACCAGCAAAAATGCAAAGTTTTAACCTCTCTCCAAAGGTGACTGGTGTATTAGCAAAATACAATTTTACAAGCAAAGCCCAGATGCCTCCTTGGCAGAGAGTCACCGTCTCTCTGATGTAACAGAGAGACAACTGATGTTCTGTTACAGAGAAAGCACACAGGTTGGGAACCTGACACTCATGGTTCTTCTCTCTCTGTGACCTTCAGCCAAGCTTCTCAAGTCTTCTGACCTCTAGTTGCTTCAGTTAAAGAGCAAGGTGCGAGATTAGCTCATGTCTTAGGGCTCTTTCAGGTTGAAACCATTTCTGGGCTTTGGTTATTTTTATTATTTTTATTTTTATTATAAATGTATTTTTATTATAAAATAAATAATTATTTTATTATTTATTTTTATTATTTTTTGTTTCATTGTTCGGTTACTTTGTTTCATTTTAAAAATTATTATTCCCCAAATTTCAGTTTTCCCAAATTTCCCAAATTTATTTCACTGTCTTCTTGGATTTTTGCCTTTTCCTAGTCTCTTCTGTGCTGTTTTACTTAATATTTTTAGTTCGATTCACTTTTAAAAATTATATTTATTTGAAAAGGAAGCCTTATGTAATTTCCTTCAATGGAAAAAACCAGTATTATTTTGAGTATCATGAAGTTACTAAAGTTACCTATGTGGATTTAAAGGTGGGAAGCAAATATTTATTGAGCTTCAACTCTGTGCCAATTACTGCTCTAAGCCCTTTGTATCCATTATGTCATCTAATTTTCACCATGACCCTGTGGGGTAGATACTATTCCTGTCTCCACTTTACAGATGAGAAAACTGAGGCTTTCAGAAGTTTCATAACTAGTGGCTATTTCCCCTCTTATAGTTGATATAAGCTTCACGGCATGAAATCTTAGAGCTGCAGCCCAAGTTTAAGTGGCTCAAGGTTTGAGAACTATGTGTGCCTGTATGTGTTGATTAATATGGCTTTTCCGTTGAAGTGCCAAGAACATGGACTAATCTAGATTTCAATTAATCTTCTGTCAGTGGCAATGACAGTTTTACTGGGAGAGTCTGATAAACATCAGTCTGCGAGGATGGGATTGGGTACAACATAAACACACTTCTCAGAAGGGTTACAAAGAAAGTAAGGATGGCCAGACTTGGAGAACTCCCATTGGGTGCGTGCGGAGATTTGCACGTGGAGCTGGTGGGTGCCTCTCACACATATGTGTATTTGGAAGCTCATGGGCGCCCCAGATGCCACAGACATTTGGGGTGGGAAGGAATTTTTCCTATTTTCCTCAGGACGTGCACTGTGCTGTGCAGTTCCTGCCTTAGCTGCAGTCGACGAGGACGAAGCCTGCAACTTCTCGGGATGTCCAAGGGCTGCAGCCTTTCCTTTCCAATTCTGATTGACAAGGCACACTTCATAGAGCTTCCAGCCAACTTCCTGCAAGTGAATCAGGGGCCTTGATAAGAAAGTGGAATTCAGGGCAATTAAGTGCAATCTGAGCCCCAAGAATGCGTTTCTTGAGGGTGGGTTTTCACCAGCTACTATCAATGACATTCCATTCATTCAGGGATGACTTTTACGAAATAGGCTTATTCTGGGAGCTGTGTTCAAAACAGAGCTTCAGCGTGTTTGCGGTCAGGCTGGGCTGCTCTCTGGGCACGTGAATCACTCAGACTGCTTATAAGCCTCAAATGGAAATCAGCTTGGGAAATGGCAGAAGTCCACTTGCAAGGATGGAAGTGAAAGGCTTAGCGTGGAGTGAAATTTTCTGTTACCCAGGGGCAATGTGGCAAAGTGCTTTGAAGCCTTAGAGACGCAGAGGTTTACATTGACACTAGTTAGCTCTCCCGAGATTAATAACCTGATCTCCCTAAACCTCAGTTTCCTAATCTGTTAAATGGGTTTTTTAAAAAATTGTGGTAAAATATCTATGACATAATATTTTAATTCTTTTGAGGTATACAGTTCCAGTGCCATGAAATACATTCACATTGTTGTGTAAATGGGGTTTTAGATAGGGGGTTTTAGATGAGATTAGAGAGTATAAAGTGCTTAAAACAGTGCCTGATAATTGGAAGTTGTTCAATAAGTGGTAACTAAGTTTATTATTATTTTGTATTATCTACTAATTGTCTTGTGCACTTCAAGGTATAATGTCTATTCTAGTGACAAGTGTTTCTTGGGTGAGGGCAGGTGCTAAGCAGTGGATGACACAAAGATAAGGGGAAGATGTAGAATCTACATCTTAGGGGATGCCGAGGCAAATTTAATATATTTATATATGCATATGCATACATGTACATACACATATATACATTATATGTATATGTGTGATATATTTGATAATATATACACATACAGAGGGTGCCAAAAAGGTATACACGTTTTAAGAAAGGAAAAAACTATTAATATATACTGATCACAAAAGATGAATACAAGTCATATTTGACTTCTGCAATTACAAGAGGTGCTCAAAGTGGTTACCATCAGCATCCAGACACTTCTGGTTACGGCGAACTACCCCTTGAGCAACGTTGATAAAGTGTTAACATTGCTTAAAATATGTATACGGTTTTTTGGCACCTCTGGTATATACATTATATGTACATATGTGATATGTAGGTGATATGTGCATACATATATACACATTATATGTATATATGTGAAAAGATTTATATAGAGATAGATAGAGATAGATATATGGAAGAGTGTTGCCATAAAGGATAATAAATAAAACACTTCAAGAGACCACAGGAAAAGAGAATGACTCCAAGGGTCATTCTGCTTCTCTTGTATTACAAAGGGTTGTGTAATACAAGAGAAGCAAGACAGGAGAACCCAGGTTAGGTCAAACATTTGCATAGAACTTGAAGACTTGAAGGTTATAAAGCACTTTTTGCATTCAGCGTCTCATCCTGATTCATCTTTCTTCTTATCATCCTCACGTAATCCTGTGACCTAGAACAGTATAAGGATCCTAGGAGCCCATTTTCTGGTGGGTAAGCTGACGCTCTGTGTAGCCAAGTGACTTGCTCCATGTCACATAGATGGTTAGTGGTAGAGTTTGGGCTGAAATATAATGACTCAAAACCCAGTGCCCTGAGTTCCTTTCCTCTGTGGTCACAATGTGGGCAAACTACAGGTCTGGTCAGAGCATGGGTAGATAAAAAGGTGGTGGTGTCAGGTTCACAGGTCAGGGTTTTCCAAAGTGTGACAGGCACACCACAGTGGTGCAGTGTGATTTTCAGTCGGCCACAGGTGGACAACTTTCAAATTAATAGTTATGCAATTTAATGTTCATCAGAAACATCAAACCTGTGATTTTGTGGATATTTCTCAGGCAAGTTGAAACCGAAGTGAAGATAGAGAGTCCATGTACGGAGTAATTTTAATTAAGAATAGAGCATGTAGTTTGCAGAGATGACAGAACTTGTTTTGGACGCCCAGGACTGCAGTGGGGACTCACTGGCCCAGTCGTACTGACTGGTCCTTTTATGAAGACCCAGGGCTGGAGAGAAAAGGGCGACCCAGCTGGCAGACCCACCTGGGGGTCGCTCAGCTGCTCTATTGTTGTGTGGTGTGAGCTGATCCAATGCAGACACTTACTGTACCACTAACGCACCTCCCCGGATCTCACTTGCCTTTGTAGATTGCTGACTTTGGGCTTTCTAACCTGTACCAGAAAGACAAGTTCTTGCAAACGTTTTGTGGGAGTCCACTTTATGCGTCTCCTGAAATTGTCAACGGGCGGCCTTACCGAGGGCCAGAGGTGAGCAGGTTGCCTGTTTTGTGTTTATGGTGGAGCAGGTGGAGGAGCTTGGGGGAAGAAAAGGGAGGAGGGCAAGAACTGGATCTAGGAAATACTTGAAAAAAAACAAAACAGCAAAGGAAACTTTTTCTTACATGATTATAAAGGCTGTAACATACAAAGCTGTGAGAAAATTTGAAAAATCCAAGAAAGCGTAAAAGAGAAAATAAAGTTACCTGCAATCGAGCCACAAAAGATAACCACTTAATATTTTTGTGACTTTTTGAAAGATATTTTCCAGTGTCAATCTCTGCATTTCAAAATAATTGAGATCACTATTTATGTATATCTGTGTGTGTATCTGTATCTTGCCTTTTTTTAACTGAACGTTATATTGTGACATTTTCTGAATTCCTTATTGAAAACACGGTTTTTTAATGATGACACAATGTTTTATTGTGTGAATAAATGTATCTTAATTTAATCACTTCCAAAGATTGACAATCAGATTATTTTCAGTTTTTCCTCATTATAACAAAACAGACAAAACAGCAAACCAAAATACCCCTGTCTCTGGGAGTGAATATTTTTTTGCAAATATTTTTGACAGCATGTATTTTTTGATTAAGGAAAAACATTTTAATTTCATCTTCTAAATTCACGAGAAATGCATTTCTCTGTATGGCTAAAGCTTTCATGGCCACTGTAAAAGATACGTATGTGAACAATGTTATTTTGAAAATGGGTGAGTTGCAAATGACTATTCTTTTTGAAAAGGATGATTCTTTTTACGGAGAGATTCATCCACTCAGAATCCTTAAATAGCAGCTGCTCAGTGGATTGAAATGTTTCCTTCCAAATATTTATCTGTTTGAGAGTGTTTGGGGGCAGGATTGGAGGCTGAAGAGAAGAATGCCAAAAGCCTCTACCAATTACAGTGAAGAGAAAGTCTTTCTGAAGGAAGAATGTAAGGGAGGAGCATAGGCTTCAATTTACAAAACTGTAGAAACTCGACACTGTAAATTTATCATAGATAATGAATGCTTCTTTGATCTTCCAGGATCTGTTTCCGAGGTTACAAGCTGGCAGCCTCTGATCTGGCCAGCAAGCGTGTTTTATTTGGCCATGCTAGTCTTTCTACAAAAAATTGAACAAGCATTTAATAACTGAGAGATTTCACATAAAAATTTGGGTTCTCACATCTCTTAAAGAACCAAAGGATTTAACAGTGCTGGGCCGACACTGCTATGTGGCAGCAAGGAGCCGAGGGGAGGCTGCCTGCTTAAGATGGGTGAATGCACTCTGCAGTTTGTCTCTGTCCCCAACACTCCATGTTGTCCTCCAAATTCTCTCTTGTTTTGTTCATGTTTGTTGTCTGCCTGGCTCTTGTAAGCATTTGGGTTTGCCGCCCCTGATCCGTTTGCAGAGGATACAGGAAGGAACTGATTCTGGATTAGGAGTAAAGAGCCCTGGGTCCCAGTTTTACCTCCAGCACTGGGGTGAGGCCGCTGGAGAAACCATTTCACTCCTTGTGCCTCAGTAGTCTCACCTGTCAAGTAGGTTTGAAAATAATCCCGGCTCTACCTGTTTCACAAAATTATAATGAGGATCAAGGAAGATAATCTATTTGAAAAGTTCTTCTATAGGTTAGGTCTTGGTTTGAAATGGAAATGCCCAGCTGCACTGCATATCAGTTGTCAGGCTGCATGGGAACCTGTCTGCCAGGTACTAAATTAGTTCCTGGGGTCGCCGGGGGTGGCTGCTCACTGTGTGATGCTAATGGTTTGGGAGGCATCCGGAATCTGCTTCCCAGCTCCTGTATGTCCTGTCTCTCTGCTCCAGGTGGACAGCTGGGCCCTGGGCGTGTTGCTTTACACTCTCGTTTATGGAACAATGCCATTCGATGGTTTCGATCACAAAAACCTCATTCGGCAGATCAGCAGCGGAGAGTACCGGGAGCCCACGCAGCCCTCAGGTGCGTGCCCGGGGAGGGTCAGAGGTTGGGTGGGAGTGTTCAGGTTACCTGCCCTATCTCACGCTTTCTGCTTCTGTTTAGTGTGTGTAAGGAGTCTCCTGCTTTTCCTCTTTCTTCTCTCCATGTCTTTGCCTCCTGGCAAAGCTGGCTTGTTAGGCTGCTTCACCCAAACCTCCCCAAATGAAATTTTCAGGACAAGCACTCTACACAGCAAGCGGGCTACGAATGCTATTTGCTTGTTGTGTGAACTTGGGCAAGTCCCTGACTCTGTTTGGATTCATTTTCTCCACTAAAAAGTAAGATTTTGAGAACGGTAGTGCATGAAGTCCCTTCCAGTTCACGTGGACATATAAAACGCCCTCACTAGACTACAAGTGCGGACTGTAAATGCCCTTTGCACTACTATGCCACTGCCTGAGGTATGGCCCATGGGTGCTGTTTCATTGTCTGTTATCTACACAACGGCTGTATCCCATCACCCCAAACAAACTCAGTGGTTTGAACAACAACCAGGTAACCACATCTCTCGAGTCCCTGGGTTAGCTACTGCTGTGCTGTCCTTGCCTGGGATTTCTCCTACAGCTGCAATGAGATGGCAGCTGGGGCTGGCGCTGATCGTGGGACACCTCCGTGAGGATTCTCTCTCCGTGAGGTAACTCCCCAGGCCTCTCAGTCCAGGAGGGAGCCTGGACTTCTTATGTGGCAGCTCAGGGCTCTAAGAAGGAGGAGGAAGAAGCTGCCAGGCCTTTTTCATGTTTGTGCTTGGAAACCAGATAATGTCACTTCCGCCATGTTCTATTGGTCAAAGCAACCGAGGCCATAAGCTCTATCTCTTGATGGGAGAATGCGATGTGCGCATGTAAAACAGTGTGTGCAGGTGGCCATTTTTGGAATATAGTTAACACGGACCCTCCATATATATATATATATATATATATATATATATATATATATATATATACATATACATATACATATATATGTGTATATATATATATACACACACACATATACATATATATGCACTATATAGGTATACACACACGTACATGACACATATCGTTGATTCTTATTACTCATAATACTTATGTTCTATAAAGTTGCTATGAACATGGAGTTACTGAAGCATTGCTCTTAGCAGAAATACAGGGCTCAAATCCCGTGAGCCTTTGGTCACAATGTTTTTGTCAACCAGCCAATACATAACCTTGTTTTATGTATGTTTCTGTTTAAAGATGCCTCACTTAAAATACATTGTTCATTCATGAACATTGACCTCGTGGTCAACACCGTAACTCATGCCTGAATGAAGCTTATCTAGCACACCCATTTCCTCCACAAGGCACATCACAGCCCTCTTGTACTTAGGAACACTAGCTAGCACTTCAGCACTATGCTTGGGGACTATTTTAAACAGCAAAATCACCAACAGAAAGTACAAAAATGTGAACAACACCAACTAAATAGATCTTGAAAAGGACACTAGTTAGTATGAGAGCAGAAACAAGAAGATAGACTGTTGTTCCCTTGTTGGAGCTCAGCTGGGAACACACATGCCTGTTGGGGCAACTCACATTTTTTGCCACTCTACAGATGTATTCAAATGACTGGGAAAACACCCTGAATATTGATTTTTTTGAGTTACAAATACATTTTAGTGAGTAGGTGAATTTACAAATACAGAATCTGTGAATAATGAGGATTGACTGTTGTATATGTTTGTGTATATGTATATATATACATAATTTATGTATATAATACATATGTATACATCTTAATTTTTTTAATAAGCCAACTTTTTTTCTTTGAGAAATTCCAGGGTGAACTCTTTGGTAGTCTTATTGGCCTCACCAGCTAACTGGTGTTAACACAGTTCCTGGCACCTTACAGGGGATTAGAAAAAATTTGTTGACTGACTGAATGAATGATCTTCCTGTACTTTTCAGGGGTGCAGCTCACCTTGGCCCCCTTGCCAACGACTCATTAGCCTGCCTGGCAGCTAAGGGGAGGCGGTGTCTTCCCAGGATATAATTTAGTCCCTCTCGGGAGAGCACAGCTTGATCTTAAAAGTTAGTTTATAAGCTATGAGAGTCAGTCAGTTCCTGTGTCTTCCTTGACATCCCTTTGGGGCTTCCCCTTAATTTTCTGGCAGCAGAAATTTGCAAATGGAGTTTTTCAGACAGGCTGTGAGCACAGAGCAGACATAGATCAGCTCTCTGTTAGGAGAGCTCAGCACACTGTGGCTCATGTCAGAGAGGGAAAGGAGGTGAGCTCCTTGGGTGTGGGTCTCAGAACCTGGCTAAGGCCAACCTCGGGTACGGCCCCTGTCACTGCCCTGGTGTGCCAGGTATGGGCTCCTCTCTGTCCTTCTCTGTCTTTCCCTCTCTGAGGAGGGGCCTTTTTCTCACCATCTCAGCCCCAGGAGTTCCTTTTCGTGACTGAGCACTGTGTGTTTATGCAAGCCAACCTTTGGAGGACTAAAGAAAGCCATGGCAATCTACACCTGTTTTCCTTTTTGGTAAAATGATATCCACCAAGGGCATGGTGGTGCCCTGTTTGCAGTTGGGTCTAGATTCTTTCCTGGGTACCTGGCCTTGCCCGTATTATAAAGACCGGAATTGATGGACAGCTCAGTAGTACATGACATTCCTTCACTCATGTGGCAAAACATGCCAGGATGTGATGACGCACTGGCCTATGGTTCTGAGTCTTGATGATGCCTTTGGCGTATAGTCTGGAAGACTTGGCTGGGCCAGGGCTCCAAGGGGAGGTTTCTGAAACTGAGCATGTCTCCTTAGCCATTCCCGGAGTGTCAGCCTTGTCACCACGCCAAGCGCTCCCATGTGACGCGTCTTCCTGTTGTTTCTTGTCCCATAGATGCTCGAGGACTCATTCGGTGGATGCTGATGGTGAACCCCGATCGCAGGGCCACCATCGAGGACATCGCCAACCACTGGTGGGTAAACTGGGGCTACAAGAGCAGCGTCTGCGACTGCGACGCCCTTCACAACTCCGAGTCCCCGCTCTTGGCTCGCATTATTGACTGGCACCACCGTTCCACGGGGCTGCAGGCTGAGGCTGAAGCCAAAATGAAGGGCCTGGCCAAACCCGGGGCCTCTGAGGTCATGCTGGAGCGGCAGCGGTCGCTGAAGAAGTCCAAGAAAGAGAATGACTTTGCCCAGTCCGGCCAGGACTCGATGCCCGAGAGCCCATCCAAGTTGAGTTCCAAGAGGCCCAAAGGGATCCTGAAGAAGCGAAGCAACAGTGAGCACCGCTGTCACAGCACCGGCTTCATGGAAGGCGTCGTCAGTCCTGCCTTACCTTCTGCTTTTAAGATGGAGCAGGACTTGTGCCGGACTGGTGTGCCCCTCCCAAGCTCCCCCGAGGCAGAGGTGCCAGGTAAACTCAGCCCCAAACAGTCAGCCACCATGCCCAAGAAAGGCATCTTGAAAAAGACCCAGCAGAGAGAATCGGGTTACTACTCCTCTCCGGAGCGCAGTGAGTCTTCCGAGCTGTTGGACAGTAATGACGGGATGGGGAGCAGCATCCCGTCCCCCAGCCCCCCAGACCCTGCCAGGGTGACTGTCCACAGCCTCTCCTGCCGCAGGAAGGGCATCCTGAAGCACAGCAGCAAATACTCCGCAGGCACCATGGACCCTGCCCTCGCCAGCCCCGAAATGCCCACACTGGAATCCTTGCTGGAGCCTGGCGTCCCCACCGAGGGCCTCTCCCGGAGCTACAGCCGGCCTTCCAGCGTCATCAGTGATGACAGCGTCCTGTCCAGTGACTCCTTTGACTTGCTGGATTTGCAGGAGAATCACCCCACCCAGCAGCGCATCCGCAGCTGTGTCTCTGCCGAAAATTTCCTCCAGATCCAGGACTTTGAGGGGCTCCAAAACCGGCCCCGGCCCCAGTACCTGAAGCGGTACCGGAACCGGCTGGGAGACAGCAGCTTCTCCCTCCTCACAGACATGGATGACGTGACTCAGGTCTATAAGAAAGCGCTGGAGATCTGCAACAAGCTCAACTAGCTCCTCCGGGGTGCAGGGGTGGGTTGGGGGTGGGTACGAGGGAGGAAGGGGAGCAATGACTTGTGCTAATGAGCTGGTTACCTCTTTGCTGGCCTTGATAATAAACTGAAAAAGGATTGGTGCCATCTCGCTTGGCCAAGTTTGCAGCCTTGGGCCATCCCCAAAAGGGAGAAGTGGGCTCTCTGCCAGTCCTGTCAACTGCCAGTCAGAATTTGGCTCCTAATTGGCATTAGCTTTATGGCACCTCCTAGAGGACCAGCTACCAGGGGAGATGGTGTTGGCCAGCTCTTAGAGGGTGGGGAGGAAGCATATGGGAGAAGGAGCATTTCCCTAGAGTCGTCCAGATGCTTCCGGAGGAGGAGGAGCGAGAGAGGCCATTGGCTTTGGGTGAGCTTACAGCTTGCTTCTTCTCCTTGTGTTAGCAAGCTTGGTCTGACCGCATGGGGTTGGCAAGTAGACTTCAGCAACCTGAGCTTGAATCGGTGATGGATTGATAGTGGCTGCTGAAGATGCTGGTTTGAGTAGCCCAGACACGTGGGAAGGAGTACTGTGATTGAATAGTCATGGCTGCCACGGGGATGGGGAGGGGGGCAGTAGCACTCATGCCATATAGTTGCTCTCCTTGACCTGGCTAAGCCCCGGGAATTAGGTTAGGGCCTTCTGTGGGATCTGCGTTATCTCTTTCAGGCCGCTGGTGTGGCAAGACAGGGCCTTGGTCAGAGAGAGAATGCTTTGAACTCTGCTAAGGACTTAGAGTCAGCCCATGGTGATTTTTTTTGGCTTTTTTCCTGATGTCTGTTTTGCTCTTCAGCATAACCTCCTAAGGGTGAACAGGAAAAAAGATGGTGTCGGAGGTCAAAACTTGGGTGTATAACAGAGCTTGGGACTCTGTTGTCCTTGTGCAGATGAATGGAAATTGACCCACACCCTCAAGGGGGCAACTTGTCGATTCCTTTCATGTTTCAATATTAACTGGAATGCCACCTCTTGGGTTCGTTTTCACCTGCATGAATGCTCTAAATTGGATGTGATACTGTCCATAGTCTCCAAAGGAATAACTGGCTCAACCACTGACTGTTGACTGGTAGCAGATGGTTCTCCATCTACCAAGTATGGAATCCTCAGAGGTAGGCGAGTTTGCTTCTAGGGAGTTAGTGTGTAGGTGGAATATTTGGATGAGGAAAGGAAAGTCAGGCAGAAGGTACTTTCCCCCCAAATCTAGGTTGTCTGTGTCATGGGTTTGAACTTCTTGGCTCTGGGGAAGAAGAAAGTTCCATCCATTCAAATGAAGAAGGTGTTGAAAGAACAGTGCGTTAGGAGAAAGCATACAGGAAAGGGAACATTTCCCTAGAAGTCATCCAAATGGTTCCAGAGGAGGCAGAGAAGCGATGTGATAGGACTCTCAAAAGTAACATATTTAACTTCTAGACACCCAAATTACAGGTGACAAGATGTCACTCCCACAATGGGACATCTTCAGATACAGGGTTTGGAATTAATGGTTTTACTTGGGTATTTTGGATGACTTCAGATTCTACTGGCCCAGAAACCCTTGTTTCAAGATGGCTGACTTCTGGTCGCCACCTTGATATATAAGGAGGACTAGTCTTGAGGGTATTTTTGGAAAAACCAACAGCCAGTAGTTGATAGGGAGATGAGAAAAAATTCACCACAAGGCATTGAGAACATTAATTAGAATGAAAATGCCCTTTCCCTAGGAGATGGCTCCATTTGTTCCCTTGCCACCAGCTCTGGGGTTTTGGCTTGTGTATTCCTTCAGGTTGAGTGAGTAACGTATTGTGGGAAGCTTCTCAGTTTCCTTTCATTCGGTTCCACCTCTTTCATGAGCTCCAATATAGGTTCAAAGGGAAAAAAAATCTGTAGGTAGCAAATTGTGTGTGGAGGGGATGTGGATGTAAGGAGGGCATTTTGCAACCTTTGAGCTCCCTACTCCTCATTTTGTGCAGCCTTTTCTACACAGCCTGTGCTGCCACAGTGCTGGTCCCTCATGCATGGCAGCTGGCCTAGTTGGTAGCTGTCAGTATAACACCTACCAACTGGTTGATGTGGTGTTTTTTTTTTCCTTTTGCCAAGTGATTGCCTCTGTTTAGTATTTTCCAGCCTTCTCGAAATCTTTCAATAAAAATGACACTTCGAGGAAAATTATTCTATGCCTCTCCCCCAAAAAAAACACCAGCGCGCGCGCGCACACACATACACACACACACACACACACACACACACACTTATGTTCTCTTTTATCAGTAAACCCAGACAGTGGATTGTGGCGAAGACAGTCCTCTACTCAGAGGCAGAGATTCTGAGTTGAGTCCCGGTGTGCTGCTAACGAGCTGGTGGCCTGCAGTGTGTTGGGGGCTAAGTTTTCCCTTCAGTGAGGGCTGGAGGGGTGGATTAGCTGGTCGCTCAGGCCCTGCCTAGTTCTGACATTCTGCTAAATCCTCTCATTCTAGATGTGATATTCACTCTGTCTTTTCAAGGAAAAATGTGGAATAGAGGGAAAAACTCTGAAAAGCAGTCCCCTGCTTCCCGATTAAGTGCTGTTGTCCCTACCAGCCAATCCCCAGCCAAGGAAGTCATGTTTCATTCATTTCCATGGAATTACAAGTGAGAGACACTTTTATGACCTGGTGGACCAAGCAGGAGTTTCGATGTCAGCTCTCCTGGTCCTTTCCTTGCCTCTGTGGGCTTTTCAGTGTCTTAGTTTACACATCTGCCAAAGGAGTAGAATTATACTTCTTTTTACAGGTAAATTTCAAGGCATGATCAGTTTTCAGGAAGTGCTTCAAGACTCCAGGTGAAATGAAAATGTTAAGTACTCTCTGAATTTCCATCCCTGTTATAAGGTGCTGCTTCTTCTGATGACAGGGAGCACTTTTCAGGGTGAAATTCAGGTGAGTGTTGCCCAGGCCTGCTGTCTTGAGTACAAATGTGAATGATTGACTGACTGCTTATTGCCAAACTGGAAATGTTGTAGGGATTAACTGGCATGGTATCATTCCTAGAAGAAAAAAAAAAAGAAAGAGAGAGAGAGAGAGAAACTTGACTGCACATTTTTTTTTTTAAATCCGTGTTGTGACTTTTATTTAATTTCTATTTTTTTGGGTAATAAAAAGTTGACTTTTTTATTTGAATTTGTCTTTTTTTTATTTATTGGTCTGAAAGGCATTTCAAAGGTATTATAATAATATATTGGTGTAATTTAATTGGTGCAACATGCTTTATGGCTCCAGTCAAAATTGGTTTTCACTCATTTGATTGGTTTGAGCCCAGAACAACCTACAGGGAAAAAAAAACAAAAAAAAAAACAAAAAAAAAAAACAAAAAATGCTGGATAACCACCCAAAGTGTTTGTATTTTCATTGGAAACTGATTTTTGTTTTGTTTTTCGGTTTTTTTGTTTCTGTTTTTATTTTTAAATTAAATAAATTGCAATGAACTGAACTGAACTGGGACCTTGCTTCTTTATTTGGTTGTTTTTCTCTTAGTTAAGTAAGTGACAGAATGGCTATAAGTAACAGAAACCCACCCAAGCTAACTTAAGCACAAAAAGGGGAATTTATTCCAAGTTCTCAGAAGAGGAAATGCAGCTAAAATCAAGAACTGGAGAAGTGGGATCTAAGAGAACTACAGGTCTTCTTCTGTGCTTCTCTTTATTCATACCAGCTTTATTCTTCTTGCTTAGTAGCCTGGCTTTCTCCTCGCTGATTGTCTGACCCACCTTGGTTTATCCCATTAGCTTTCAAATTTACACGTTCTCAGTTCTGGTTTCCGAAAGAGACTGCTAACCTGATTCCTTCAACCTGGACTAGAGACAGCATCAGAGGTTAACACTTAGCCAGGCTCTGTGCCCACGCCCCAGCTTCCTCTGCCCGCTCCAGTCCCTGGCACGCCCCTCTATGCCAAGGGCTGATAAATTGCTCATTTGGTCAATGGGCCATGTTTCCTAATGGGGAGGGCCACTGCTCTGCCTATAATAAAATGGCTTCCTGAGTCCCATTTTGCCATTTTTCCTTGTGCAAACAGATCCTCCAGGAAGCTCCGGGAAAGAGGGATGAATAATAGGGTAAGATTGAGGAGTTCTTGGATCTCTGTCACAGTATCAAATGACAACAAACCCTGTCCGAGTATCAAACCTTACAGTCATGCTCTGTACTGAAGAGCAGTGTTAGGGTTTGAATAATCTGACTTTCCAAAGAAATTGCAACTTTCACCCCTTATCTGGTCTACTTGGAGAACACCTGATGTAGCATTGTCACATTCAGCAAATAAAACTACAGGACACTCAGTTAAATAATGGATATATATATATATATATATATATATATATATATATTCTTTTTAATTTTTCAAATAAATTTTATTGGGGAATATTGGGGAACAGTGTGTTTCTCCAGGACCCATCAGCTCCAAGTCGTTGTCCTTGAATCTAGTTGTGGAGAGCGCAGCTCATCTTCAAGTCCTGTTGCCGTTTTCCATCATTAATTGCAGGGAGCGCAGCCCACCGTCCCATACAGGAATTGAACTGGCAACCTTGTTGTTCAGCGCTCTAACCAAATGAGCCATCTGGCCATCCCGAGGATATATTTTTTTAGTATAAGTATGTCTCATGCAATATTTGGGTCAGGCTTATACTGAAACAAAAAAAACGATTATCTGAAATTCAATTTTAAGTGGGCATCGTATATTTTACCTGTCAACCTAATATGATGGGGCTTCATTGGCTAAATTGACTGGGTACCAGCCATGGCAGAGGGTTGGGGAATGGGGGCTAATAATTGTGGCCTGCCAAAATTAGGACATGTCCATGCCTCTCAAGCTGGGCTGAGGCGGGAAGAATTCCAGTTCCAGTTTGGATGTGATTGCTCTTGAGTCAAATTGCTTCGCATCTTTTGGCCTTAGTTTTCTCATTTATCTGCTGGGTACATTAATTGCTGCCTTACCCAACTGATAACAGGGCTGTGATGGAGTGAGAGAATTTCTATGAAGTTCCCTTGAGTATAAAACTCAACATGACTGGGAAACCATAGTCCTTTCTTTACAGGGTAATATCCATTGACTTTTAAAATAGGACATTTTAGAGGCAATCTACCTTGCTTGGAGGCTTGTAATTCTTGCTGTGGTCCCTGCCACTATTAGCAAATGGGCCTGTCGGTCATTTTCAGGGTAAGGGACTAGGGACATTTACTTAGAAGTAAGCCTCTTTGGAAAAACATAATTCTGCAGCCAGATAGGGGGAATAGCATGTGCACAGCGAGGGGCTAAACCAAATGTAACATATAGGGTAGTGAGGAAAAATAGGGGTGGCTGGAATAGCACAGTTGATATGTTGTCAACTGATAGATCTGTGAGGTTATGGGGAGTGGTTACTTTAAGGAGGAAAATTGAGAACTAATATTTATTGAGCTTCTACATGGTGCTCATTTCATCCTTATTCAGGGGCAAGTGGCAGAAACCCAACTCAGACCATGTTAAGCAACAAGATGAATTTACTGCTTCATGTAACTGAGAAGTACAAGGTGTATGTCTCAGGCACAGCTGGATCCAGGGGTTCAAGTGATGCCATTGGCATCTTTTTCACTCACTCTCATTAAATTTGGATTTCATTCTTAGGTAGGCTCTCACTGCATGGCAGCAAGATAGCGTCTGCCAGTAACAGGGTTATGAGGTCCTTTTAGTGTGTGATCCTAGAGTCAGGAAGAGACTCTTACCATCCTAGCATTTATGTGCCAAGAAAGCACTGTGATTGGCTTTGCTGGGATCATGTGTCTCCCTCTGGCCCAGACACAGAGTTCAGGTGGAGAGATGCCCTGATTGGCCAGCCTAGATCATGTGTCCGCCCTTGTGGTACATTTGAATGACAGCTCCTTCAGAATCACACGGGGTGAGGAGGGCAGCACCCCCAAAAGAAGGGGTGCAGAACCAACAAAACAAAAAGTTACACCTTTTGCGTCTCAATTTCCTCATCTATAAAATAGCATGAAATCATCCCTAACTTTCAGAGGTATTGTGAAATTAAATGAAATAAAGTGCCTAATGCAGGGCCTGACACAGAAGTTTTTATATCTATACAGACGGGATATCAGGAAGACAATATAACGCTATAGAGGAAATATATTTGTTAGGAAGGTTTCAGCTGTGAAATGAGATATCATATGAGAAAATCCAGCTGAAACTGGTTTTAACATTACAGGGGCTTTCTTAGCTCATATATCTGGAATTTTAGAGAAAGAGTGGACTTCACAATTGCTTAGGCTTAGTGGGAGAAATGGATAATAAATGAGTAAATAAACAATGCTCCCTCCCTAATTACAGATTGTAATAAGTGCTATGAAGGAAATGGATAGCATGCAAAGATAGAGAATTAAGTGAGGGAGGACCTCTCATAGAAAGAGTAGTCAGGGAAGGCATCTCTGAAGAGCTGCCCTGTGGGTAGAGGTCTGAAGATGAAGAAATAACTGTATGCAGCGTGAGTTTTCCAGGCAGTAGGAACAGTATAAGCAAAAGCTCTCGGGTCTCCAAAACAGCTTTACAGGATTAATTTCCAGTCCACTGGCATAAGACAACCATGGTATAGTTTGGTGCTTTGCTAAACATATGTGGCCACGTTCTAATGTGAACTGGCTGTGATCATTTGACGTTGTGTACCCATAATTACAAATGGCTGCTTCTTTCAACAGGTCGTCCCCAGACAAGATACATGCAATGATGTGCATTTTAAATGAGAATATGTTTCCACTGCAGAAATTCTCTGCCAACTTACTGAAATTTATGGAGAGGATGTTTTTGATCCACAGAATTCTACCAAGTTTTGGCCATGGAACTGGGGCAAAGGTGATGCTTTATAAAGATCAGAAAGTGCACACTAAGGCTGCCATGTCACAAAAATTGCCCCAAGCTATCAGAGCTGTCTGGTTGCAGCAGGGAATTGTGTGGAAAATTAGCCATCAATTTTGTTTTTAAATTGCGACAATTATTTCCTACTGATTAAAAGTTTATGGTGCCATCTCCACCTGACTGGGAATATCCATTGTTTCTTGATCAGCTGGTTCCCTCATCTACTGCCTAATCATTCATTCCTGAATTAGTGTGTATAGGCTATGTTATGCAAAAGTGACAAATAAGCCCTGAAATGTCTGGCTCAATATGATAAACAATTATATCTTACTCTCATCAATTTCAATAGAGGTTGGGCAACTTTCCTTGTCATGTCGTCTCCATACAGACACTTGGGGATCGAGTTTCTTCCGTCCTGTGGTTCTGCCATCTTAGGGTCCTTCATTTTTAGCTGTGCAAATGAGGGAGAGAAAAAGCACAAGTCAAGATCTTTAAAGAATCAGGCCGGGATGTGATTGATGTACCTCATTTTTGCCCACATCCCATTGGCCAGAACTCAGTCATCTGACTCCCACCTAACTTCCTGGATAGTCTTCCAGGCCAAAGTGGAAAATAAAATGGAATCAGATGGACACGTAACAGGGGCTCTGTCACAATGTATGTCTGTTTCCCATGGAAAAGCCCCAGCATAAATAAAAATCATTAATATTAACTGAGTTCTTACTGAGTTGCAGGCAGTATATCTGCCCTTGACACACTTTATCTCTTTTAATGCTCTTCATGTTCCCTTATCTCCATTTCTACAGATGAGAAAACTGAGGATTGGAAATGTGCAGTAACTTGCCCAAGTTGTCCAACTGTTAAATGTGGAGCTGGATTCAAATAAAGGCCTGGCTGACCGGCTTCTAAGACCAACCTCTTAATTGCTCTGTTGTGCCCTTGAGTTGATCCTCCTCGAGTCAGGCTCCTTGATCATAAGCCCCATCCTGTCACCATCCTTGTTCATGTAAATGGTATTTTCCTGCAGGAGTGAAACAGATACCCTCAGGAATGAAGGTACTGGCCCAAGTCAATGCACTCTCCAAACAAATATGGAGAGAGCAACTGTCCCCAGTACCCCATTGGTGTTAGGTTCTAGAAGATCCAGTCTCAGCAGATGGAACTAATGGAGTTGACTCAGGTTTCCTGTTTCCTCTAGAGTGGAATGGGATGGAGGAGAGAGTCTTTCTCTATTCTGAGCACCTCCTGTGGCTCAGAACTCAGTAGAGGGACAGTGGACCTTCAATGGCTGGGTCTTCCTGTCCAAAGCTGTGTATCCCCATGCATCCCCCAACAGGGCTCCACGTGCCATTTCCTGTGCTGATGGGCCTCTGGAGACCCTGCTTTTAGAGGGCTGATTGCTCAAAGCAACTGCTTGGAGCCATATGGAAATCCAGGACGCCAGGCTGGGCTGCATGAACCTGCCTGGGGTCAGGCATTGCAACGGCAACTCCGATTATACAAAAAACAGGGTATTGCCACGTCTTCAAAGCCCAGAGCAAGGTGATGACACAGGCATGATCCCAAACCGGACTTCCAGAGGAACCTCTCACAGTGAGGAGAAACGGAGAGTGGGGAACAGTTCATTTTGGAGGCAGCTGGAGAAAAGAGGCTCCAAAAAAATCACTAACCTGAGAAAGTTCTGAAAGTTGGAATTCGTGAATCACTGAAACTGAAAAACATCTGATTCAGCAGTGCCTAGGGCATTCCAGAAGCTTCAGCCATCAGGCTTTGGAGCCCAGACAAAAGGATGTGTGCAAAGCAGAAAGCCAGATGCAGATCTCAGAGCCAGGCCTGCTGGTCAGCTCCAAAGAGGCCATGGTTATGGGTTCAGTCCCTATGAAGTACAGATGGTCCCTGGCAGTGGGAGCTTCTTAGGCTGGCTTCTCATAAACACGTATAGCTGGGTATCCTGATGATGAAGTAAAGAGACATGGAGGCTTGGGAAAAATGGCCTCCCCTTTTCGAGGGACAACTCAGAATCACATGCTCAGGTCCTCTGAGGATCCAGAATAGTAAGATAATGTTGCTGATGAGGTTAAGTTGCAATTAACAGGAGTCCTCCTCGCTGAGAAGAGGATTCCCAAGCGAAGGGACAGATCAAAAGAGACAAGTCATCCTCCGAGGTTCCAGTGCAGTTTCGCATTGGTGCTTTGACTGTTACACCTGAGGTCTTTCCTGTCCTTGTGTCTTCTGTTCTGATGGATCAACTCATGGTCTTATCACCACTGCCAGTGCCAACCACATTCCGCACAGTGTCCTGACCCTCGGTGCTTTGTTCCTCCCTCCATCTCACCTGCTGAACCATGTCTGCCTTCTCCTGGCTCTTGAAGTCTTGCTGGCCTTGGTTTTTAGCCTCACACTCATTCCTCGAATGTGAACACTGCTGTGACTTACTTCCCAGCCTGGACCCTGGATTAGCCTGCACACTTTCCCTGCTCTGGGCGACTTTGTTTTCTGACCCAGTGCCTAATAAATAAGTGGGAATCGTCTTTTCAAGCTAGAGGAAGTCAGGGGTCTTAGTCCAACATAGATGCCAATGCGAAGTTGGGAGACCTTAGTTTTGGCCTTTGTGATCTTGACCCAGTTATCTCCTCTTTCTGGACTCCATTTTTTCTCATCTGCAAAGGGAGGTGTTGGATTGGAACAGTGATTTGCAAACTGTGTTCTTGGAATCGTCTTAAAGAGTACCCACCTGGGTCAAGGAGAGTGGAGAGAAAGAAACCTGAGCTGCTGGGGTGTAGAAAACTAACCCACACTTTAATCTGAATTGTTCCATTTATCTGAGTGTTGTGCCTCTTGAAACGTTTTTGTTTGAAGAGTGAAATTCATGGCTAGAAAATTTCCAAAACCAGCACTGGTCTATATAGCTTTAGTCAGTGGTGTGCTGGTAAATGCTTAGCAACTGGCTCTCTGGAGTCAGTGCAGTGGGGTATGGGGGGCAGGGGAGGTGTGAGGAGACGCATTGATTTATAGTTTGCCCATTTCCATAGTGTAAATTCTCCCACATTGATTGAGTTCAAGATAACAATGTGATATCAATGAGCTAGCAAAATTCCTGGAAATATATCAATTGGCTCTTGTGAGCCAGTATGTGTGTCCTCCAGCACCATGCTAGGCTTAGTGGTCTCCCCCAATGTCGCACAAATGGAAATAGCTACTCCAAAGCACTTCACAGTGGTTTTTCACTGTATGAATGAAATGGATATATATTGGTTACTTTTTATAGCGTTGTTCCCTATTTCTTTTGGGATCAGAAATCCTCTACCTCTGCTTCTTGCCACACTTTTAACATTGATTCAATCAGCACATATATATTGCATATACTGTTATAGACAGGTTCAGGGGAGTCAGCAGTGAAAGGATAGAGATGGCTCTTAACATCGTGGAGATAACTTCCAATGGTTGTGGGGAGGAGACAGACAACATATAAATAGATGCTTTTATCTATATACTTAGCTGAATTCTCATATCTGCTTCTTCTGCATTCAATATCATGTTGTATGTTGTTTTGCTTGAAGTATATGAAGAAAATCTGATGTGTAATTGCAAAAGGTCTTGGGGATTTTCAGCAGTCCTCAGACTACACGTTGCAAATTACAAGGGAAAAATAAAACAAAACAAAACTCTCCCTAAGTTCCACAATTGGGTTCTGTGGCTTGGGATACCCCTGGCTACTTCTTGGACATCATCTCTAGCCATTCTTCCTATGACTCCCTCTGTCCAGCCACTCTGGTCCTCATTGTTTCCTGAACCCCTCAAGTGTTCTCTTGAGGCCTTTGCACTTGCTCCTTCCTCTGGCTGAAGTCTTTTTCAATACACAGCTGTATGGCTTCTGCTTAAGTGTCACCTACTCAATGAAGTTTTCCCTGACCGCTCTAGAAAATCCTGTTTCTCACTCTGCTCTCCTCCTGATTTCCTTTGTCTTACTGTATTTCTTCCATTGTCTTACCACCACCTGATATTGTTATTTTTGTGACAGTGAAGCTCTACTCTTCTTCTTTTTTTTCTCTCCATGATTCCTTTGGACTTTTTGGTGTGTTTTCAAGTTTACCCATCTTTTCTTTGGTAGTGTTTAATCTGTTCTAAGTTCCATCTTGTGACATTTTATTTCAGATATTGATATTGTGTTTTTCATCCCTAAATATTCCATTTGGTGTATATATCTCTATATCTATATCTATAGATATAGAGATATAGATATATAAATCTATATTTATAGATATAGATTCCATTTGGTGTATAGATAGATATAGATTTATATATATTATTATTTATATATTATTTATATATGTATTTACATATATAGATAGATATAGATTTATATATCTATATCTATCTATCTATCATCTATCTGTCTGTCTATTTATCTATCTATCTATCTATCTATCATCTATCTATCTATCTATCTATCTATCTATCTATCTATCTATCATCTATCTTTTTTCCCTTCTTCTTTTCTATACATTCAACAATGTCTCTGTACTCTGGCTGGTGGGAACTTGACATTTCCAGGTCTTGGTTAGGTCTGAAAATTGTTTGGCTTACAGCTCCCCAAGGATTATTTTGTTGTTATTTTTCTTTGCCCAGCTTCATAGACTTTCTCCCTACACATTAGCAGATTAGTATTTAGTTAAAGATTCAGAGTGTCCCCATGCAGATTTCTGGGGTTCTTTCTTTGTGTGGTGGCTTCCTTTCCAGTACTCTGTCACTTGCTCTGCTTGGGTTCCCCCTCCTGGTGATTCTCACCAGAAACTTCTCCCAGGTTAAGCTGGGACAATTATAGGGTTTCCCTAATGTTTTTTTCCCCTTCGGCTGGGATCATAGTCCTATGTTGCTTGCTGTCTAATGTCTGAAAATATTTGTTCAACATACCTTTTCCTGTCTTGTAGCTTGTTTTCACAGTGGGGCAAGGGACATCCCATAGGAGTTTCTCCTTCATGGATAGAAATAAAAATTGAAGTTAATTCATTTGCTCAATCACAAAAATAGTTAACGGCAGAACTGAGTCTTAAACTCAGATATGGCAGACTTTGAAGCCTCTGCCTTTCACCATTATCCAGATCCTGTTCTCCTACCCCACCCCACCCCCTTTAAAAAAAAATCACATTCCAGAAAGAAGGCAGGTAAAACTCCAATCAGTAAAAAGCAAATTGGTTATTTTGCTTGCTGGCAATTCCCGTAAAAAGGATTAGCCAGGGAGTGTGCTGTTATAGTTGGCTACTTCTCAGACGTGCCCTGACAAAGGGAGCTTTCATTTATTTTCTTCTTTGTGAGTGAGTAGAGAATGTATGGGGCAGCTCTTCATTTATTTGTTCACTCATTCATTAGTTCTATCATTTATTCATCCATTCAAGGTTCTTTATGGAACACCCACCACATTCCAGGCACTAAGCTTTTCTTTATGTTGGGGAGTAAGAAGTAACTTCCAATAGGTTTTCTTTCTCTCCTTGCTGTCTCTCCCAAACCTTCATGTTCATGATCATGTGGGAAAGGCCCAGATGGGGACATCTGCAGATGTCTCCCTGGATCCTGTTGGAGCTTCTGAGCCATTAGGAGAGAAGTTAGGGCCTCCTTCCCTATTAAAATAAATGCCAATACTCCTAGGAGGAATTACACATTGAGCCACTGTGAGCTAAACCTTAGCCAACCATTAAAGTTTCAGGAGAGATTTATTAAGTGCTAACTGAGAATAAGAATGGAGAACAACATAGGCCCCTTGGGAAATGGGACGGGATGAGAAAACGGGAATTTTCACAGGAAAGGTGGCAAGGGCAGACTCTGAAATTTGGCCTCAAGCTGAGCCATTTAAGTATATGTCTCTTGCCTTCTTTGGTCTGAGCGTCATGATAATAACAAAGTTGAGTGATGTTTTGTAGGTTACAGGTCTGCCACACTCATTTTTTTCTTGAAGCTCCCTCTCAATAGGCCGTAAACATTAATACTGCTGAGGAAATGGAAGCTTAGAGAAGGGAAGTAAGTCATGGGCTCAAGTCATCGGCCTGACTCTGAACTCAGGTCATCTGATTCCGGGGCTTCAGATCCTAAAGATGCAAAGTTGCTTGCTGTGGCCAAACTATCTCTGTCTTCATTACTCGGCCATCAATTAAAGCATTTTGCATGTGCTGCCTCTCCACTGAGCACCACGTTTTTGTGCCAAAGGTCATGTGGGCTCTAACATGTCATCCAGATGTTTGTTGCCAGTCTTGGGAGTTCTTCTTTGTGGAGGGTTGATTGGGATGGAAGTGAAAAGCAAGTCTGGCCAACTACTGCCTGGAAGACTGAGAAATGACAAACAAAACGACACACAGATGTCCCCATCTTAAAGCTCTCTACTACATCTGGGCAACTAAATTGAAAAGAAAGGGCTTTTGAGGAAGAGGAGAAATTAAATGATGTCCTGTTGTCAGGTTTGCTGCTGCTGGAAAATAAAATGCAATGTATTTGCAGGTTGCAAGGCTGTTATAAGAGGCACCAGCAGACCTTAAATGAAAGCTCGATGGGTTAATGAAATAAATGCATTTCCTGCTTCTCCATGATTTATATTTCTAAGGCTGCACTACATAGTAATTCAATAAAGCTGAAATGGCAGGAATGTCTGGCAGATTTTTTGGGAATATGATACTTAGCTCATTGTGGTGGTTCAATTTCAGTATCTGGGTAAGAGTTAGATACAAAGGGACATCAGAAACAATCTTTTTCCCCCCTCTCTTTTTGTCTCTCCTGCCTCAGCACTTCCCACTCCCTCTTAACTTTATTCATGTCAATATAATAGGTTATTTATTGAAGGCTTCCTGAAGCTTACGGTCTATTTGAGAATGATGAGTATTCACTGCCCGCCAATCATGGTCCTCATAATTAGGAAGTTTATGCTTCAGTTCGTGGTTTCTCTTTTCCTCTTGATGTAACAAGAGACTTTAGCTCTGTCCCCCGAGTAATACTGGGATAGATCTTCATGGCCATTTTCCCCTGTAAGGGCCCTAGGGACTGTTTGAAACCTCTTGCTCATGTGTATATGTGAGACAGAGAGAGAGGAGAGGGAGGGAGGGGAAAGGGGAACAAAAGCGAGGTGGAAAGGGAAGGGGAGGGAGGGGAAAAGATGAAGAGGAAGGGGGAGGGGAAGGGAGAGAGAAGAATGTATTAATCCTAGTAGGAGAATTCCTTACTCCTTACTTTAGTTTCCATTCTAGTAGCTTTTGTGCCCCTTATGGCTCTCTAGTGGACATCTGCTCTTTTTGCTCATTCTACTTCCTTTGGGAAACTGTCCCTCCCACAGCAATGGGACTCCAGTGGGACCTCACTTCACTATCATTACCTTCCACACCGCAGGGGGATCTCTTCACCCACTCAAACTAGTTGGATGTCTCTTTCTCCTGAACCCAAACATTCGACCCAATGTAGGATAATGATAATAATTAAAATAATATACCACCAACTTCTAGTTTAGGATTGATAGGGTAATAAATCATTTCACCTTTTCTGCTCCAGGTCTGACCATATTACAAAACAACCCAGGTGTTAGCTTTGTTATTAGCTTTATTCCTGGGAAAGCACAAGTAGGGGCGATGACTTGGGCCCTAGGCCATACTGGGTTTTTCCTCCTTTCTATTCAAGCAAACTTTTCTAGTAGTGAGAGGCAGAGAAGCTGGAGGAACACAGCTTCCCTTGCACAGGGAGCCTCGCCTGGGATCAGGGGAAGAACCTGGGACCCCTGTGGGCAAGAGAGTGACCTCGAAAGGCCTTGGGTGAGCTTGCCCTGTGCTTTTTTTCCTGGTCTCCCCAGCAAGATTATCACTCTGTGCCAAGGAGAGAGAGGTAAAGAGAAGGATGAGATATGTCCCTCTTAACAATATTCTCTTTTGTTAAGTAGCAAAGGAGTTTCCTCCCTTTGTTAAAATGGGGGGAATAACACTCTCCTAATACTCTCATAGATTGGGATCTTCCTGTCACACATGCTACTAAGCACTTATTAAATTCTCATGAAAACCCTACAAAATAACATAATTTTAAGAGCTAGCAGTTATTTAGTGTTTATGCCAGAAAATTTTCTAAGCCCTTGACATATATTTTATTCATTCCTTACTAGTTTTAGGTAGGATCCTGGCACAAAACAGGGTAACTTCAGAGTTTCATAAAAGGACAGTCTTCAAAGGTATGGGCAAGGAGTAGGGCAGCTGCAGGGGAGTGAGGCAGGTGTCAGTTCCTGGGCTCTGGAAGGACAGAACTGTGTTAAGACGGACTCCTTGACAGGAGCTGTCATCAGGGGAAGCAGCCAATCTGAGGTGGTTGTTGGGAAAAGCAGTCCCCCGGATGCAGTCTTTCAACCTCCACTTGGCTGCATAAGAATGGGTTTTCTGGGGTCTGGAACACCTCCTCACTGAGAGATGAAGAGCTTGTCAGGCTTGTCACCTGGTGTGGGAATATTTTTCCCTGTTTCAGGTACAATGAGTACTCTTTTGTCTACAGTATGTGTGTCATATGGCGTCTGTTGTATCTGTCCTACAATGGGGCAACGGATAGGTTCCTTCTGCTTCGGGCACAAGATGGGTGTATGTAGGCCAATCACCTGCCTCAGTTGCTGAGAGAGACCGGCTGGCCATGAGGGACCCAACCCCACTATTGAAGCTGATCTTGTTCCATCTCTTCACTGTGTAAGCAAAGCATTGTTCCATCTAGTACTTGACTTACATCTAGTACTTGTGTTCTTCTTGGCGACTCCAGTACCAAGAGGCAACGGGCAGAAGTGTTTAGAGTCCTCCCCTGGGGCTGGCAACGGATTCACGTGCTGTGCTTGACAGTGACCCGAAAGGGAGGGAATGACAACCTTGGCCTCACTCTTCTCCCAGGGCAGCCCTTCAGCTGAACTTCCACTGCAGCCAGATGGCAGGAATATCCATGTTGATGTAGTTGACACAGGTCGCCTTCCAATGGCCCAGAGCAGGTGGAGAAAGGTAGACAGTCCATCTGGAAGGATCAATGGGAGATTCTCAGCAGAGGCACATGCTTTACCGTCCCTATTTTCTAGATGAGGAAACCAAGGCTCAGAGAGGTTAGATAGGGGTCCAAGATTATATCCGTAAGAAGTGGCAAAGACAGACAACACCTCAGCCCCCTCACTAGAAAGTGCAGACTCACCGTAGTCATTCTGGCCCCAGAGCCTTTGGCTGTACCTTTTTGCCCCTGAAAAGTGAACTATAGGCCTGTGTGCCAGGCTGGAGGATGGGGAGTGATATGGATTTTCTCCTTTCTGCCAGATAATGTACTGGGCAATTTACTCACAATGGGCTTATTGAGACAGGTATTACTGATTCCATTCTATGTGTGAATAACTGAGGCTCAGAGAGGTTATGTAACTTGCTCGAGGCCACACAGCTATTTAAGGTACTAACCCAGGACTGTTGGATTCTAGAACTTTCCAGTGTATCACAGAGCAGGGGAAGAAGAGGCAGGGAGGAATGAGAAGGAGATAAGGAGGAGGCTGCTGTGTGTGACTTGGAGCCTGCAGGCAGGAATGGAGGAGAATCCAGGTGGTGGTGATCCCCGGGGCATGGGAAGCATGAGGCATGTGGGCAGGAATCCCAGAGTGCCATCTGGAGTTCCATAAAGTCCCAAAGCCAATTTTATCTCTGCAAAACCAGGAGAGTAGGCCGGTGCTGGGCTGCAGCTTGGGGAAGCTAAAAGCCTCATGCTTTGGAAGCAGAGACTGACAGGTCTGATTATGCCGCAGATGGGAACGTAAAATCACAAGTCGCAGTGGGTGCAGCCAGCAGACTCTGTCCCCCTAGCAGTGCTGTTCGTATGTCAGACGCTTCTCATGCTTCCTCCCCTGGACTTCCCACTCCCTCTGAGTTCCTATTCTCTCTCTCCTTTGCTTTCACTCCTTTTTGCTTAACTTTTATCTCACATTCCCTCTGGCTCCTCCCAGGGCGTAGGGAGGAATTTTCGCTTTAATAATCTTCAGGCCTTCACATCAAAATCACTTTGTTCCCATCTGGTAAACCCACTTCTCTTCCTAGATGGTTTTCTATGTTGCTTAGTGGCTCCAGGTGGGCAGGATGGAAACCCAGGGAGAACCGGCCTTGCTTCCAGCCTCCCCTCTCCTTCTCCCTCTGTCTTCTGTTGGTTTCTCGATGATCACTCTCAATGTCAGGTGTGTTTCCACTGCCATGGCCGTGTTTCTCAGCCTTATCGTCTCTCACGTGAGCTGATTTCCCTGACTGCCTCTTCCTTCGGCCCTCGCTTCTGCACACTGACACCGAGTCTTTCTAAAAAGCAGATCAGACTTCACTTCAAGGCGATAGCAACAATCTGAGCAAGGAAAGAGATTTGAGGTGTTGAAGGTGGCTTTAGGAGGGCATACTTGTGGCCCCACAAGACTCCAGTCTTAATGGAAAAAACAAACAAATAACCCAACCATCCTTGCAGATGTAATTTAGATGAGAATCAGTTGACTTCAAGACAGGGTAATTAGCCTGGATTACCCAGGTGGGCTCAGTGTAACCACATAAACCCTTAGCAGCAGCAGAAGAAGGCAGAAGGGAAAGTCAGAGAGATTTGAAGTGTGAGCAGGAGTCAATGGCTGTTGCTGGCTTGAAGATGGAGGAGGGGGTCACAGGTCAAGAAAATGGGCACCTCCGTCCTACAGCTACAAGGAACTGAATTTTGTCAATACTGAATGAGCTTGGAAGTGGGTTCCTCTGCCAGAGATTCCAGAAAGACATGCAGCTCTGTTGGCACCTTGGTTTTGGCCTCATGCGCCCCTGAGCAGTTCAGCCACGTCACGCCAGATGTCTGGACTACAGAGTTGTGAGCTAACAAGTGGGTGTTGTTTCTTTATGCCGCTCAATTGGTGATATTTTGTTATGGCTACCCTGGCAAACTCATACGAACAGAAAACTAATTCTGAGGGAAATGAGCCTGCGTTACACACCTGCTGCTGACCGGGCATCGTGGCACGTCCTTCCCACTGTTGTGCCAGATAGGTCTCTGGGCTGCAAGCTACAGAAAGGAAACCCCGCTGATCTAAGCAGGAAAGGAACTTATCAAAGAATATGGGGCAATTCCCAGAACCTCCAGGGAGCCTGGAAAATAACACGTGGAAAACGAAAGGCTTGGGAATGTAAAGGAAGCAAGGTGGTCAGAACTCAGCCAGAATCAGGCTCCAGAGCCAATTTGTTGTGAAGACTGCGGCAGCTACTATGGCCGAGCTTGCTTCTGTGGATGCTTGGTACCACTGCCAGGTCTGACCTCCAACTACTGGGCGCTGCTGCCCTAGAATATGATGAGATGGTCCTGGTCAGAATTGCCAAGATGAATTTTCCCTCTTCTTTGCTTCTGTGGATCCTACTCGGAGATCTGGAATCCTGGGCAGGTATGTCTGAGTGCTCTGGCGTGGGTCACAGGCCCAGAGATTCAAATTTTGGGCAGCCAAAAAATGACCCATGACAAGTGACAAATCATCCTATACCATCTCATTTAATCCACATTATAACCCATCAGGGTCTACTATTATCCCCATTGAATAGATGAGGAAGTTGAGGCCCTAAAGAGGTGAAGCTCCTTTCTGGAGGTCCTGAGTTTCTACTGGTCAGAGCTCAAATTTGAACCCAGGTCACTTGGATCTTAAGCACATCTCTCGGGCCCTCTCAGCTGTGACTGCTTCTGAGTGAAGGTCAAGATCCCTTCCGAGGAAAGAACAGATAAGTGGATTCCCTTTGGTCCTTGGTTCAGAGGACTCTGGGTAGACGCGTTGAATGGGAGCTGTAGCAGGCCAGCCACAGTTCCAACCCAGTTGCTTGTGAGGTCTGGGCATGGCAGAACTTTATTTTCCCTATTTGGTGAAATATGCCTTTTAACATCTGTTCTGAGTTGGTCTCCTTTTGTTACTGTTTATTGTGACATGGCCTGCCCTCTGTCAACCTCAGATTTAGATGAAGGATGCCTGAGGCCCTTCTGGTGACACCACCTTTGGCAAACTTTACCTTTCTTTCTGTCCTTCCCACTCACACGAGATATTTGCTCTCCGTTCCCCTTTACTGCCTGTCCCCACTGGGCATTACAAAGGAAATGGACAGTGTCCTGGGAATGTCAGTCACCCAGGATTCTGTCGGGATAGAACAGACACCAATCACAGCCTCCCGTGAGTCGTGGGATCCACCCGGTATGATGAGCACTCCAGGCCCCATCTAGCATTCTGAATACACTTCTGTCCTCCTGCCCTATATCCTCTCCTCTGAGCAAGGCCAACACCAGAAAGAACACACAAAAAGCTCTCATTTAGAGCTTATTCCTGACTTTGAGCTTATTCCTGACTCCAGACACAGGCCAGTGATTAAAACAGGTTTGAGTTACTCTACTGGTGTGAGGGCCAGGCTAAATGGAAACAAGTCAAGCTCAGACTCCCTAGAGAGCAAACCCCAATTCAAAAGAGCCTCGGGGTGACCCAATAAAAGCCATCTGTGAGGGTGACTAGTAGCACTGACAAGAGTTGGTTCATTTAGGCATTTATTTATGATAACTATTCATATACATATGTATTCAGTAGATACAAATATACAGTCCGTATTCAAATACATATAAAATCAATAATGTATACATATTCGATATTTCTTGCACACCAAGGGCTAACTTACAGAGTATAGAAATTAAGCACAAGGATAATAATCTACTATGTGCCAGGTACTTAACACACATGCTCTCATTCATTAGTAACATCAGCCATTGTGGTGGGTGTCATCACTGACACTTTACAGATGATGAAATGGAGAACTGGAAAGCATGAGCTGATATGATATGGGGGAGATTGTTGTCATACGTTGTGAAGTGGGGTGGATGGGTGATTGCAATTACTGCCATTATGATTAATCATCATTAGTAGTAATAGTAATGACCGTGAAGCGTAGAAGGTCGGTGGTAACACATGTTACTGGACCACAGCCTACTGGAGTCTGAAGTCAGGAGAGACTACAGGGGATGGACTGGGTTCTTTGTCACAAACCCACTTCCTGGATCTGTGTGGATACGCTCTGTCCTAGGTACTTTGCTCACGTAGCTCATCCAGTCTTCACAGCTACACCCTGAAAGATGGAGGCTATTATTATCATCATTTGCAAGTGAAGAAACTGAAGCATAGGAAGAGACTAAGAAATTGTTCCAGTTCATATGACGAATGGGGCTTTGAACCCCGGTGTCTGCTTGCTTTACTGCTAAGCCACACAGATTCCCAGTCTACTGTTAGCTTGTAGCACATCCTGAGGGTGTAGGTTTGCCAGATTTCATCAACAAAAATATAGCATGGTCAATTAAATTTGAATTTCAGGTAAGCAACATATGTCAGATAAGTTTTAGTATTGTGTCCCATGCAATATGGCCACGTGATACACATGGAAAGTCTGTTAACCACCTAGCACTTAGGTTGTACTAAAAAATCTTAGTTTCCTTTTTCTATCGCAGAAGCTACTAGCTGCCTATCCAATTCCTGTTAACTATCTCTTCTCAGCAACAAACCCTCACTTCCAGCTGGCCACATCCTCCAGAATAAAGGACAATGTTTCTAAGCTTTCCTTACTGGGCCCTTATAACTACGTGTGACCAAGTGATATCAAATGAAATGCAATCGCAAGTTGTTTGGTGCTTCTGGAAAATTTCCTTCAAAGAGAGGAAACAAACTATGCTTCTTTCCCTTTGGTCTTTCCCATTTTCCCCTTCATCTGGCCTGTAATGTAGATGGAATGCCTGGCAACCTGGCATTCACGTTTGATCATGAAGTGACCTTGAGGACAAAAGTCATAGGATGAGGCCAGTGGAGCTGAAAGAGAAAAGTCTGTGTCCCTAATGACCATGAGTCCACCATGCTTACCCTGGACTACCTACCTCTAGACATCTTTTGTGCGTGAGGGAAGTAAGTTTCTTTCTTATGAAGTTCCATCTGTATTAGTAACCGTCAAATGCAATTCATAACTGACCGGCATCTATTCAGTAAACATTTAATGCGCACCTATCATAAGCCAGGCATTGTGCTGAGTTCTGGGAGCAGAAGAATGCCTTCATTTAACTCATGGTCTTTTATTTTTCTTTATTTAAACGTAGATTAGAGAGCCGGGAGAAACCTCAGCAATTACTCGTTAGACCAATGATTTTATTTATTTAATATCTGTACTACCGTTCTCTGAAAATTCTCTACCTTTCAGAGAATTTTGTGTCACACTTCTCAGCTCAAGAGCACTTTGTCATCATTAGTCTTTGAAAAGACTCTCCCTTGTATTATTTCCCCCAAATTTCTTCATAATACCCATGTCCATTCTCTCTCCCTTCAATAGGTACTCATCCTAATGTGATACACATCTACTCGTATGTCCTTAAATATGGATGTGTCTTTGTAAAATAGGGGTTTTTAATTTTCACAAGGGTATTGTGCCATAAATCTTATTCTTTCCTTATTTTCTCACTCAATACTATGTTTTTTTTAAATTACAAATATTACTAACAATAAAGCTACTGAGTGAAGTTTGAGATTTCTCTGCAGAATTCTTATTCTTGTGGTTCTTAGACTATATCCCACTAACAATAGATAGGATGTTGTGTTCGAAAGTTTGTTTTCAATTTTATCATTTTTCCTTCTTTTTGGTTTAATTTATTTTTTGAAGATGTATCACACATAGTTCAAAAGACAAAACTAAATTTAAAATTCCACTCGGAGATATCTCCCTTTCATCCCTACCCCTCCATCCTATTTCTGGCCCCATACCATTATTATTAGTTTCTGGTTTTTTTTTTTTGTGGCATCATTTTTTTGTTTTTTTGGCAAAAATAAACACTTACATATATATGTGTATATGTATAATGTATATGTACTATTCTTTCTCTTTCTTACTACATGAAATGTGGTGCATATATAAACAGCATTTTCCACCTTGGTTTTCTTTCACTTAACAATATATCCTGGAGTTTCTTTCAATCAGTATATAGAGATCTTCTTCATTATTCTTAGAATTGCATAGTTCTCCACTGTATGCAAGTATCTCCTCAACCAGTTTCCTACTGTTGGAAATTTAGGTTGCTTCCATTCTTTTATTATTACAGACAATGCCACGTGAATGTCCCTGGGCATATGTTATATTTATGGAGGTGCATTTGCAGAAATGCTACAACCCTTTGTGAGACATTTTCAAGGTATGAGATGCCAGTTAATCTGCAGTCCTACCAAGAGTGAAATCATACTTTTATATTACTAAAAATTTAATAGATGAGAAATGGTATCTCAGTACAGATTTAATTTGCATTTTCTCTTTTTATGAGTGAGGTTTTAGGTCTTTCATATGCTTCTGGATGCTTGCTTGTTTTGTATGTTAACACTGCACCTTTGAAATCTATCCACAATGTGCTAGGAATGTATAGTTTGTTGCTCTTTTGGCTGCATTGCATTCCAGAGACCACAATCATTACATTAAACTTTGTTATTTCCCCTGGCATCACCCATTACCATAAACTGTTACCATAAACCAGAATTTCTCTGCGATATATACATC
This sequence comes from Rhinolophus hipposideros, assembly GCF_964194185.1. Classification (NCBI taxonomy): domain Eukaryota; kingdom Metazoa; phylum Chordata; class Mammalia; order Chiroptera; family Rhinolophidae; genus Rhinolophus; species Rhinolophus hipposideros. The sequence goes on from NC_138055.1 coordinate 14,300,389, forward strand.
CAGGAGGGCATATACTCATTTAATTTCACTTGGGGCTGACAGATTGCATTCTGAAATGTCTGTAATCATTCACCTTTCATTCACCAACGTGGCAGAGAGTTTTATTAATACTTTCGAATTGACTCATTTTTACAGATAGGGCAATGAAGCCTAGATAGGGTCCCTAAGTTTGCCAGTAAGAGCCACGACTTGAACTCTGGCTCTTTAAGTCCATGTTAATCATTATTGACTAATGCCATAGTCTATAAAAATGAATTAATTCAACAACCATTTATGGTGTGCTTACTACATGGCAAGAAAGGTGCTGGGCACTGGAGATACAAAGAGAAGGTTGTAGTCTTGGAGGGAAGATCAGTAAATAAGCACATGACCACAGTCAGGATTTCTACATTTCCTTCTGCAAACGTGCACGGGTCATGTGGATGGTCCGTGTGAACTGGCCAAGCCAGGCTTTCCTTCTGCTGTTGCCCAAGCCTGGGCAGGATGCAGGAGGCTGGCGCTTTTGTTCTTCTGCTTTCTCTACATCTCCCTGCTGGTCACATGCTCACTTTATGGGGCTCCATGCAAATGTTTCCATATCTAGGAAGGTTGGCCAACTACTCTGCCACAGTGAGAAGTTCTTTGGGAAGTTCAACCCACACATCGAAAAACGTAATACATTTGTGAGGGGATATCTTGTTCAGGTTGGCTCCCATGATTTTCCACTTTCATTAAAAGCAACGAGATTGGACCAAAGCAGAGTTTCACACTATTCAATGCCTGGGGGCTTTTTCTTATTCTCTTTCTTCCCATGTTTTCAAAGATATTGTCTTCTGAACAAACTATATGTTAAATAATAAAAATTATTCGTTTCCTGCTACTTAGTTTCAGATGTATACATTTTTCTGATTACATAATAAAATTGCATTTTAGGAATTGCTGGCTCTGATAGCCAATCACAGATTCTCATCAGCATTTGGTAAGCAGTGTTGGCGTACTTGGTGTTAAGCTTTGTTTAGTTTTTTACCCATGTTACCGCTCCCACCACTAGCATTGTAATTTGCATTTTCAAGCTGTCTCCAAACTTCATACTTGCATTTCTTCTTGAAAATGTTGGGGTCCTTGGGTTTCACATTTTACTTCCAAGATTATTCAATGGATCGAACAGTCATGGCTTTGATCTAGATTAGTAATTTACAGCTGGGATGATTCTACCCCTCCCTCCCCCCCCACCAGGTGACATTTGTCAAGGTCTGGAGACATTTTTAGTTGAGAGTTTCCATGAAGGTCTCGGAATGTGAATAGATTTATCTGTTCGTTTCTAAACAACCCACTGTGGCTGTGGGAATCTCATGCTTGAGCCATATAGGTCTCTGTCAGATGCCCACATTGGACATGGGGGTGAGGTCAGCTCCACAACATGGCCTGAGAGTGGGGACTGGTGGTTCCACAAGGGAAATCAGGAGGTTGTTACCAGAAAGGGGCCATGGATCCTGGGCGGGTACAACAGAGGCCTCATGCATTTCACAGATGAGGAAACTGACCAAGAGGTTAAGTCACAGCTAGTTAATGGAGCTGCCAATTGTGTGGCCCAGGTCTCTAACTCCAAAGCCCCTGCTCCTTCTGCTATGCACTGCCGAGAGCATGCTTTCCCTCGCCACTTTCTGTGCCATCTTCTCATCACACTCTCTGGATACTCCTGATTCTGAGGTCCAACTCTTACGCCCAGGATGTCTGCATCTTTATATTAATCATGTTCTCCTCCCTCCACCCTTATTCATAGAGCTTTATGGGTTATGGGCCACCTTGCCATTCACTCTCTTGTTTCAGGCGGTTGTCACAATAACTCAACTGTTACCAATGTTCAAACACGGCTCAGGGGACCTAAGCAGAGGCCCATTGATGATGGTGGCATGCATTGGGTGCCTAATAATGGCACCACACCTTCACACATTAATTGTTTCCCTAGAAAGTGTTCCCGCACTATTTGTTCCTCTAAACGCAGCAGGAGGTAAGTTAGCTCTGGATCAGATGGCAGACTTGTGGGTATCCTAATGCTAACCCTGGAATAGATAGATTTACCCACTAGCCATAGGCAGCTCTGGCCCACCTTCCCCAGTGACGTCCAAGCCTGCCAAGAGGTAGGAGAGCACAATGGGTGTTCCAGGTAGGCAATGTGGTCCCAAGAGGAAGGGAAGAAAAGGAGAGGTGAGAGGAGGGGAGGGGAGGAAAAAGGGTTTCCTTTCAGTCTTACCAATCAGGTTAAGTCACCCCTGGGGGAGGTGAGAGAGGGAACAGAGAAGCTGAGAGCTTACCCTAGGGATCTCCGCATGGAAGGCGTGTCAGGAGGGGAAGGAGGGGGCTCACACCCCAACATGCAGGATGGCTTGTTGATGTAGAGTCTTGGGCGCTGAGATCAGTAAGGGTCTAGGGCAGCTGTCCGGCCCTGACCCTCACATTGTTCACATACCACAGATGTTTGAGGCAAATGAGGAGGGACAAGCAGTTGTGGGGGCGGTGTGAGGAGGAAGGAGGAGAGATGAACACACAGAGGCACTGTAACCGCTGAAATCCTCTTCTTTTACCAAGTGTGGTGTGGTGGTTAGCTGCAGGGGCTTTAGAGTCTGACAACTGTGGGTTGAAATTCCAGGTCTGCCATGTACTGTGGAATACAAGACACACCCCGTAATCTCTCTATGCTGCTGTTCTCATCTATAACGTGTTGGTCATTCCATCAGCTTTTTGTGATTAGCATGAGGCTCTAAAGAGGTAGTGTCTGTAAAAAGCCTGAAACATAACAGGTGCTCCATAAAGTAGTGAGCTAAATCCATTGTCCTTGTCATGGTCGGTCTATAAGCTCCACGTGATCTGGCCGCTCGTCTCTCTCCAATCCCATCTCCTGTCCTCTTTCTGTGGTTTATTGCACACGGTGCGAACACACTGATCTTTCAGCCCCTCAAACGTGACAACCCGTTCCCACTTCAGAGCGTTGGCACGTGCTGTTCCCTCTGTGTGGAGAACTCTCCTCACGAATCTTCAGCCTCATGGCTTCTTTATACCTCTAGGCTCTCCCCTCCAAGGGTGCTTCCTCTCCTCTCCTTATCTAAGCTTTCTCTCCCTCACCCAAACTTCTCTCTCCCACAGCACGCTGTTTTATAATATGTATCATCATCTGGAATTTTCTGAACAGTTTTTTGTTGCCGCTCTTCTGTGAGGATGAAAGTTCCGTGGGGGCAGAATCCTCTTCTGTGCTGCTTAGGTTGTATGTAGCCTCAGGAGGGTTGAGCTCGTAGTTGGTTCTCAACATCATCTCCTGAGGTAGAGAATGATGATGGTGGCAGTGATGGTGGTGGTGATCAGGACTTGTTAATCTCCTCCTTCCCAGGCTCCAGAAAGGTTTTCTTTTCTGACGTGCCTCAGCTTCAGAGGCTCTCCCTCTGTCTTGTGGGCGTCTTAAGGCTAATAGGCAGTACAGGCTTCAGAAATTGATGGCTCAGCGATTGGGAGGAAGGCAGGGCCCATGGGAGACAATGAGGTGAAGCAGTGGAATGTTCTTGGCTGAGGCCTGAGATTCTAGAGTGAGTTTATAGGATGTTATCCAGTTATTATTGCTTGCTATTGGACATTATCGTATCTCTCAATGTTGGACAGGATCTGTTACAATGCCTGTTGTCGGATTTGCAAAGAGCTTGACAAATGTTTTTTATTAGCTATTATTAACCTGGCAGGGGTACACCTGCATCCAAAAAGTGGAAGACTTGTGTTTTGTGGGATGGGAATGTTTTCGTTCTCAGATGTCTGAGTTCATCTCTTCTGCTGGTTGTATAAATATCAAAGAAGAACATGTCAAGGGCAATGTCTGACTCTTCTCCTAGATTGGGGATTAGATATGAGGTACAAAATCTCAGAATCAACCAAGCAGGCTCTGAAGGAATTCTTGAGAAGAGATTCTTCCCACAGCTTCTGTGGCTGGTTGGCCTTCCTGAGGGTCTTTGCGTCCCTGCGTGGGTCATTGTTTAAGCTCTAGGTGTTGTTACCGCTCATGGCGTAGCCTCTGCCACCTGTCTTCAGCATTGGTCTGGGAGCTTTCTGAGGTCAGGGATGACATCTGAACTGTATTTTTATCCTTAACACAGGTCCTGGTGTGTAGCAGGTACTTAACCAATGTTTCTTGATGCATAAACACAAGTGAGTAAATAACTGAGACCTTCCTAGTGTAGACACACATCATATACTGAGGGAGGAATCATCAAAAGTCGTATCACCTATCTTCCCTGTTCATGGGCTGTGATCAATGGGTGCTTCCCTTTTTTATCCACACCTGCCCTCCCCATGGCAACCCGACCAAGAACAGGAAGAAGAGCTCAACCTGCCAATGACAAACGTGCAGGTCTCTTCCTGACATCAAAAACCCCAGCCCAGGTTACAGGGGGTGAAGATATCCTTCTGTTAACTGGCCTTTGGTCAACTCTTTGTGTGTTACTATGTTGCAATGTAATCTTAGGAATGTCAAAAGACATATTTTTAAAGTAATAAAGACATCTATGAAGATGTGTTATGTATATAACACATGCCTCATAGAATAGTAATAAATATGAACAAAAAGAAGAAAATAGAAATCGCCTGTAATTCCACCATCCAGAACTAGTCACTGTTATTTATTTAGGATTTTAAAATATTTATAGATCCTGATATATTGATATAAATTATATACGTATATAAATTATATATATAAATCATATAAATTTTATGTATATATACATATATATATATGATTTTTACAAACATGGAATCAAACTACACTGCAAACTGCAAGCTAATAGTTATAAAGGACCTTCTATGTGCAGGTATTATTCTAATGTCTTGTATAGTCCAGCTTACTTAATCCTCATAATAACACTATGAGGTAAGTATTAATATGATCATCCCCAATTTAGACACAAGGAAACTAAGTCACGGAGAGGTTAAATAAGATGGCATAGCAGTGAGTAATGAAGACAGTATTTGAATTAGGCATTTTGACTCCACTCTTCTTTATTTAGCAATAGATGGGAATAGCTTGCCATACTAATATTTTTCTATAGCTTTAGCCGCAAAGTTTTCTATTGTACTACAATTTGTTTAACCCAGGGTGGTAGACAGATTTCAAATCATGCGCCAAATTAAAAAAGAAAGAAAAAGAAACTCATGATCAATTTCATTCCCAAATTTGAAAATGAGCTAAGATGTCCTTACATTAGTTTGCTAGGGCTGCTGTAACAAGATACCACAAACCGAGTGCCTAAAGGACAGACATTTATTGTCTCAAAGTTCTGTAGGCCGGAAGTCCAAAATTGAGGTGTCTTCAGGGTTGGTTCCTTCTGAGGGCTGTGAACAAAAGATCTGTCCCAGGCTTCTAGATGGGCACCAGCTCCCAGTGTCTCTTCATATCATCTCTCTTTTGTGTGTGTCTCTGTGTCCAAATTTCCCCTTTTCATAAAGACCAGTCATATTGAATTAGGGCCTACCCTGATGACCTCATTTTGACTTGATTATCTCTCCAAATAATATAATATTCTGAGATACTGGGTATTAGGCCTCCAACATATTTTTTTTTCTGGGGGGTGGGCACAATTCATTTCATAATAGTTCCCAATCACCACCATAAGAACATGAGTCCATAAAATTTCTTTTTTTTCTTTGTCTCGATGGAAGTATTGATGTTTTATAATTGTGGCCTGATGTGCAAAAAAATTATGAAACATGTTAAAGACTTAGAAAATTAACTAATACATCAGAAAGTCACATGCAGTAGAATTTCTAGGTCAAAGAAGAATATTTATAAGGCCTTTCATCGTCATTGCCAAATTTCCTCCAGAAAGACTGACCCTGACCTATAATGCTCACCATGAAGGGAACAATATTCCTCAAGGGCTGGGATTATGTCTTATTGCATTTGTTTACTAGGCTGTGCCTGGCATCTGTTAGGTACCTAATGCACATTTCACTGTAAAACAGTTACTTCATTGCGCTTCATTTTTTGTGTGAAGCATGAATATGTCTCAAATATTGTATGGGACACATTTATACTGAAAAATGATCCATTGTTTGTCTGAAATTCACGTTTAAATAAGCATCCTGTGTTTTTATTTGCTAAATCGGGCAACCCCATCCATTTGTCCAATGGGAATAACAGCAATCCCTCTGTCTTGATCATGATATGACCACATGGTGACTCATGACAGTCATCAATCAGTCCAGTGGCTGGCATAGAGTAGGCCCTCTTTAACAGTTAACTAAAATAGCAATTTATTCCTCCGTACACTTGCCATTGTGGGCAGCTACCATTTATGTGAGCAGCTATGAGGTCTCAGACATCTTAGAGATGTTATTTCTAATTTTCACAGTGACCCGAGGACTCTCAGAACTCGCTGGGGGAATCTAATGGTAGTTGGAGATTCCTGACTGTCAGGATAGAGCCAGAAAAAGTCTGTTACTGGTACTGGGGAGAGGGGAAAATTGTGGCTAAAATTACAAATCCTCTTCTTTCCGGAAGGGCGGGTATGAGTAACGGGACAAAGACAGAGAGAGCTGTAAAACATGCTGATTTCTCTCAGTTCTTCCCAGTAGGGAAAGGCCAACCCCACAGGACATTTTTGTGGGCCAGTTGTAAGGGGTGATGTTGGTGAGGGACTTTTGGTCTTATCAGTCTTCCAGCTGTGTCAGTCCAGAGTGTTGGGGTGTGTTGTGGTATGGGGAGGAATCTTTACTCCAGCCAACTAGTAGCTGGATGCTTTGAGCCAGACAACCCTTTAGGAGAAATTTCTTTTTGTATCCTCATGTTTCCATGAGGAACTTTTGCCCCACTTTCCAGGAGATAAAAGCATTTGAAGGTAAAGCATTTCTTACCTTTTGCTCACCTAATCTTCCCCCAAGGGATGACGAGGGCCTAATCTGATTGGCTAAATGGATAAGGAACTGAGGATGGATGCTCCCTTTGCTCTCTTTCCCCTTGATGGCTTGTCTGCAGGATAGAAGCTTTCTCCCAGAGTCCCCACTTACAGCTGCTCAGGTTGTGTACTGCAATACTCCATGCGTCCTATTTGCATATAGGGAGCAAATGGTACCCCTGAAGTTGAGCAGGGTACCGGCCCTGCATTCTCCTCTAACTCCAGCCAACAATGGGGTGAACACCATTGAATCAGGGCCCAGAGGCAGGCTTTAGAGGCGTATCTGGAAGTCCATCTCTTCCTGTCCCAGTGTAGAACTTGCCGTAGGGAGAAAAATGACCTCCACCCCCAAAGATGTCCACATCCTGATCCCCAGAGTCTCTGAATATGTTATCTTACATGACAAAAGGGACTTTGCAGGTGTGATTACGTTAACGATATTGAGAAGGGAAGCTTATCCTGGGTTACCTGGTACCACAGGGTCCTTATAAGAGGGAAGGTGATGCGATGAGGAAAGAAAGATTTGAAGATGTTCTACTGCTGGCTTTGAAGATGGAGGAAGGGGCTATAAGCCAAGGAAAGATTCTCCCCTAGAGTGCCTAGAAAGTAATGCAGGCCTGTGACACCATGATTTCAGCCCCGTGAAATAAAAATGTGTTGGGTTTCTGACATTCAGATAATAACTGTATGTTGATTTGAGCCACTAAGTTTTGGTAATTTGTTACAGCAGCAATAGGAAATGAATACAGGCTGAATTGGTATGAGACAGCAATTCCCTTTCTTGCTGCCGTGTGGTCTGCTCTTCCTCAGGGGATGTGCTCCAAAGTCTAGACTTGTGGTATCCAATATAATAGCCACTCGCCATACGCAGCTATTTGAATTAAAATTCAATACAAATTAAAAATTCATTCCATTAGTTGTACCAGCTACATCTCAACTGCTCAGTCGCCACATGTGGCTTATGGACAGCGCAGAACTTTCATTATTACAGAAGGTTCTATTGGATGGCACTGGGCTGGACTTCAGGGAAACTCGTAGGACACCCATTAGCCAGGGAGCATTACCCATGTTCTCTAATTAGCCAAAATCAAGAATATAGCTGAGTTTATCCGACTTCCGTATTTATATCAATACTTCTAGATGTATTTTGGCCTCGGGGCAGTGGAGCAGAGCTGAGACCGAATCCTTTGAATCCCAGTGCAACTAGGCAAGGACAAGGGTGCATTAGAACTGGGACCTGAAGGGGGACTGGAAGGGAGGAGCCCAGCTGCCAGGGACCAGAGGATGCCAGGCCCAGCACACATTAGGTCTTCTTGACCCCCCTAGAAAGATCTGGGGGCGAGGAAGTGGTAAAGTCCTTCAGACACATAACCCAGACAGCAGCTGTGTCTCGGAAACCCTTGAGATCCAGATAAGATAGCGTTGAAACCTCATTCCATTTCTGAGCAGTCCAGCTCTCTGCTCCAGACTGCTGAGTATTCTTGACATTCTCAAGACCATTTTTGCCTTGAGGCTAACCTCTCTGTGCTACATAAATCCAGACCTGACTTTTAGCTCATTTACTGATTTCAATGCAAACCACCCCTCACCCCGCCATGCCAAGCATTTGAAAGGCAGTGTGGGGTGATGGTTAATGACGTGGACTCTGAAGTCAGACTGCCCAGGGCCTGTCACTTACTAGTTTTGGGACCTTGGACAACCTACCTAACTTCTCTGTGCCTCAGTTTCCTCATCTGGAAAATTGGGGTAATAATTGAGTTGTTGTGGGGATTAAGTTGGTTAATTTGTGGAAATCCCTAAAACAGTTCCTGGCATTAGTAAGTCCTTAAAAGGGGTTGGTTAATAGTTGTAGGTATATTAGACTTCACTGAACATTTGGGGTTCACAGAGAGAAATCAGATAGTGTACCCTGCTGTCAACAATTCAAATATCCAGTTAGCCATTCCTGGTCTTAAATGTGTGTTCAGCTTCTGCCACTGAAGTTTCTAATGAGCCCCCCACTATATGTGGCATGTGTCCCTGGTCCTCTTTTCTTCTCCTGTCTTTGGTTGGGGGTTCCTAGAGTGGAGGTCCCAGCTGGCTGTATTGGGATTGGGAGTTTTACAATGCAAATCCCTGATTATTCTTTTACGAGACTTTTTTTTTTCCAGTCCAGATTTATTACTTTTTGTGTGTTTATGCCAGTGGCATTTCAGGCTAAAATAGCTATCGTTATCTATTTCAGAGGAAGTGGGAGATGGGCGCTTCCAGACACTGCCTATGAGCAATCGGCGGAGGCTGTGAGTCAGTAATTCCTGGTCCCCTTTCTGCAGGGGTTAGGCTGGGGGCTAGCTGGTCTAAGGTTTATTCTGGGGTGGTGCCTAAGCCCACTGCAAGCACCACCCCTCTGAGAGAGACAATGGAAGGATCTTGACTGGTGAACATGAGAGGGACTGGCACTGATTTTAGAGTGAAAAGATCCAGGTTTCCCCGCTGCTCTGTGACCTTGGGCTAGTTATTTCACCTCTCAGGGGCTCAGTCTCCTTATGTGCAAAACACCGATAATAGCTACCTTATGAGTCTGCTACTACAGAGCAGTGTAATAGTTTATTTAAAAGGAATAGTGCATTTGAAAAACCTGGTATACGGCAGCTGCTGGATAAACAGTAATTTTAACTTACCTTATTCAATGCTCATAACGTTGTTATAAGGTATGCGTTATTGCCCCATTTTGACTGAGCAATTTGCCACAGGTCACAAAGCTAATATACGTTGGAGCCAGGATGACTGCCTATCTGATTTCAAATGTTACAATTCTCTTTGTCTCCTACATATTACATAATGAAATGCATGGAGACGTCTTTTTGTAAAAAGCTCAACAATTCGGAAGTTTATAGAGTGAAAGTGAAATTCATCCCTCGCCGATTGACCTCACTTTCCTCCTCAGAGATAACCACCATTAACAGTTCATTAAGAATGAGTGTAGTCCATTTTCTATGAAGTTTCATCATAATTTTCACACACACTTTTTAAACGTGAATGGTATTTATCTATTTAGCCAGTTCTGTGACTCGTTTTTGACATGTAGCTCTACGTCATGGAAATTTTTCCATACTTGTATATATAAAACGTTGCATCATTTTTTTGTAACCACTACTTAACATTCCATGAAATGGTTGTATGATAATTATGTAATCAAATTTATGAATGATTACTCTATTGAAAAATGTTTGGATTATTTGTAGTGTTTCCTCTTTGAACTTCACTTGTTGGTGTTCATTTGACATGGCTTTAAATTCTGATGTCGTCATACGTATCTATCAGACATTCTTTTACAGCTTCTGAGTTTTGTGTCTTACGTAGGAAGGTCTTCCCCCATCCCAAGGTTGTGAAAATAATCTCCTGTGCTCTCTTCTGGTATAATCCCATCTTATTGCCAGAAGTGGGGCCCAAAATATTGTCACTTAAAATGTGGGGGTCCGTGTTATTGCACTGAAGATGAGAATTAATTGCCAATCACTGGTCGTGTTATATTTGAATTCATTGGGATGGGGCATACTTTGCAGTTTGGGTTTTTGTGTTGAAGTCTAATGCATCTGGGATCTATTATTTTGAAAGGCATTGAGTAGGATCTAGTTTTATTTTTTTTCCCTTGTAAATGAGAAGTCATGTCAATATCACGTATTAGTCTTTCCTTTCCCCTTCTGATTTAAATTGTCATCTTTAACATTAGTGTATATCCTATACATGGGTCTCTCTCTGGAATTGCTTGATCCATTAATATGCTTGTAGGCTTAATTATATTCATCCATCTATTTTGTTGTGTTGCTCCGTACTTGAACCAATATTGTGCATTGGCAAAGAGTAAGTGTTCAAACAATACAATAAATATTTTTGAATGAGATAGTGAATTACAGTAATAGATGTCTTATGATTTTTTAATTTCTTTTAGTATAATGCTAAGTCTGATCTGTTAATATTCATTTGGGATTTATCATCTATCTTAGTGAATATGGCCTACGGCTTGTTATTTGTGTGCTCTGCTTGTCTAACTTTGGCACAAGTGGACGAGTCCCTGGTCTTTCCACTGGACCATATGTCCTCTCTGTTGCCTTTCCACATATGTTAGTGACAGATTTGATTCCAGCTGTTGTGACAACGACAGCCCTGGAGCATCTGTGAGAGGCTGTAAGTAAGGAAAAAAACTCAGTTCTTGATTCTGGATGAAATTGCTGGAATCTGGTGGTTGTAGGGGAAGGATTTGCAGGCCGGATGATTCAGCTCAATGGAGGAATGCCGGCATCAATTCTAGGGGGTCACATTATTGTGAACTTGCCTAAGGCGAGTGCCAGGGATTAACCTTCACACAGGTGAGTGTGTGTGTGTGTATGTGTGTGTGTGTCTGCATGGGTCTCTCCATATGTTTGTGATTAGCCTATATGCATGAATGTATAGTATATATGTACATCTGTGTGAACATGTAAATGAGATTATGTGTTTATATGTATATGTGTAGTAATGTGTACATGTGGAAGGAGATGTTTGTAGGCGAACTAAAGAAATTCTTGCCTCAATCCAGGGCTGGTCAGACCGGATACCATGGGGATTGCTGAAGGCTTCATGGGTTTTGCCAGTGAATGGATCAGTGGGCCAATATACTGGAACAGGCTGAGGTAGGGAAAGTGAGGCACGGGATGGACCGCGTGGCTTTGAGAAAACGACTTGATTTCGCTTAACCTCGGTCTCCCCACATAAAACATGGAAGAGACTCACCCCTGCTCTGTCCATCCCCTCTGTCTTCAAGCTTCATGTGAGACTCACATGAGCTGACATCTGTGACAGTGCCTCACAGGACGAGGGGGAAGGAAATGCCATCAAGCTCTGGTTTCTTGTTTCCCATCTGGGCTGTCACCAACAAGTTCAGGGCTCTGACGTGCATGTGGGCCTAGGAGCGGCTCTGTCTCATTTGCACTGGGCTGTCACACACGTATGTGGGCATATGCATTTCCCCCAGGAGCCAGTGCCCTCTGGTCCCATGTCACAGGGCTTGGACACCCTTCAAATCAAGCTGACTTCACTTATCTGTGTCCTGTGGATAGAGGTGTTGGCTCCTCATACCTCTCCCTCCCTTCAGCACACAGACAAGCCAAGATAGACAAACTACATCTCTCTCCAGAGCAAACATTGGAGACACAGAACCAGCTTTGGAAGTCTGGTCTGACAAGAAAACTTCATCTCCTCTCTCTTGTAGAACCTGCTCGGCTGGCAGACTCCATTACCTTTCCTTCAGTTCACTGTGTTTGCAGGTTTAAAGGTGTCTGGAATAGGCTTAAGCAGAGTGGCCCCAACCTGGCTTCTCCTGCTTTAAATGCTGTGATGTGGGCAGCATTCTTTGCAGAGGTCTGTGGGCGTGATGCCACCATGTCACCTGGCAGCGGAAGACTGGGTGGCCAGAACATGAAGCAGCAAGGGGGACTGGCTACTTTTGAATTTGAGGTAATGTGGGAGAATGCTGTCCAACAGTGATCCGCCTGACCAAATGGTGCTAAAGATGTCCAGTCAGATTGTACAGCAGGGGAAGTATATTAGGACTCTTTTTGATATAAGTGACAGGAAAAAAAAATCATCCAAGTCAAATTAGCTTCAAGAAAAAATAAAATGTGTTGGCTTACATAACTGGGAAGTCCAAAGAGCTTTCAGGCAAAGCTGGATCCGGGACCTCAACCATCTTTAGAGTGTACTCTATGTCTTCATCTCTTTGCACTTTTTCCCTTCTCTGCATTGGCCTCATTCTCTCCCGCTACAGACAGCTTCACTCCCTGTGATGGAGAAAGATGAGCACTAGAAACCATGACCTCATGCCCTCTCAAGAATCCCCATAACAGGAAGTTATCTTCTCCGATTGCTTTAGCAAAAAAGTCTCAGTGAAGACCGATTTCTGTGGCTCAGGTCATGTGTTCGCTTCTTGTCTAATCACTGTGGCTGGAGAGTGAAAATGTTCACATTGGCCATCCTGGATCACTGACCCACTACTGCAACTGGAGTGGGCGTGGGGGTTGGCAGCCCCCAGGTAGCACTTGGAGTGGGGAGAGGAGTGCATTCCCAAATGGAATGGATCCTGGACAATCAAAATATATGTTCACTATGGGAAGAACAAAGGCTGGTTCCGTTTAGGGGAAATGGGTCCTTGACTTTAGTTGCTCTCTGAGCCTTGGTGGGCAATCGCTTTGGAACTATCTCGAGTAGAAGGGATAATATGAAATTATTCTACTGTTGATGTTGAGTGTGCTGGTCTCTCCCTCCACATCACATTTCCAAGGATCCTTGCAGTATGGCCGTCACTGAAAGTCATTTATGCATGTCTGTTTCTGTCTTGGGACCCTGAGAACCCAGCTTGGAAGGACCAGCCTACATTGTCCCTGGATGTTGCCTTCCTTTTGGTCTGATCACACTTGGGAAGAGGAAGTTCAATGTTGGACACAAATGTTTAAGAGAGCCATTGATATATTTTATCGGTCTATTAGAGCCAATCTATTTAACTGGATTCTAGAGAGACTCACCTAGCTGGTACATTTTATTCTTATGAAAAATCGGTAAGGAAATTGTAGATGTTATTTATGCTGGAGAACAGAAGACATACAGGACGTACTGGTCAGTAATTTTTATCTATGGAGAGGACTGATCCACGGAAGCTTTCCCTACACCATACCATAGACTGCGTGGTTTAAACAACAGACATTTATTTTCTCATAGTTCTGGAAGCTGGAAGTCCCAGATCAAAGCCTGGGAGGATCAATTTTTGGTGAGGGCTCTCTTCCTGGCTTACAGATGACTGCCTTCTCCCGTGTCTTCACATGTTGTCTCTTCCTACAAGGACACTAACTCCTTTGGATTGGAGTCCCACCCTTATGGCCTCATTTAACCTTAATTATCTCTTTAAAGCCCTAGCTCCAAATCTAGTCACATTAGAAGCTGGGCCTTCAACATGTGCATTTGGGGATGGGGGTGGGGGACAAACACTCATTTCATAATAGGAAGGAAGGTAGGTTTATTCCTAATCCCTGTGAATCTCAGTTTCCTATGATTATGTGTCAGAAACTGGGCTAAGTGCTTTATGTGAATTATCTTAGTTAGTTCCTTTTCCACCTCTGTGAAACATGTATTATTATTACCTCAGTTTTACCTAACAGACAACCAAGGTTGAAGGCAGTTCAAGACGTTACCTAAGGTCACAGAGGTAGTAAGTGGCAGAGCCAGAACCTGAGCCCAAATCCATCTAATTTAAAAGCTCACACTCCTAATCAGCCACTGACCACCTGCTCCACTGAGGGTCTGTATAACCCACAATTCTCTTTGAATGTCCAGCTTCCTTGGAAGAATTTGGGGCTTCAATGTCTGCCTATTTCATAAAGTACCGAGCAGCTAGTTTTCAAATACATAATGTTTTGTGGAGATCAGGGAGGACTGAAGAAACCTGGATAATTAAAAAGCCATTGGTGCTTTGGTTTTGGAAACAGTCTGATGTGCCCTCAGACACTCACCCTCAGGTGTACTGTGCTCACCATGCCTGGTTAGGCCATGTTCTTCGTGGAGGCCCACCTCCAAAGTTGGGAAGCACTAGGGTTGATGGAATGAAATCAGGAAGCAAACTGTGGAAAACTCAGAAGTTCATGGTCTTAGTTCCTAATTAGAGGTGGGTTTACCATGAAGCTCAAGAAGCTTTGGGGCCTCTTATTGGCCCAGGAGCAGCTCTAGCTTCATAGTCACATAGCCATATACTTTTGTAACTGCAGTGGCTAAGACTGCTCTCTCCATTTACTTCACCTCCCCCTGACCCACTTCTTGGGTTGGGTGGTATTGGGGTGAGCACTCTTTCATGCAAGGTGGTGTTGGATGGCCAAGCATATTTTATATACACAGTTTTGTCTTGTTTTTCTCAAAGCTTCAGCCCCCATCCCCCAAGCCGATCTGCCTCTCCTTCCTTATCATTATTGGTTGTATGACTCAGGATCTGCTTCGTGAGTAACTGCGTGCCTGTGAGTGATCAGTAGGATGGAGATCATTGCCTCTGCCTTCATGTCACCCTTGGGATCCTTCTCAGCTCTAAGAGCAGAGTCAACAGCCAGCAGGCCTGAGCAAACGCCTGACCTAGGTGCCTCTCGGGAATGAGCCCATTATTCATTAACAAGCCTGGTTATTTTATGGGCCAATTAACTTGGGAGGCTGTGGAAGGGAAATTCCAAGGTTGTACAAGGCTGCATCTCCCCCTCCTCATCTCTCTTTTCTCCCCACTGTAGTTTGGGTCTTTGCCACTGTTTAAATTTAAGCCGATTTGCTATCCCAGCAGCTGTAGTGTGATTATTTGACTATTGCCTGGCTCTTGGTCAAACCACTGGAGAGCCCACTAGCCAGTGATTAAATCTGAGCCATGATTATAATGGTTTTATTTTAGTTGGGCCCCTGTTTATGGACCCACTGGTATTAGAGTGCAGTGTTATTGTAATGAGGTATTAGCCTCATAGAAATAATCATGTGAAGCAAGTGGGCTGAGAAAAGCCAGACGAATGGAGTTGATTATTTGGCCAATACATCTTTACTTGATATTTCATTCTGTTGTGAAAGGGAGAGTGTGTGGGAAGAGATGAGAGGAAACTGGCCATGACTGAGCACCTACTCCGTGTCAGGTATGCCCTAGGCACTTTCCATGTTATCCATTTTAGTTTGAAATGATCCAACAAGGTAGCATTATGGGCATACCTCTGTTTACAGAGGAGGCACAGAGAAGTTAAGAAAATTGCCCTTAGTCACACAGCTAGGAAGTGGAGGAGACCTATAATGAGCAGAGACTGTTTGACTTCAAGCGCTCTGTTCCTTCTACTTTAAGCTGACTGATGTGAATATACCTGTAAGGTTCTCCCTGCTCCTATGAGTCTCTTTTCCAGTTTGTTTTTAGCTGATAGTGTCAGTATCAGAAATGCTCTGTGGTGGGTGCTGTGAGATGGGAAGAAGCTGTGAAAAGTAAGAATTCAGGTGAGATCATTTGTAGGAAGAATCACAAAGATTGTTTTGGAGGCAACTGTAAGTTATAGATTTTATTTATTGACTTCTTAGTACAGTGCAGCCTAATGAGAAGAACTGACCAGCTATCCCACGGGCAGGGTCTAATTCCAGCTGTGCCACTAACTTCTGTGTATTCTTAGGCTAGTCCCTGCCTCTTGCCTCTCTGGTTCCTGCCTACGTCTCCGGCATTGTCACCTACCATTCCCTGTCATACTTACGCTGCTTTAGCTGCACAGAATGCAAATAGTTTATTTGGTAAGTGAGCCCAGGAAACGGATAAGGAAGAGGGGGCATGAGACCAGGATGGGAAGAAAGGCAATAAAGCATGCTCTTTGGGGTGCCTGGAGCTTAATTGTACCGGGGGACTGTGGGAGCCAGGGGAGAACACACACTTATGTTATCCCACCCAAGGGCAAGGCCGGTGTGTACAGAGTGTCTGGTGCCAAGAGGCTATAGGACTGCCATGGACAGGATTCTGACACAATGACAAAGATAAAGCACACTTTTTTAAAGCCATTGGAGTAGGGTTTTCTTGTTATTTGCAGTTGAAGGGATTCCCAAAGTGAATTCTTGTCTAAGGCCACTTTGCTTGCTTTCAGTCCCATGACCACATCACACTTTTTCTTGCATTAGAAAGAGACCCCCCTCATATCTTGTCTCTGCCTGGCCTGCTTTCCCCTCACTCCTTCCCGTAGTTTCTCTTCATCCTTTCAATGCAGTGCAGTTGCCGAGAGGGGCTGTGTCTCACCAACCCATCAAAATGGGTTTCCCCGTCCCCCTATGATCCCACATCTGCCTAAATCCAGACAAAATAGCAAGTCCATTTTTTTATTAATGATTAGATTCAACCAGTGTAAAATGACCCCATCAAAGGCATCTAACTACTTACTCTCAATATCCATACTGACTGGCAACGAGTCTACTCTCCAGCACTGGGCCGGGGACCATGCTTTTGAGTAACACTGCTTCATATACTTCTGGCCAGTGTGCTCATTACATGGGGCAGCTGTTAGCTCTTTGCGGGGCAAAACTTCATGGCTTAAAACAATTACTTTATTATCCCTCATAATTTCTTTAGGTCAGGAATTTGGGAAGGGCTCGGCTGGTCAGTTCTGGTTTGTGGGCTTATTTGGGGATGTAGCTAGGTGGTGACTGGAGATGGAACAGTCAGGCCTGGAGAAGCTGGAGGCTGGTCAGGCATCTTTCTTTGTGTAGTTTCAGGGCCATTTCACGTGGTCTCTCTGCATAGGCTAGTTTGGGCTTCCTCTCAGAATGGCTGTCTCAGGCAGTAGACTGCGGACACAGAGGCATAGATGGAGACTGAAGGTGTCCAGAGTGAGTGTCCAAGAAGGAAAAGTGGTACTTGAATCACCTTTAAGAAGATGATTTTAGCCTCAGAAGTCATGGAGCATCACTTTTACATACTCTATTGATTGAAATAGTCATAAAAAAGCACCCGTGTTCAAAGAGAGGGGGAATTAGACCTCACCTCTTGATGGAGTAGTGGCAAAATTCCAGAAGAACACATGAAATGGGATATATTGCTGTAATAGTCTTTGGAATATACAATCTGCCTCCTCTGGGATGGCAGATATAGGGTGGGGGCAAAGGATGAAGGCAGAAAGCCTTGTTAGCAAGGTGGTCTGGGTGAAAAGTGAAATGGGATGTCATCAAGGCATTGTGAAAGAAGAGGAGGGCTGATTTGTATTTTGTAAGAGGTAGAAATGACTAGGAAATGGTGATCAGGAAATGAAGAGTGAAGGAGAATGTGGAGGACGTGCCTAAGATCCCTGGCTCTGCTGTTTGGGTGGATGGTGGGTCATTTGCTGAGTTTGAGAACATAGGAGAAAGAGCAGGAAGCAGGAGTAGGGCTGTTGATGGGTTTAGCTTTGGCCAACCTCAGTTGAATTTATATTGCCTGATTCATGAAGATTCTTCCAAGTATAAGGCTGAGCAACAGTGCAGAGCTTGGAAAAGACTATATCCAGCTCTTAGAATCTCTGCATGGGAATGTTGCAGGTACCCAGACAAAAACTGGGCAACAGAAGGGTGGGGTGATATGGCAGATGGACAGACCTGAGTACAGAGACTGATAAAAGCAACACAGTACAGTGTTTGCCAAACTTGCCTGATTATCAGAATCCCCTGGGGAGCTTGTTAAAAATAAAAACTCCCAGGCCCCACCCAAACGTACTGAATCAGAATCCAAAGAGGAGGGGCCCGGGACTCCCTATTTTTAATAAGTGCCCCAGATGATTCTGATGAGCAGGCAAGTTTGGCCAACACTGGGGGAGTGATTGCAAAGCTGTGCATTGCACAACAGCAGGAGCAGGCAGGAGCGTCCAGGAGAATCCTCACATGTGCAAAACGTAAATTGTACCCACTGGTGTTGTGCTAAACTGTCATCCCGGGTTTAGAGCTCAGGGTCTGGGCAGAAACAAATCTGAATGTAGATTGGGACTCTCCTGCATCCCTACTGTAACTGTCGTCATTGTCTGACTTTATTCCGACACCGGTTCTTGGACAACAGTGAATGTCTTACAGTTCATTTTAATTCTGATCCTACCAGGAGTTAGCATCAGGTCCCACAAGTTAAAGGGCGAGGTCCCCGACAAGACTGCCCTCATTTTGGATGCCAGATGCAAGTGAGGGTCCCCAGACTATCCATACTCTGTCCAACTTGTCTACAAATTTAGGAGTTCCCATCACCCCCTGACCCCTCCACACGCATAGATACACATTTGATGATTCACTAGAATGACCTAATAGAACTCTGGAAAACTCTATACTTAACAATTACAATTTTATTATCAAGGATACAAATGAATAGCCAGATGAAGGGCACACGAGGCAAAGTCTGCAAGGATCTCAGGTGTCCCCAGATGACAATGATACTTGTTTAAGTTAGACAACCATTACCCTAGAACCTCTATATAAAATCACATTGTCTGAGCTGTGAAAGGAGGAAGCTAGCGACACTGGATCAGGATGTGGCAGACACCATTGATTTCCTCCCCAACAGCCGTTCATCCCTCTTTGTACTTGCTACCAGGACAATACTTGGGTCGTGGGTGGCTGTGCAGCTGTGGAGAACCCTGGGGAAGAATCATGATTGGTGAAAGCCAATCAAAGTACTCTCCTCCCGCTTGTCACTGCACGTGGGGGTGTGGCCAGGTGATGCAATGCTGGCAGGGAGACAGGAGGGGAAGTCAGCAGGGGCCTTTGGGAATGCCTATCCTTGTGTATTAAAAAGGTAAGGAGGAATCACTCTCTTTTCTGCCCCTGGAAGTGGAGCAGCCATCTTGGGAACCTCTGGAGCTCTTAATACAAATAATAAGGGATGTCTCATGGGACTTTTTCTTCTCTTGACTAAAATCCCCAACCTGAGAATCATAGGCACCTCTCCCCTCCCCCAACATCATACAAAGAAAGGCACTAGAACGGGGTTTCTCGATCTTGACACTATTGTCATTTTTAGACCAGATGACTCTTTGTTATGGAGGGCTCTCTTGCTCATTGTAGGACGTTTAGCAGCGTCCTGGTGTCTCAAACCTCCAGATGCCAGTAGCACCCTCCCAGTGTGACAACGAAAAATGTTCCCATACATTCTCAAATGGCTTGAAAGGGGAAGGGCACAAAATTACCCCTGGATGCAAACCATGGTGCTAAACAATTCATGTGAGGCTAGTCCCAGACTAGTTCTGTGACCTGTAGCTTCACTTACTCAGCTAATGTTTAAGAGAAGGTGAGACAGAGGAAGAAAAGAGGGAGAAGGAGGATTTCTGTGCAGAAAGTTGTTAGAGACCAGGAGTTCCCCTTCCCGTCTTCAGCCAAAGGGACTTGAAGACAATTTTTCACAGAGAACAGGAAAGCCCACCAGAAGGGAGACAAATATGTCTCCACCATCCTCACACTGGCTGAGCTGTGTAACCTTATGGGCTCCTGGACTCCACTGGGTTGGAACTGAACGTAATTAGAGCGTTTGGGAGAACATTGGGATGGCTGGGTGTTTTGGGACTCTGGCCTGGAGAAGTTTAAAAGTGAGAAGCTGGCTTGAGTGGCATGTGACAGAACAGCAAAGGGTGAGGGCTCCAGGGCAGGGAAGGGGTGGGAAAGTTAATGCTGAGTCATCATGGAAAGCCTCATCCTTTTTCATGGAACTGCGAGGCAAGGTGAGGGCTGTGTGGGGTGTATGGAGAAGCAGGTGGTGACCACCTTTGCCAGAGAATGGCACACTGGGAAGTCCCCAAGGAGAGAGTCTCTTACAATCACAAAAGTGCTTCCATCTGCCATAATGCCAGCACCAACCCAATTGGGTCTTCCCTTTATTCCTACTTCCCTTTATTCCTACCCTACCCTGGAAGGACCAGAAAACATCAGCAAGTGAGAGAGAAGCTGGAGCCCTCCTCATTGGAGGCTTCCTAGCCTGTTGGGGGGTGGCGAGGGCTTGAACAGAGTGGTGGGAGGAGCCAGGGTATGAGAGAGAAGCTTTAATGAGGGTAAGAAAATGAGGTTTTGGTATTAGACTGGGCTGGATTTTTATTATCTGAAAAATGAGACTGTTAGTTAATAACTAATAGTAATAGGAAAAGCTAAGGGCTCATCAAGATATGTATGTAGGACAGTGTTTGCTAACTTTTTCTGTAAAGAGAATAGATAGTGGTAAGCATTGTAGGTTTTGTGGGCCATAGTGTCTCTGTTGCAACTACTCAACTCAAACTTTGTAGCATGAAAGCAGCCACAGACAATATGGACATGAATGGGTGTGGAGGTTTTCCAATAAAATGTTATTTGCAATGATAGGCAGCTAGCTGGATTTGTCCTGGGAGCTATTAGGGTTTGCCAAACCCTAATCTGGAGTTTCACAGACTGGGGATGGGCAGCAAACTCCTATGGAGTTCTGAAAGACTAAAGGTGTCCTCTGCTTAGCACCCCACTGAATCCAGCATGCTTAATAACCAGTTTCATAAACATATCATAATTTTGTTTCGCTGAAGTCGCTCTCTGTGAATTGTGTCTGATAAGACACAGAAGAATACCAGGGCACCTGATTGAATAGCCATCCTCATCACCATCATCTCTCTAAATGTTTGGCTTGACAGGGATTGCTTGGATTTGGGTGAGAATTCAGTGATCAGGCTTTTTTTTTTTTAATTGTAGTAAAAAAAACCCACATAATGAAATTTACCATCTTAAGCATTTCTAAGTGTACAGTTCAGTTGTGATAAATGTATTCACATTATTGTGAAACAGAGTTCCAGAACTTTTTTCATCTTGCATAACTAAAAGTCTATATTCATTAAACAGCAACTCCGCACTCCCCCTTTCCAAGGCCCCTGGCAACCACCAGTCTACTTTCTGCTCTGTGAATTTGACTCTGCTGGGTACTTCATACAAGTGGAATCATACGGTATTTGTCCTTGTGTGACTGGCTTATTTCACTTAGCACAATGTTGTCAAGGTTCATTCATGTTGTACCATGTGACAAGATTTCCTCCTTTTTAAGACTAATATTCCATTGTATGTATGTACCACATTTTATTTATTTCCTTATCCATTATTGGACACTTAGATTGCTTCTACCTCTTGGATATTGTGAATAATGCTGTTATGAATATGGGTATGTGAATATCTCTTCAAGACCCTTATTTCGATTCTTTTGAATATATAGTTGACCCTTGAACAACATAGATTTGAACGGTGTGGGTTCACTTATATGTGGATTTTTTTCAATAAATGTGGTCGGTACTTCAGTATGTGTGGGTTTTGCCTCTGCAGATCGAAAACAGTATTTTCTTGTTCCCAACCACATATCCCAACCGCAGATCAAAATATTATTTTCAATCTGTGGTTGGTTGAATCTGCAGATGCCAATGGTCACATGCAGTTTTTTGGGAAAAGTATTATGTGAATTTTCGACTGTACAAGGGTTGACTCTCCTAACATTGTTCAGGGGTCAACTGTATACCCAGAAGTGGGATTGCTGGATCATATGGTAATTCTATTTATAATATTTTGAGGAACCTCCATATTGTTTTCCACGGTGGTTGCACCGTTTTACAAACCCACCAATAGTGCTGGTTTTTTGCTTTAAGAAAGTATGGGTGTTTATTTTTATAAGTGAAAAGCATTCTTTTTCCTCTCCCCACACAACTCCCTCTGATCTAACTAACATGTGGTCATCCTTCAGGTGTAAGATTGCCCTTGACCTGGGCAGAGTATGTTGGTTCCCCTTCTCCATGGCCCCCCACCCCCCAATGCCCTTCTGTAACACTCTCCAAGTTTTGGTTAGCAGCTCCCATTTCACTTCTCCAGAGCAGGCTCTGTAGGACAGATCAGGCTTGCCTTTTTTCCTACTGGGTCCCTGGCCCAGTTGGCAGCACATAGTAGGTGCTCACTAAATGAATGCTTGTTGACTGAATGAACTGCAGCCTCCCCTCCAGTCCTTTCCTCACTCTCTGATTCTGTTTTAAGTGACCTATTGGAGAAAAGGGCATGGATGATAAAAGAGGGGATGGAAAAAGGGATTGAGGAATTTTGTGCAAATGAACCACATTTAGCAACAGCATATTCACCGCATTCTTTAGGAGCCTGTGAAAATCTGGCAGACAAAAAAGGGTTTTGTGAGTGGGTGTCAAAGGATGAATGTAACCATGGACAATTTTTAGGAATGGGAAAAGGGGTGAGGAATTGCTATGAACTTTGGACAAGAGAGAAAGATGTCTTCTAATTTTGAAATGTCTCTCTTTTTATATAAAAGAGCCCAATGGATGTTTTAGGAGTATTTTTTCTCTTGGAAAAGCAAATCTACTGGGTTAACATCAACAGGGAGGCCTTCTCTGAAATTAAGCTGTGGCTAGAGGTGAGACTGTAAGAAATTCTTCTCTACTCCTCGTACTCTTAGGAGCAGTCATTGAAAGTGAAAGACATTGATTCTTTGTGTTTCTTTCTTCAAAGCATTTTTATTCTGAAGTAATTCCAGATCCATAGAGAAGTTGCAAAAACAGTCAAAGAATTCCTGAACATTCCTCACTTAGATTTCCCCAAAGTTAACATTACACCACATTTATTTTTTCATCCTCTGTCTCTCTGTATACATATTATCATCACTTTTTCTGAACTACTTGAGGGGAAGTTGCAGATATGATGTCCCTTGCCTCTAAATACTTCAATGTGTATTTCCCCAAGAACATGGACATTCTCTTACAATGATCAAAAGCAGGACATTTACATTGATACAATCGTATTTCTAACTCACAGACATTATTCAAAATTTGCCAATTGACCTAATAATGTCTTTTATAGTAAAAGAAAAAAACAAAACAAAACATTTTCCTGGTTCTGGATCCAATCCCGCATTGTGTGTCGAATTTAATTAAGTCTCTTTAGTTTCCTTCAATATGGAACTGTCCTCAGGCTTTGCTTTTGTGACCTTGACATTTTTCAAGCGAGTGGGCCAGTGATTTTTTTTTTTTAATTTTTTTAGAACGGTTCTCACTTTGGGTTTATCTGATGTTTCCTTTATAGTAAGATGCAAGTTTGCAATTTTGGCAGAAATAGCAGAGGAGTGATGCAGTATCATAAAGACTGCTTTTAAAAAGGTGATTGTTTCAAAGGGTTTGGCATTCAGAGAAAGATGGAAACATCACAGAGTGATTGTGCTCCCAGGCCTTTGGATTGCTCCCTAGAGAAGCAGTTTAGGACTGTGAGCTTGAGAGAGTCACTTCAGCTCTCTGAGCTTCAGTTTTCCCATCTGTAGGATGGGCAGAGGGGTAATGGCTTACATTTACTGGGCACTTACTATGGCCAGAGATTGTTCCAAATGTCTTATGTGTGGTGGCTCACTTAATCTTCATGACAACCTATAACAGAGATATTTTAAAATATTTTGTTCCCCCTTTACAGATGAAGAAACGGAGGCACAGAGAAGTTAACAATTTGTTGAAAGTCACACAGCTGATATGTGGTAGAGGTGGGCTTCCCCAGGTTACTCTGATTCCTTGAAGTGATGGTTTAAAAGGTTGTCTATGAAAACGACAGAAAGATAGATAGGGCAAGAATCTGGCCCAGTGCCTGGCACGTAATAAGCACTCCATGGTAATTGTTAACATCTTCCTTCGTTCCAAGTGTTTCTTATTTTATAAAGGACTGGATCAAGGAGACATTTCAACTTGATGGCATTGAAGTGACCAGGGATGTAATGCTATCCCGAGTCCAGTTGACATTTATGAGGTCCCTGGGCCTCATGAAGTAATGAAGTCAACCTTGGGCTGTGCTAAGAGGCGAGGGAGAGGAGCGCAGTTCAGCATCCACACTTGGCTGGGGCTCTTGGGCCTTCCTCGATGCGCAACGCCCAGTGGTGGCTTCACCTAGGAAAAGAAGCCTGGCGAGGACACCACCAATGCCATTTGCTCCGGGCTTTGGAAGGCTTTCGAGGTGCCTTATCTTCATGGCATTTTTCTCAGGCTGTCGCACAGTGTGTTTGCATTCCCTAAGCATTGGCTAGCTGGACAAATACTGACAGAGGCAGCCAGATCAGGCCCTGTTGGCTAGGAGCGCTGATGCTTTGGGATTAGAATGTGTAACATTGGGAGTGGTAGAGGTGATAGTTTGAAGGAAGGGGGTCCACCCCATGGCCATTTGTTTTTTGCTTGCCTGGACAAAAGAGATGTCAAACTAATGAGATGTTACCTGTGTGTAGGACACGAGGATTCGTCACTAGGTTCCATGGGTGAGTTTCAGGGGTCTATGACCATCTTGAATTGTATATACAGAATTGTGAGCGAACCTGTGTGTGTTTACATGTATTTTCCTAGGGAGAGGTTCTCAGTTTGTATCAGACCCTCAATGTAGTCTGTTACTTAAAAACTTAAAACAGAGAGTGAATCCTTGGTGGTCAGGGAGAGAAAAAGAGAGGGGGAGAGAGAGAGAGAGAGAGAGAGAGAGAGAGAGAGAGAGAGAGAGAGAGAGAGAGAGAGAGAGAGAGAGAGACTATGAATATTATTTCGTAATAGTTATACAAGAAGTTACTAGGAAGCCATTCATTGACTTTCTGAGTTATAAACATTTTCTTCTTAACCCCAAATAAACAAACCTCATATCATCATTGCAATCATGAGAACTTAGCTGCTTTGTGTTGGGAAGGAGTGGGGCTGGGTGTCCCGTGTGTGTGTGTGTGTGTGTGTGTGTGTGTGTGTGTAGGGAGGGGTAGGGATGTGGGGAAGGGGAGGAAGGGAGCGTGGGTGGAGCAGGGCTCCCTGGGGAATGCAGACTAGGAATGTGGGCTTCTTCCTGTCTGTACCAAGGATCACAGACGTTCCTGCAGCCTGCCCTCAGTTGATACCCCAAGATTGTGATCCTGGGTGGCAATGATGGCAGCCATAAGGTGACAGACCCTGTCCTTACTTACCCAATGGATGCTTGGGGGCTTCTGTTTCTCTTAAAATTTACAAATCTCACAAATGATTCATGTCCCCTGAAAGGAAAACTGAAAATGAAATAGGCTGTTTAGTTATTTAACCTCTGCTTCTCCAATGGAGCCCTTTGAATTTTGGGGGTCTCATTCTGGGTGTGGCTTTGGTCTGCTTTTTCTTGGTTGTTGATTCTTTAAGGCTTAATTCAAAAGTTATTTTCTTTTTGGAAGCCTTTTCTGATCTTTTCAGTCAACATTTAATCATTTTTTTTAAACAAATATTTATTGAGTGCCTACTATGCACCGAATACTGTGATGGGAGCTGGAGGGAACAAATGGAGAGTAGAGCAGATGAGGTGGCTGCTCGTGGTCTAGAGCTAGGACTAGAAATGGATGACATCATACTATTTGTTAAATGTGGGGTAAAGTAGAGCAGAAATTCTTCCACATTTCTGTTGTTTCTTTCCATGTAGGAGAAGCTCTGCTTTAGCTCCTGGCCTTTCTAATTTTTGACTGGTGAATTTGGGGAAAGGAATTGGGAGTGGGTGTTTCAATCCTTTCTTTCCTTTTTCTCTGGTATATAATCCAGGAAGCACCCATTCTGCTTGGCCTTTTCAGCTACTGAGTTTGACATGGCCAGGTCCCAGTGCCATCTAGGTGGGTTGTAGGCAGTGAAAATCCATCACTACTTGCAACTGACCAGGTGGGTAAATTGGTCTGATTCTGGGGTTTAGTATCAAGAAGTCCACTTGCTCATAGATGTAAAGTCTAGAAAATTATACATTCTCTAATTTCAGCTTTTTCTAAATTCTATCTCTCAATTGGTTCAGAGGCAGGGAAAAGGGACACTATTCATTGGGCTCGCTCAACATCAGTTGTGGTATTGAAAGTAAAATTTTGACCAGAACTAGTTTATCCTCATACAGTACCTTTCTCAAATCTCTTTTATAATATTTATTACATTGCCATAATGATCCATTTACATATGTCTTCTCATCCTCTGGAGTGCCTTTGCCTCTGGTGGTACAATTTTTGTACTGGACTAAAGTATCTGGCCTGGGGGACAAATAGGAGCTCAAATTGGCCAGTGCTGTGCTGGCCATTTGCAATGATGGTGGCCACATCAGCTCAGAGGCACCTTTTTCTAATTTGCACAAAACCTCCTTATGTACCAGCTCGCTATGTCCTTGTATTTGATGAATGAATAAATGCAGACTCTTTAGCTGGGCAGCACTATTGCCTTATCTAAATGTAATCATCCAGAAGGGAGGAATTGCACCCATTTAACTCATTTTTCATTATTCTTTGTAAAATACAAGAAGCCAATGCACAAGCAAGGTCAAGGCAGAATTGTGAAGGTGTGGAATATATTTGCTTTTCTAGGCCATTCCCTTAAAGTTCTATGTTACTATTACTACTACTTCTACTGCTACTACATTTAAGAATAATAGAAAAAACAAACGAACAATGGATTTGAATTCAGGAAACCTAAAATCTGAACCTTAGTTTTTTTGCATCTAAATGGAAATCCTTTGGATCTCAATGGGTTGTGGTGAGGACAAAGCAATACAGTATATGTGAAAAAGTATCACAAATGATAAATTCATACAGCTCTTAGGGGTTATTATTATCATTCCTTGATTGTATAAATTATACTCAGAAGCATTTGCCAGCTTAATTAATGTGTAAGATATTCTGCCAATGTTGATTTCAATGATAACAACATAACATGCTTATTTCTAGAAAACACCTAGAGCCATTTCTGAAGTATTCATTTTCTGACAAGTTTTTGTAGCATTTGCAACAAAATTTGAAGGGGTTTAAACCTATATGACAAAAGGAATTCCCTTTAGCATCTGTACTTCTTAGTCTGCACATATGTTTACTTCTCTTTCTGTCGCTTAGCTGTTGGTTAAAGGGATGGTTTCAACAGATTTTACTTGAGGAAGCCATTCTGCTTGTTAATGAGAATATACCTTGTTTTACACTTTTTAAAAACCAAATGTATTGTAAGTGGAGCAGGAACATCCTTCCAATGTTCCTCCATTTTAAAGTCCTTGTGAAAGTAGGGCAGAAAACCAGGGCTACCCCTCACTGGTGCAGTAGAAGGCAGAGGGTAGAGGCATCAACATTCATTTGTTTGTATTTCTCCATAATCTTCCTGATTGTAGTTCCCAAGAAGTATATAGTGTAAGACATATCGAGTAGAAGCAGTATGTAGTTCAACCTCAAAGGCGAAAGCAAAGCCAACACGGAAACACCAGAAAGTTTGATTGTCAAGGACATGGACCTCAGAAGGGAGTGGAGTATCCAAGTGCAGGAATTAGCCAGGCTTGTGTCCAAATACCAGTTCTACTACTTACTTCTTTGCGTTAGCCTCAGTTTTCTTGCCAAATTTTCATTAGACGTGGCCAAATCATTTAATCATGCAAGTTAGTGATCAGCTATTGAATACTCACGTTGTATCAGATATTGTACCAGTTACTATGAAACCACCACTGATTTATTCAAAAGTTTTTGAGTGTTTTCTGTATGCTAAGCGTCATACTAGGTGCTTATCTATCAAAACTTTCAAAAGTCTTGATAAAATATCCCTCAAGACTGTTTAATTCTACCACTCTGTGAGACCCCCAGTTATGAACCAGTTTTTCTTAATTCACACAACAAGTATGATGCCAAGAACTTGTGAACTCTTGAAAATATAAAGAGGAATAAAATTTGACTGTACCAAGGAGAGGTTTCCAGCCAGGTAGAACCATTTTGACACCTCTGCCTTCCATCTTTGAATATCTTCTATAGTTGAGTTCTCTTTTGTTATGTTATCTGTGGTTACATTAATTAATTGGACAGACGTGTGTGGTGTGTCTGCTCTGTGCAGGTGACAGTACCAGCTTCTGCTTGGATACAATAAGGAATAAGACATAGTCCCTAACTCTAGGAAGTTCTAATTGAGTGGTGAAAATCAGGCACTCACAAGAAGTCAAATAATAATAACAACAACATAATAATGTTTTGCTGAACAAAATGAATGCCTGAATGAAACAGTGACTGAGGAAGTATCATGGTTAAAAAGCATGGACTTTATAGGCAGATCGATCTGATTTCAAGCCTGGCTCTGCTCTTCACTTAGTCTTGACTTTGCAAAGACATCTAATCTCTCTAAAGTTCCGTCATCTTTAAAATAGGGCAAGACATTGTAAGACTGAGACCACGCTCGTAAATGCTTAGCACAATCCTGGTCACAGAAAGGCATGACTTTCAGCCATCATGATCAGCATTAATATTATCATTAGCATCCTCACTTAGAAACCCTCCGAGAGGAGAGCCCTATGTGTGGATATGCATGCATTTCTGTGCCCATTGTATTCGTATGCTAGACATTTCACTCGGCATTCATGATCCAATCATCAGAGAGATTCATTCGGCCATCCATTCATTGAATAAATATCCACTGAAAACTGCTATGTCCTGGGCCAGCTACTGTCCTGGACCCTGTGCATACAGCGGTGAACAGTCAACCCTACAAGGCAAGGTCTCTGCCCTCCAGGAACTTATTTTCTAGTGGAGGAGCCAGAAGATCCAAAAAGAACATATACTAGAATGTCAGGCAGTGATACAATTTTGTGTTATGAAGAGAGAGGATTCAGCGTCTTCTCTCTTGTTATGACACAAAGATAATTTTATTTCTGGATGTATCTCCTCCCTTTCCAGAGCAGTAAGCAACTGACCACTTTGTTCCAGTCACCGCTCTCTTGTCACATGTTAATCTCTGAATCAACGGGACACTCCTCAGAAGGTTCCAGTCATCAGCATGAGTATCTCTGGTCTCCTATGAAGTGTGTGGGCTGACATGACTAGGAAATGAGAGGCTGGCTGGGAGATAAAAGGCAAGACTTGAGAGAGTAGCTAGATTCTGCCATAACGTTAGAAGAAAATAATTATGGGTACTCAAATTTGATCTGAATAGTGATCAAAACACACGTCTTGAGTGGCAAGCAGCCAGCAGGGGACAGTGACTTTCGCTGTGACTGATCCCTTCAGTGAAAGCAGGAAGATGTCTGGCTAGACTGATTTATTGAACTATTTGACATCCACTAGATATGCTTTATTTTACCATTATTTATGACTTGCTGAGTCCTGGCAGTAAGCTTTGGATGAAATAAGGTGCAGGTGGAAGGCATGGCCTGGGGCTGAGGAGGTTTCAGCTGTAAGGAAGGGACAAATGAAGCTTCCACAGCTCACAGCGCTCACTAAGCACATGGGCTGAGAAGGTGGTGACATCTCCAGGTGTGAATCTAGCTTGACCCTCATTCTCTGGATTCCGTTCACACCTCTGACATGTTCTCTGTTTCCTGTTTCTCCTCTTCCTCTCTTGTGGGACACGTCTCCGCCTTACAGATTGGCCTTCATGGTAGCAAATGAACCACACATTCAACCCGCCCATATATCTCAGGGATTTGCTTCACAAGCCTGGCATCACATTTTCTGTTTGTAAAAGTCGGGAAGAAAGAGAGATTGAAGAGGGGAGGCATGAGGAGGAAATAGAGAAGCACACACCAAGGCCATTTTACTCCCATGAAGAGAAGCAGATGTTTCTCATGTTATATTTTCCACTTCTGGAGTGGCTGAGATGTGGGGGTATCATCCCTAGATGCTTCCAGGGCTCGAGTTGGGGGGTCTGACCAGAAACCTGAGGTGGGCCAGCAGTTCTTCCCTCTTCAGCGTTAGTCACGCACAGGGCCCTGAGGATACCATGCGCTGTTTACATTCCCTTCCAGGGATCCGTTAGGAAGCTCTCTGATTGCCAAACTGCCTCGAGTTGGCCCCAGTAGCCTCTGCCTGGATGGCCATCCTGGTTGACCCCAGCCCATCCCATGCCTGACCCCAACTCACATGTTCAGCGCAGCCTTTTAAACCTTTCCCTCCTCACTCACTCTGAACCAGCAGCATCCCACGTCAACCTCAGCGGTCCTGGGCTCAGCGGCCCTTCGAATGTGCTTCATTCCCAGACTCCTTCGAACAGTGTTGGAAGCTGAGCAAGAGCCTCCTGAATTGTCGTATGCACTTGAAATGCCACAGACTAAACACTGAGTCACCGCTCACTTGCTGCTCTCTCCGAAGCTCCAGTTTCAGAGGGAGGACCTGAGGGCTTCATTGAGAGACATAGTTTCCCCCGTTTTCTTGCTGGGTGGTTTTAAGGTGCGGCAGCAGCAAGATTTCTGGGAAAGTCTCTGCGTGGGCCATGGGCCAAGTACAATGAAGGTATCACTGGGTCAGTATTTTGTCTGATCATCAACTCCGACCGCTCCCACATCCCCACGCCTCAGACTCCCACCAAATTGCAGCCAGGAGCTGAGGCTCCTAATAGGACCACCACATTATGCTTCCAGAAGGGAAGAGGCAATCCTGCTACCTGATCCTCCCCACAGCCCTGTTGGAAGGCAAGGAAGGGTGCTCCCCTTTTGCAGATGAAGAAACAGAGCTCCAAGAGGACTCTGTAATGGAGGATTTGTAACGAAGCTGTGGCGGGAGAGTGCTGGAGACTGGTCTTAGAGCCAGGTCTCCCAGCCCAGTGCACTCCTCCCAGCAGGCGCCTTCAGGAAACAGCTGGGTTATATAATGGGAAAAGAGGGACTGGGAAATTCAGTGTTGGATTCTTAGGGAAAAAGAAAACTGACCTCCCACAGTGAAATGATCAAGGCATGGTGCATGGGCCAACTGGGCATTCGTTCAGTGGCCTCTGCAGTGACCCAAATGCTGCAATTTTCCATGGATGGAAGAGTAGGGTAGGATCTGTTGGCTGCTAGGATTTTGACCTAGTATCCGGAACCTGGGAATTTGCTTAGCTTGCCGATCAGGGGCTGGCTCACCCTGAACAACCTGATGAGGATACGGGTTGACGCTTCATGATAGGAGGAAGGTCTGGTCATTTTCTATCTTAGGGAGATAGTTCCAGGGTCATGATCAGTCACTATTAAGACTTTTCCAAGAACAGACCATCAGAAGAATCCACATTGAGGGTGATAAGCAGCCACTTCTTGCCGATTCCATGCATCGGTGTTGCATTATCAGCCTGTGCTGTTTGTTTTATCTTCTTCTCCACGTTGATGGACCTATTAACGTACAGAAGGAGGATAAGAATGCCGAAGGAGAGGGCAGTAAGAGAAGTACTTTATAGTTTAGCATGACACACATTTCTGGCACCTCTTTAAAACACAAAAACCAACAGCTAGAAGATTCTCTTCTGTCGCATTTCAAATTTTAGGAAAACATCCAGTTAACACCACTAAACTCCAGCTTACTCTCTCCCATAAAGCTGTTTCCTTGGGAGTAAAAGTTAGTAAAAGGAGAGTTGGACTCAGGCAATATCCTTAAATATTTTTGACCATGACACGTACATCATGTAAATGTGACTGAAACAGAAGTTTCACAAAGCAATATTTACCCTTATTTCTGCAATGAATTCTGATATGTTCTATTCTACTGTATTTATATCACTGAAAAAAAAGTACTTGTTGACCTACTAATGCATGATTGAAAAAACTCTGTTATAGCATAGAAATCTTTGTAAATAGTCTCAACTGCTTCTCATAAAATGGCTTCACTTGTTAGTCAGTCCTACAGCCTGGCCCCTGTAGATGATGCCAGTATGGCCAGGTTCACTGTTTGTTGGCCCACCCACATGGAGCAGAAGGATGACAGGAAGCAAGGTTTCAAATCCTCAAGCAGATTATTACCAAGAGTCACTTCACAGTAAGGAACCATGAGGCTTAGTGGGAGAATACCAAAAAACAAACGGGAATGACCAATTTAACTTTATTTATCCTGCTTCCTGGCCTTTGTTCATGCTGTTCCCTTCCCCTGAAATACATTTTCCAGTTCCTCTGTTTCCATGTCAAGTCTGTCAATCTCTCAAGGATCACCTCTTCCAGGAAGTCTTCTCCAACCATCTTTCCCTGCTTGGAGCTTTTGAAAACCATTGACTCTTCCATTTACCTGATACGTCACCATGCCTTGCCAGCAGTGTTGGAATCCTTAATGTTATTTATATTTGGGGTTTGATTTCTTTTAGAGAATCTGCTCAACTTCATGTACTACCTGGAAGCCATGTGGTCCCAGTAGAGTGAACTAAGGGGATGGCACTTAACAAAAGCTGGGCCAATTAGAGCCTTTTCCTGGGATTTTGGAACTGGCAAATGATGGAGAGAGAGAGAGACAGAGAGAGAGAAACAGAGAGAGAGAGAGAGAGAGAGAGAGAGAGAGAGAGAGAGAGAGAGAGAGAGAGAGAGAGAGAGAGAGAAATAGGAAGAAAACACTGCCTGTTTTCCTAAGAGCTTTCTTATCAGTTCCAGAATAATCTGAACTCCCCTTGCACTCTTGCTCTTGGGCCCTGTGACACAGCCCTGTGTCTTTATATCTTTATAATCTATTTCTAGGGTGACCACCTGTCCTATTGGCTGGCCAGTCCTGGTTTATGTCTATTATCCAGGCATAATTATTTCTTGTGCCCCATTTACTCTTAAAGTGCACTGGTTTTGATGATATGATCACCTTACTCTAGCTAGAATTGGTTTCTGTTATTTACCATTGCACATTTATAATGTTGGCAGCTTATAAAATAATTTCACCTATTTCAGTTTGTTCTCTTTCCAAATTGTTTCCCCCTTATAATTGTTCCTCCTTCTGTGTGCCACCACTAGCTCCCTGTCATCTAAGGCAGAGACCAGGGAGTTACCCTAGACTCTTCCTCTCCTTGACTTCATGAATCCATTTATTTATTCCTTAAAAAATAGTACTGACTGCTCACCAAGGACCAAGCTCTGTGCTAGTTGCTGGGTCTATAAAGTGGCAAACAAAACAGATAGAGCCTTTGTCTTCTTCAAATTTGTATACTAGGGCAAGAGATACCCACAAATAGATAATTTCAAGTTGTGATAAGTGTGGTGAAGGAAAACAACAGGCTCTCTGAGAGAGAAAAGTGGGGTGGGAATGGGGCAGGCCCACTTTACACTGGGTGCCTCAGAAATGCCTCTCAGAAGGAAGTAACATTTGAGCTCAGATATGAAGGGTCAGAAGGAGCCGGTTAACCCTTGCAGTACCAAGGGTTGAATGAAATCTTTACATTTTAGGTTGATCACTCTGAAAACTACATGAAAAATGGATTACAAGGGGAAAAAAATGGAAGCAGGGAGACCAATGCAGAGACAATGACAGTTAACTAGACAAGAGTTGATGGTGGCTTACATGGAGTAGTGGAGATAAATAAAAGTGGATAGATGGGAGAAATATTTTGGAGGTGAAAGTCAAGAAGATTTGGCAGTGAATTGGATGTGGTAGAGGGGAGAAGCTGGTGGTGAGGGAGAGAGAGGTGTCCACCATGTATGTGACTTCAGCAAGAGGGTAGATAGTGGAGCCATTTATTGAGATGTAGAGAAGATGAGGAAAATATTGGATCAGTACATTAATTTGGGATGTGTTTAGCTGGAGGTGCTTGTGAAAATTCTAAATGGCTATTTCAGATTCATGGTCTTGCGCTTGGTTCAATGCTTTGCTATTCTCGTCTGAAATTCTTGATAATTTGATCTTTGAACTTGAGTTTTGTAAGTGAAGTTTGATTGGACAATGGAGCATGTGTATGAGCAGATGAAATATGCGTAATATGTATGTCTGCCATTCTGTGCCAACCCATTCACATCTAGCATTTGTAATGCCCCATGAGTACAAATTCCAGTGGCTTCAGGATGCGTAGGAGTGTAGTGAGACTCAAAGTGAGTATAAAGGAAATGTGTTACATCTATGATTGGCTAAGGGCAGGCACCAACAACCCCAGGAGTCCATGCTTGTATTTGAAACAGAACTTTCTTAGAACACAGAAAGAAGGCAATGGTGTTCTAAGAAACACAAATAACCAAGGAACCCTATCATATCCTAACTTAAGCTGAAAATGAAGGTATAGAAGGAAAGAAAAACATAGGGCAACCCATAGTTCCTTTTCCTTTTGTTCCTTCTTTATTCAACATTCTTGGTAGAATGTGTGTGTATAAGAAATGAAAACAATTGAGTTAGTTTTGTGCAGCATTTCTACTGTTCTGGTAAAAATAATACATAGGCACGTGAAGAGCTATGAAACAAGAATTGTATACTTTTGGTGATTCTGCATATGAATTAAAGGCTCTTGTATTCGCATTTAAAACTGACATTACACAATATAAAGACGAATTTTAGAATTCATGCCAATAATTAAAAATTTAAAATTTTCCTTACTTAGAATATTAAATAGCAAATAGAAAGCACCATAAAAATTTGCGAGAGACTGTGTAAGAAAGAAACACTTAATTTTAATACCTTTAATGGTACTTCTCCTCCTGCATTTTGAACAGGATTTCCACATTTTTATTTTACATTGGGTCCTGCAAATTATGGGCCTGGCCTTGGGTAGGCTGTTAAAGAAATTGTTGGGAGCCCCACATCACCAAATTTTGTTGGTTTTACCAATTAAATATCTTTCCTATCTGCTCCCTGAGACTTATTAGCCTGGTGTTCTCCTCATGATCTTGCCTTCCTTCATATCCTTCAATTCTACCACTCGGTGAGATATCTCCTCCTCATCCCTTACTTACTCTTTAAGGAAGGTTGGCATGTCTAGAAAAAAGTAGAGCAGAGATACTGTACAGAGAAGGGCTTAAACAGAGAGGGCTGTATGATCAAGGAAAGACAAGAGAAGTAGGGTACAAGAGGAGGAGACCCCATGTGCGACACTTACTGGAGACCTAGGGCTCACCGCCAAGACCCAAGAAGTGAGGACTTGTCCTTTTTGTGGTAAGAGGAGATAGAC
The DNA here is from genome assembly GCF_964194185.1 of Rhinolophus hipposideros. Taxonomy (NCBI): domain Eukaryota; kingdom Metazoa; phylum Chordata; class Mammalia; order Chiroptera; family Rhinolophidae; genus Rhinolophus; species Rhinolophus hipposideros. The sequence goes on from NC_138055.1 coordinate 14,335,583, forward strand.
TCTCGTTGACTCCTGGTGATGAGGCTGAACAACTCATGTGATGCTACCTTGCAAAAACAGAAGTACGAGCAAGGCCAGGTCTCTCCCTACATTGTCTTCCCAGAAGGTACATAGAGACACACTACATAGGCTGTGCCACCCAGTGTCCATCTGAGGGGCTCATGTCCAGGACTTTGGGACAGTGGTATAATGTTTGGTTGTTCGTGAACATACCTACTCTAGGCCTGGACAGCAATCCAACCCCCGCAGATCCCACCATCTCCCCTCACTGGCTACACTGTCATGTCACTGGCTACACTTTGACATGACAAGTTATGTCAAAGGGTAAAGGAGGATCCCACTGTAAGCTTACCAGGGTGTGAGGGACCCCATGGAGGCAGAAGTAACATCTCTGTTAGAGCTGAGCCTTTCCTCAGTTCTGCCTGGGACTTATGGGAAGACTACATTTCCCAGTCTCCTTTGCAGTTATATTGGGGCTATGTGACTGGGTTCTGGCCAATGGGATCTGAATAGCAGTGATCTAATGATGTGAGATGGATGTAATGATGCCTGATATTCTAGGTGGAAAGTCAGACTTAACACAGTATTCTGCAAGCTAACCAGAATCCTTCCTTGGGAGAAAGCAGGGAAGGTGGACTGTGGAGAGTGATAAATCCAGTAGGGGCAAGATAGATGTTTCATAGTAGCTTTCTTAAGGGCAGATAAGATATGTGTGATAAATTGTTACAATAATGGCCCCAATGAATTTTTCCTCCTGGTATCCATACCTTTGTATGATTCCCTTCCACATTGATGCTGGTCTTGGCCATGTGACTTGCTGTGGCCAATGGACGTCAGCAATCATGATGCAAACAGAGGATTGCTTCATGCTGTGCTTGTTCTCATGGAACACAGCCTTCCCAGCTGTCCCAGCTGAGCACAATCAACAGCCAAGCCACCAGGTAACTGCAGCTGTGTGAGTGAACCCAAGTGAAACCAGCAGAAGAACTACCTGGCCACCCCCACGGAACTACAGGCAATAAAATTGTTGCTTTAAATCACTAAGCTCTGGGGCAGTAGATAACCAATGCATAGCTTGTTCATGTTTGCTTCCCCAGAATCTACTATACTGCCTGGCATATTTCTGCCCTCAATACATTTTTATTGACATAAACTTTATCCTCCCAACATCCCTGTCAGGCAAGTATTACTATCATTTTCTATTTATTTGTAATTACAAGAGGCACAGAAATGTCTCTTCATCCCAATCTTATATGTTGGGGGACCATCAGATGAGCTTGGAGAAGATGTAATCAAGATCCAGGGAGATGCAGGAATTTATTTACTAAATAAAGTAATAGGTATGTAGAAATGTATGATATATTTCAGGGCCATATCCTGTTTTACAAAATGGCTTTCAACACAAGAATCTCCTTGTGGCAGTCTGGCTGTATCCTCAAAAATTCTATTTCTTTTCTTCTGGGACTCATAGAAAGACTCCATTTCCTAGCCTCTTGCAATTATTTGGGGCCATGTGACTGAGTTCTGGCCAATGGAATACGGACAGGAGTGGTCTATATCAGTTCTAAGGTTGGCTCTGAAATACTTCTGTCATCCTTTACTCCGGACATCAGCAAACTATGGCCTGTGCCAATCTGGCCCATTGCCTGCTTTTATAAATAAAGTTTTATTGGAAGATAGCCACACTTATGTTTACACACATTGTTTTCATGTTGCCGCAGCAGAGACGAGTAGCTGTGACAGAGACCAGATAGCCTGTAAAAACTAAAATATTTCCCTAAAGTTTGTTGACCCTGCTCAAAATCATCCTCTTATGGGGATGCTGTGATGCGCCACCCTGTTTCCCCTCCTGCACTGACAAACGTAATTCCTCAGCTGTTACCGTCAGATTTCTGCTGGAAAACGGTCCTTGTCTGCATCTAGTGAACAATGGACACAGGTTTGACAGCATAACTACCTTGCCCCAACTCGGAACAGCTCTGAGAGGCTACCCAGCTCTGGAATTCTCCATTGGGCTGGTGGAGACCTTCCTTGGGCTGCGTTGCAGCTCACCTTCTCCCTCTGTCCAATCTTGCCATTTTTCTACACATGTTGATCCCAAGAGCACTCCCTAACAAATATCGTACAATCTAGTCTCCTGCAGCAGCTTTCATCCCTTTCCAGGGTATTTCCTAGGTCACAGATGGAAGGTGCTGGATCCTTGCATTATTACTTAGAGGACAGTGACAAGGAGCACCTCCACTATGTTATACCTCTTAGATTTGGTATTGTTTGTTACAGCAGTGAGCTCTCCTTATTTTGACAAATACACTCAGCAAGGCAAGATGTTTACGCCATGAAAGGTCTACAGGAACTGAGACATACTGGGGACTACCTTCTCAGTCACTACAGAACATCTACCCTGGGAGTGGGATGGAAAGTCAAGTCACTCACATTGTTCTCTTTCGGTCTCTTTTTCTCTCTCTCACCAAGTACACCTACAGGCATGCATTGTTTTATGGCTAGGCCCTCCACCAGCAAAAGCAATTATGACTCACTTTATTGTGGTGGTCTGGAACCGAATCCACAATATCTCTGAGGTATACCTGTAGCAGAATTCTTATAAATTAAATGTGGGCTGCACCTCCATCCCTGTTTGGGGCTCCACCGTCAAGGCACCTTGGAGCAGCTTGCATTCTGCAATAGTTGAAGAATGTAGCATGTGGACGGCTGAGAGGTGGATAAGTTGGGTTCAAATCAAGCCCAGATGTCAGTCAGTCTTCCCTGATCCAAGCTGTGGGTTGGGACAGAACTCAGAGGAAGAGGCCCAGTGGGGTTCCCTGGAGCTGAACATCAACAATCCCACTGCTGACTACCCACCAGGCATGGCTGCACTTGTGTCCCCTTCACTGTTGGAGTGTCTGCAGAGGCATCTGGAGCCCAGCGTGGTCTCTTGTCTCCTCTCTCTGAAGTCATCCTAGGACACAGGTGTGCAACCCCCACAGCCAGTCGACAGAGAAGATGAATCAACTTCTCTGAAGACATGCCCCAGAGCCGTCTGTCGGCTGAAACTTGTCAGAATGAACATGGTCTCCCTCCTGACCACAGCACATGAAAATATGTGGTTTGCCCAAGGAAGAATCTATTATTCTTTAAAGGAACAATACTAACCACAGATGTGCAGTGTCTGGCATCGTAGGGATTTCCCTGAATGAGGAGATCAGTAACTGTGTCAGTCAATTCATGAGATGCCTTTGGGCTCAGGTGTGTACTTTGCCACTTTCAGCTCTGGATTTGGGTTTTCAGAAGTCCAAGTGGAAGTCCAAATGCCTCTTCCTGTCACTTCGTATTTCTTTTATAATATGCCCCTCCTACTTTACTTATCTTTTATGGCTCTTGATGAATATGATCGAGACACCTGACAGCCTCTCTCTCTGCCTCTAGGTCTTTGCTCGTGCCATTTTTCCATGGCTGTACTGCCATCCCTTTTTTAACCATTATCTAATTTGTTAGGTCTCTTTCCACTATAATTAACAGAAGCCCAAACCAACAGCTTTAAGTGAAAAAACTACATTTATTAATTAATATAACTTAAAATCCAGGATCATTTGACTTCAAAGTGAGGGATAACTGGATCCAGGGTTCAAATAAGTTTTCCAGAACCTGGGGTCAGTCCATTTCTCTGTGTCTCGGCTATGTTTCCTTCCACTGTGTCTCCAGTGTCATTGCAGGCACTGGATGGGCTGGCCCCGGCAGCTCCAGGCTTATAGCCGACCAGGTCACCTACTCTACAGAAAGAGATTGCCTCTTGCCCCATAAACCTGGGAATGGGCCTGATCAGACTGTCTTGGGATATACACATGTTCACCTATGAACTAATCATTGTAACCAGGGCATGGGATTCCCGTTATTGTCCAGGCCTGTGTCCCTTGCTCACCCGTAACGCCAGGGAGTAGGGCTCTTCCTCAAAGGATATCAAGATCCTATTATGAGAATAAGGTTGAATGGATGTGGAATGGGGAAAATCTATACATAGATACACAATCCGTAGCCTGCTTCTCAAGCTCAAGTTCATCCCAGTTCACATTCTCCTCTCTCATGACTGTAACACTTTACAGTTGAATGTGGGATTGTTTTATCCTATGCTTCCACTGGGACTAGAGGGCCTTCCTGGATAATATAAGACACGGGGTGGGTAGGATATGGGGGGTAGAAATCACATTATATTTCCTTTCCTCACTTGAAACAGTGCAATAAGATGGAAACCAGGCTGTTTGAATCAGGGGAAAATAGAGCTGTTAACAGGGAATTTGGAACAGAGAAGAGATGAGCGTTAGTGGCAAGGACTGAGGATCAACTCTCCCTGTGTATATGAGTGCCCCTCCATCTCATGCTTCCCAGCAGCGATCTCCAAGTTCAAGTAGGATACCCAGATTTGCCATACTTTGGGGCCAGCTGAGTACCTGTTGGGTCTGTGTGAAGCATTGAGCTCTTTGTGATCGGTGATCTATCCCTTTATTTCTCTTACACCGCTCTGTGTGGCAAGCTAATTGCTGAGCACCTAATAATGACCCAACAGGTTTGTGTTGGGTTAAATGGTGATGTAGATATCAGTGATGAAGTTTGGGAGTCAAGAGGTCTGGGTTGTAATCAAGTCTCTTGACTTCAACCATACCAGGAGAACACGGAGCAGGGCAACAGCTATTTTTGTCAAGTGCTTCTAGTTCACAACACTTACTTTGCCAGCTCACTCACAATGACCCTCTGAGATAATCCAAATTCTACAGGGTAACCTTCTCAAGGTTAAAACTAAGGCAAAAGCTAGGTGTAATCAAAATGTCCCTGGAAATTCCTATAAATCATCCATAAAGTAATTTAAAGGGTTTTGTGATCACTTCTAAACACAGTAATACTTGTGAATTATGTGATATGGATATAGTGGCATATTTAGTGAGAGTACATTCCAAAGTGGAATATTAAAGTACATCCATTTAGGCCTTTAATGCAGCAAGATTTTCACAGCCAGGAGGGGGACAAGAAGAGCAGTTCCACTTTTTCCGTGTTAGGATCATTGTCGGGGAACATATGCATTGAGGGGGTTCTCAGGAAGAATCTTCTGGACTATAAAAATTGTTTTTATCTCTCTCTCTCTCTGTTTTTTACTAAGTACAAATGGATGGATTTGGGTAAATTAAATGTATGAGGCATTTCCCCAGTCTTATTCAATTAAAAAATGTTGATTATAGATTTAGAAAGTGCCAGGTATTGGGCTGGCTGCAGGGAATTCAGTGGTGAATAAAATAGATGTAATAGCTTAATGGAATTTATAGTCTTTACAGATTGCTTTACAAATAAAGAAGCTGAAGCTCAGATAGGTGACAGTCAAAGAGTGCTCACTCAGTAAGGAGCAAGGCTGGGATTGGAACCCAGGTCTTCTGCTTTTAACCCTAAGCTTTTCCCAACTACTCTCCACTGGCTTCCATGGTGACTAAAGTCACTTCCAAAGCCAAAGCCAGAGTCCTGGAGTTCATTACCAAAGAAAGAGGCCTCTGGAATTGGCCCCTTGCCTTGACAGTTGGGATCTGGAACTGAGTTTATATTTGATGTTGAATCGATTCCCTCCAGAAATGGGATGGGTTGGAATGGAATGGTGATGAGGGCTGTATTTGCCCCAGAGGGCCCACTCCCTATCGTGCTCACCAGCCATCATGGTTCACCACCCTTTTAAAGCCCCCTATTGATTACAAAGAGTTGATTTCTTCTGATGCAAGTGTCTGAGCCAAGGGCACTTAAAGTTATGCCATGGGACCCCAAATTACTGCTTTCCGGACAAAATATGTCAGGCAGCTTTCCCAAGAGCCCATTTCAAGGACAAAGAGGCTGGGTCTGGCTTGCCTCTTGTTCGATATCCGATGTGTGTAGGTTTGATATCCTTCCCCATGTGTACCCCACATGGCCTGAGACCCTGGCTGCCCCCTCTCTCAGAGTCCTAGGCCCTCCATGAGCTGCTCAGGCCCCGTCCTAGATGGAGCCTGGAGGATACCACCAACATGACCCATCCACAGCTGTGGTTTGCCCTGGCACTCCGTGTGCTGACCTAGCCCACCACAGGGGTGGTGCCGCCAGACCTGGGGCTCCTCCTAAACTGGGCACAATCATCTGGGAAAATTGAAGAGCAATCTTCATATTGAAAACAGTGGTGATTCCTGTCCTCCTCCCTAAAGCCAGGGCGGATTTGGCTTCATGTGCTCAGTTTTATTAAGGAGACATTTATAGTGAACTTGCAATCAGGTTAGAATTGACTCCTTTCAATGGCTCCTGTCAGAAAAACCAAAAGAAAGCATTTAGCCCAAGGAAAGTTTGGCTTCTCACATAGATCGGTGTTTTTACCCTTTGGAGAAATGTCACTAATGATGTTTTAATAATGCTTTATGTACTTAGAGACCAATAATAAGAAGAACTTATTATTTACCAAAGCAACTGCTAGCTCCTTAATGATGGGCTAAGTATCAGCTACTGGCAGGATATGTAGTGGGTAAGTGCTGTGTAATTACCAAGCAAATTCATCATTACTTCTGTCTTATAAACCAGAATATGTGTTAAATAATACTTTGGGGCCACTGAAAGTAATTACTGAGCCCCATCTCTGTAAGAACATGTTATTATCCTACGGTTGCACTGTGTTTACTAAGCAAACCTATGCAATTATTATCTAAAGCCTGAATCCTGCCCTCAGAGCCACAAAAGTGCACCCGAGGGCAGGTCTGTGCCTGGTATCGAAGCAGCATGTACCCTGGGTCATGATGCCCTGGGGCCTCTACTTCCCAAATTCCAGCTCTGCCCTCATTCCTGGCCTCTGAAAAGCCACAAGCAAGGCTTTGTGAAACAAGTCATTGTGTCTTTCCTTCTTCGCCCCCGCCCCCCCCACTGCATCCCGGCCCCTGCTCTGAGACCCTGCTGCTGGGACCTGCCAGTCCCTACCACAGGGGCTGCTGGGACCTACGCATCTGGCTGCAGAGGATTCAATTCAACAGTTCAAGTAACCTCTTTCAAAAGCTCACCTTGTGTCAGGAATTGTGATGGGCGCTGAGAATATAAAGATCAGTAAGCTATGTCCCTGCTTTTGAGGGGCCAGGTGGGAGAGGCAGACAGTTTACAGGGATGACAGGTCTGGTAGACAGAGACTGCATAGCATCAAGGTGAAGAGCATGTGCTCTGGTGCCAGGCTGCCTGGCTTCAGCTCTGCATTTGCAAAGTGGAGATCTAATCAGACGGCCTACATTAAAGATCGCTGGGTGAGTTACAGCAGGCAAGTGCTGAGAACAGTGCCTCGCATACCCAGCGAATGTTCCTCACCAATCTGCTATTATTTTAACATGGTAAACACATGGAGGAATGCACATCTGAATCCTTCCGCGTTCAAATGCCACCATGAAATAAAGCCTTCCCTGGTCCTACCTGAGACAGTTTTCTTTTCCTCCGCAGAACTCATGGAGCATCCCATCCCGATGTCTCTTATGGGAGCTAGCATTTTCTACCAGGCGTTGTGTTAACTGGTGTCGATCTCTGACCCTCCTTACCGAGTTTATTGACTTCTGAGTTTGGGTATTATTCATCTTTGTGTCCCTAACACCAAGCATAAGACAAGGAGTGCAGTAGGTACCCGTTACATGTTTGTTGAATGAATAGCGGTCACTCAATAAACACTATGAAAAAGAAAGGAGCCCTTCAAAATCTTATGTAACCACATGGCCAAGGCAAGGAGCCAAAACCACAGGTTTTGTTCTGTTTTCACTAATGTGGATACGGGTGGGGGAGTTGGATTTTGAAAGGGTTGTATAAGAGATTTCTTTACAACTGAGATGGGTGAACAAAAGACTAATTAATTGAAAACAAAGAAACAAAGGCCTCAAGCATTAGGCTCATTTCTGCTTACTTGGTATTGACGGGTTGACATTTGACTGGGAGGCTGGGTCTCCAGGCAGGACCCCAGCTCTTTTTTCTAGCAGCTCTAGGCCTGAGCTGGCCCTTGGTGAGTTGCAAGGCTGAAAGCAGCATTGTTTACTGCTTTTGTTCAGGAGGTCCCCCAGCTGGTCCCAGGTCACCCGCTTCACTGTTTACTTGCATGTTCTTATGCCAAGGGCCCTTGGTATTAGCAAAAGATTAGATTTTTCTTTCTTCATCACCAACTGTTCCTCTCCCACCCACATGCCCCACGTCCTCCATCCCTTTCATTCCTTCAGTCTCAGAATCGCTCTGGGTGAATGTTAATTAGGCTGAACACAAGCTGGAAGGTCAATGGCCAGTGTCTCCTCTGTAAGGCTCCCTCTTTCTGGTGGATTCTTAAATTTGACAATAGGAACAATGATTAAATTGGTATACTTACCATTTCAAAGAACTTTCCCAGACATTTTATATACTATATAATATATATATATGTATATATATATATACACACACACATATATATATATATATATATATATAATTTTTTTTAATGTTCAGCTTTAGTGAGGTATAATGGACAAATAGGAATTGTTTATATTTAATGTGTACAACTTGACATTTTGATATATTGCATACATTGTGAAATAATGACAACAATCAAGCTAATTAACATAGCTTTAATCTCACATATTCTTTTCCTCCCTTCCTCTTTCCCTCCTTCCCTCCCCTTCCCTCCCTCCTTTCCTTCATTCCTTCCATCTAAAATAATTGTTTATTTTTCAATTACAGATAACATGCAATATCATATTAATTTCAGGTGTACAACATAATGATTAGACATTTATATAACTTACAAAGTGATCACCCAATACGTCTAGTGCCCATCTGACACCATACATCATTATTACAATGTTATTGACTATATTCCCTATGCATAAAGTCATTCCTGACAGGTTCTTTTTCATGTTTCCTATCTCCATCTTTGTTTCCAATCTCTTTGTTGAAGTTCTCACTGAGATCCTTGAGCATCCTTATAACCAGTGTTTTGAACTCTGTAGCTAGTGGGTTTTGTTTAGTCTGTTTTTTTTTTTTTTTCTGGAGCTTTGTTCTATTCTTTCATTTGAGACATGTTTCTTTGTCTCTTCATTTTGGCCACCTCCCTGTTTTTGTTTCTATGTATTAGGTAGAGCTGCTATGCCAGACATTATGTTTTATTCTGACCAAGGAGACTCTGCAATTTATTATTCACATTTTATAGTTGAAAAAAATAAGGCTCAGAGATAGTAAGTGATCTGTTCATCATCACAACCAGGAGATAGTAGACCTCCAGGACACATTTTTTACCTGCTAACTCTATGCTCTTTCTAATACAGCACAGTGTCTGTACGCTCTGAAAGACACAGAAAATTCTGCCTAATGTCTAGTAAGCCTACAACATTTAAGATGAAATCCAGTTCAATTGTAAGCACATAACACCCATTGTCACTGCATTTTAGAACTTTCTGATGATGAAGTCTAGTCATTTCTTGGGTTTGACAATAGGGTAGATGGCGGTGAGCTGGCAGTCAATAAGAAGCATATTAACATGAAAGATAAATGTCTATAAAGTGATTCACTCAACTCCTGTCCACTCCATTCAACCAAACAACAATTTAAGACCAGTGTGTGCTGCTTTTGGCTGGGTAGAGGAACCCCCAAAAGTATGATTCTCATGTTCTTAAAGGAGTTCTCAGTTTCGTTGGAGAAGCAAGATGAGCAATACCCAACAGAAAAGATCATATCCCAGAGAATGGTTTAGAATACTGTTGAGACACTTAGAAGGAAATGAGGTTTGAACTAGGCCTCGAAGTATGGCTTGACCCTTTGTTTATATGGATTGTGGTGGGACAATAATGAAAAACATACACAAATAACAAAAACTAACATTTATGAAGTGCTTACTATGTATCAGAACCTGTCCTAAGAGCTTTGCATGGACTAACTCATATAATCTGCATGTTAACCTTGTCTAGTAGATACTAGTTAGTTATTCCCTTCATAAATGATGACATGGAGGCTCAGAAAAGTTAAGCAACTTACCTGAATTACCCCACTAGTAAGGTCAAATTTCTGAACCCAGGAAATTTGGCTTCAGAGCCTAATTTTTTAAACACAGCCTAAGAATTTAGAATAAACATCAGTTGTTCACATAAACTGAATGTTTCTATACACTAGACAACCTGGTCATTGCTTGTTCATGTACTAATTCTCTAAATACATGTCACCCATAGATAAACTGGGGGCCCCATGGCCTAGCTGTGGCATGATATCACAATCAATGAAGCACAGTTCAACAACCAACATTTTTTATAACTATTTCAATTTCTACTGGCATCTCTTGAAGAATATTACAGGAGATCCAATTCATGAATCTCAGCAATATCTCTTAACATCCTTTTACCATTTCTGTAACTTTCAATATCTCCCAAACTTCACAGCTGTCCTCAAACTCCTTTTTTCTTCAATGCTGGTTCTTATCTCTCTGCCAAAACATCTGCTAAAAGCCAAGCCATGTGACTCTTGGTTCTTTCCTCCTTCTTCCCATCTTTTGGGGCCTCTCCTTGTTTTCCTAGTAGCTCTTTCTCTAATGTAAACATTTATTTGCTCTTCTTCCTTATATTCTTGCACTACTGATTATCCCGACCTATGTAACAATTGCCAGGAACTTAACTAAAAGACTTAAAATATCTCTTACAAAAGAAGGGGAAGATGATAAATGACCTAAGTTAGAGTTTTTCTGATGAAAGAGGGGTTGTAGGATGAGGTAGAAAGTGAGTTCTTTATTGCACTTTCTTTGTCTTTCTCCCTATCACAGGTGTATGGACTCATAAGCATGCTGATAGATTCTGGGGATAAAGAGATGAGTGAAAAAATGGTCTCTACCTTCAAAGAGAGTCTCATTCAGCAGGAGAGACTAACAAATAAACAGAAGAATATGACACTACATGTTACACCAGAAGCAAGCAAGGGCTAAGCAGGCACACAGTGGGGGAGCGGGCGGGGGTAGGTAGGTTGGGAAGGCTTTGTGCAGAAAGCAAGGTTAAGTTATTGAAGCCAATATGGGAACCCAGCAAGCTGAAAACTGGAATTCCTTTAGAAGGGAACCTGGAATTTGTCCAGAAGACTGAAGGACAACTTGGACTTTTTCACTTTTCCAAGGAGAGGATACACAGGTGCTCACATTTGTTAAATTAATAAAAATGTCTTGGTGGTTGGGAATTTGCCTACTGCCCTGATCCTAGCCCCTCTACTTAGGATCAAAACAGAATCTCCATCCCACTTCTTGCTGGAAGCCCTTCCAAACCACCCCATCGCCCAGTAATCTTCTCTGAACCCAAAAGTGACTCTTATTTTCAAGTCCCCTCCCCTTAGCACTTGTTCTGTGGCTTAATCTCATCGTGTCTTTCCAGTTTTCCCCATCAGACTGTGAGCTTCTTGAGGACAGGGGTCATGGCTGGTCAGTCTCTGCCCCCTCCAATGTGGGTAGATGGAGAGTGCTCTGTCAGTACTCTAAGTGTAAGAAAGAGCTGGAAGACCATCTCTTCTGACTTTCTCATTTAGAAATGAGGACACTGAAGCCCCGAGGGTGGCTGACCCTGAATGATACCTCTAACTTTCTTACCTCACTTGGGCAAGATGAGCAGGTCTGGAGGGACTTCTGGCCTCCTACATGCTCTACAGGCCTAGGCCATTTTCCTGGAGCTCTTAGGCCAGACACCTAGTCACAAAATCTTGGTATGTGTATAAAAATAATATTTCTGGTTTCTCTGAAAGAAAGATGTGAAAACCTGCCCCTCTTATGCCTACACTGTTCTCTAGCAATAGTCCCCTGGGGCCGAGCATCTGATGAGTGGGGACTTTCCAGTTCAACTCACATCCCATATTTTGCAGTTTTCTTGGTCACTGCCTACCTAGGCCCTACTTGCTTTTGGGCTTGCAATGAGTACTATAGGCTCTTACACTGGGATTGGGTCCTGGCTATATTTACTAAAGTAATATTTATCAAGTGCCTAATGTGTACCAGAGACCATCCACTGAAAATACAAGTGAACAAAACAGACAATAATCCTAACTTCCAGGAGCTTATGAAGGTCTGACAATTAAGTTTGCAAACTTTGTTGCAGCCATGTTGCTAACTTTTTTTGATATCAGAGAGAATATTCATTACGAATTTGTACCAACTAGACAAACAGTTAACCAAGTTTACAATTTGGAAGTGCTAAAAAGGCTGTATGAAAAAGTTAGACGACCTGAACTTTCCACCAACAATTCATGGCTCTTGCATCACGACAATGCACCAGCTCACACGGCATTGTCTGTGAGGGAGCTTTTAGCTAGTAAACAAATAACTATATTGGAATACCCTCCCTACTCACCTGATCTGGCACCCAATGACTTCTTTCTTTACCCGAAGATAAAGGAAATATTGAAAGGAAGACATTTTGATGACATTCAGGACATCAAGGGTAATACGACGATAGCTCTGATGGTCATTCCAGAAAAAGAGTTCCAAAATTGCTTTGGAGGGTGGACTAGGCTCTGGCATTGGTGCATAGCTTCCCAAGGGGAATACTTCGAAGGTGACCGTAGTGATATTCAACAATGAGGTATGTAGCACTTTTTCTAGGATGAGTTTGCGAACTTAATTGTCCAACCTCATACATTCAGTGGAAGACCATATCTAATAAGCCAAATAAGTAGGTTATACAGTTCATGTGATAAGTATTGGGGAGAAGAAAGCAGGGATGGTAGACTGGGAATGAAGGGCAAGGTGGGGTTGCAAGTATAACAGGTTGTGAGTAAAGACCTCAGGGGGAGGATGGCATTTGAGCAAAACCTGAAGGTGAAGGGGTGTATGTTGGAGAGAAGAACATTCCAGGCAGAGGGAACAGAGAGTGCCTGAGTCTTGATTGTAACTAGCCAGTTTGAGCAAGGAGACAGTGCAGCTCTAGCAAAGAGACAGTGCATCTCAACAAAGAGAGTAGTTGGAGATAAAGTAAAACAAATTGGTGGGGTCTGGCTCATACACCGTGTTTCCCTGAAAATAAGACCTAGCCGGACAATCAGCTCTAATGCGTCTTTTGGAACAAAAATTAATATAAGACCTGGTCTTATTGGATTATAATATAAGACTGGATCTTTAATATAATACAATATAATATAATATAATATATAATATAATATATATAATATAATATAATGTAATGTAATGTAATATAATATAATATAATATAATAAATATAATATAATATAATAAATATAATATAATTAATATAGTACAGTACAGTACAATATAATATAATATAATATAATATCTGGTCTTATATTAATTTTTGCTCCAAAAGATACATTAGAGCTGATTGTCTGGCTGGGTCTTATTTTCAGGGAAACAGGGTAGGACCTTGTAGACTGTGTAAGACTGGCCTTTTCTTTGAGTGAAAGGGAAGATATTAGGGAGATGTGATTGGGGAGGGACCAAAGCTGACTTAAGTTTCAAGTTGTGAAAGCATCATTCTGCTGCAGTCTTGAACATAGAGTGTTGGTGTCTAGGGATTGAGCAGGGAGAACAATTAAAAGTGATTGCCATAGTCCAGAGGAGGTATAATGTCATACCAGGGTGGTCACAGTGGAGGTGAGAAGTGTTCAGGTTCTGGATAGATTTTGAGACATTGCATGTTCTTGGTGATTTTTTCTTTTCAATATTACTTTGTAACATATTACTATGTCAGCATATTCCTAACTTTGAATTTCACAAAAAAGGAGTTGGAAGTCTCAAGATCTTTTTTCCCAGGAGACTCCTGGGCTCTTTATGCAATTTGATCAACCTCTTCTCCAGAGCTCTGGTGCCAAGAGAAGCAGAAGTGCTGTAAAATTTAGAAAATCACATGAAACAATAGCCATACATGGTTTTTGTTTTTTTTTTTTTTTTGCCTTTTCTCCACAGCCAGGGAGATAGGCTTTATATTCTCAAACCCCATAAGAAACCCTCCCAAAGTGACTTGCTGTCTTCATCCAGCTAGAGAAGAGAATGTATCACTTTCAAAATTTCATCTCATAGGCACCATGTTATTTATAGAACTTTTCAAAAGGGAAGATTGCAAAGAAAGATTTGCCTGTTATAAAACAGCAGAATGGGCTGAAATTGGTGTGGCTGGTATCTAAATTAAGTTTGAGGGGGTGTAGGGAAATTCTGATCTGTAGGATCTAGGAGATTTACATCCATAACTGGGAGCAATGGCTGCTGAAGATTTCTCTAGAATAAATGTGGACATGTTACATTTCTGGTGCAGTGCTCACTTTATGGCCTTGGCAATTCTGTTTCAAGAATAGAAGATCTTGTCCAACTCTAATATTTTCTGGATTTTGGGTTCCTACAATTGATTCTTGCATGCAAATAAAATATTACATATGTAATAGATTATTATATAAATAGGATTACTGTGAATTGCCGTTTTTTCTCATATTTCATTTTTATTATCACTATCTTGTGTTTTCTTATCAGCATCGTATCTTTTCCTTATTCTCAACAGGGGTGATTCCAAATCATTAATATTCTCTCCTACCCTCCAAAATCAATTCACCTCTTTATTCTCAGCAGATAACTTTAGTTCTCACTTCTTTGAGAAAATAAAGGACATTAGTTATGAAATTTATTAACATGCCTCCTCAAAAATCTACCTGTTTCTTTGTCCATGTCCCTTTTTTCCATTTTGCCTGAGACGGAGGAGGTAAGGGGACAAAGTTCAACCACTTAGTGACTAACCCCCCACTTGCTCTAGAATGATCATCACATCTTCTTCAATGCCTCTCTCACCTTCCTACAAACAGGCTCAAATTTTCCCCATTCCCCTAAACTCCTCCCCTGACTTTGCCTCACTCTTCAGCCACTGCCCCACATCTCTCCTTCCTTGCTGAACCTCTGGAAGATCTTGGCTCCATCTTTGTCTTGATTTCTCAGTTTCCCTATCACTCTTCACCCAAATATATTATCTGGCTTTGACTTCTGCCGCTTTATTAAAGCCCCTCCAAAGTCCCCATTGATTTTCTAATTGCCAAATTCTATGATTTCCCTCAGTCTTTACTCTCTTGCTAATTCAAACTGTGGTCCATGGACCAGGATCAAGGACATCACCTGGAAGCTTGTTACAAATGCAGAATTACCCTACCCTAGTGCTTCTGTATCAAAATCTGCTTTGTGACAAGATCTCCAGGTGACTCAGTAGAACGTTAATGCTCAGACTCTCTGACACATTTGATACAAATCTTGGAACACCTTCATCCTTTCCATCAGACCCCTTTCTCTAATTTCTCCTGCTCCCTCTTTCACTGTTTTTTCTTAATCTCATCTCTTGCTCCTCTTTCTCTAATAGTACTGTAAATATGAATCTTCCCTAGGATTTTGCCCTCTCTACTCTTCTAGCAATTTCTGTATTCTTTGGTAACTTTCTTCTTCCAGACCAGCAACTACCATGAAATGGCGACACACATTTCTGTCTGTCATCAGAGATTCAGGATTGTGCTTCCAACTGCTTTCCAGTTTTTTGTCTGTCCCACAATGCTTCCAACACAACATATCCCCCACAGAACTTGTTATTTTCCCTATTTCCCACCCTTACTTCTCCTCCTGGTCTTCTATCATGTTTCATGACATTATTAGCTCTCCACCCTTTCACAAATGCTACAGATCTTAGGGTCTTCTCTTCCCGCTTTCTAACTCCATGTCCAGTGAATCACCAAATTTTGTCTGTTCAACCCCAGACATATCTGTGCAGTACCGTCCCTCTTCTCCATTCCTCTGCCATCACGAGGATTTAAGCCCTTGTCATCAGTAACTTGGAGAATTATGTAGTCTCCGAAGTTTTTTCTTACCCTCACCTCTAGCCTCTACCCTCCAGTCTATCCTCCACTCCGACATCAGTGCATGCTTCCAAAAGTGCTTAGCAAACAGTTATTCTCATTGCTTTTAAAACTCTCTAGTGGATCAGCCTAACCCACAGGATCATGTCCACGCTCATTAGTTTGGCGTGCAAGGTGCTCTATGATCTGGGTTCTGCTATTTCCCCAGCAGAGTCTGCCTCTCTCCTCTTCATCCCAGAAATACAACATTTCTCACAGGTCTCATACATACCTTGCTTACACTTCTGCTCTCTAAGCCATCCCCCTCTCCCTATTTTCTTTTTCTTTTTTTTTTCTTTATAAACTCTGTTGTTGTTTTTTTAGTTTTATTTTATTTTATTTTATTTTTACATCCCTCACACCGTGAACCTCCCCTCCCCCCATCCACCACCACCCCGACCTCACACCGAGCCCTCACATTATACACATAAAATTATAGTTGGCATTCATTAATGTCCAGCCTCTGGTGTACAATGCCATGACCAGGCATCCACAGCATCCCTGAGGTGGTCTTCCAAACAGGACACATGTCCATCGGACACCCAACAAAATCCCCAAACACTATTGAATAAGTTCCCCAAAGTAATTCTCAAAAAACCCTGAGGCCATCCTGTGGTCCCCTCTCCCTATTTTCTGACTTTTCTCATCCTTCAAGGCTAAATTCTAATACTGCTGCCTCTGTGAAACATTCCGTGAGTTCTGAATAGAAAAAGTTGCTCAGACTCCAGTGAACACTCTGTTCATATTGCACATATTGAACCTAGACATGGTGGTACGGCTGGTTCTAAACTTCCCGCCCTTACAGGGCTCTGTAGGCCTTGTTAGGGCAACAGTTGTGTCTGATGCATGTCTGTGTCCAGTGTCTAGTACATAATATGTGCTCTGTAAACAATGATTTGCTTTGAATCAGTAGCCATTTGCCCCTACTTCTGTTGTGTATACTATGCTTAAAGATAAAAATGCAAATGTTTTTGTTTGTTTATTTATGTATTTGGTATATCAGATGACTAAGTTGATGTTTTCACAATATTCTGAATGAGCTGAGACTTGAAGCTCCTTGAGAACATTTTCTGTCTGTAAGATCTCACTATGTGTTTCTATTAGTAGAAGTGAGCGTTGGGGGGATTTTTCTCCACATGCTTCTGCACCAAGGCATTTAACCTTTACTCCTATCAAAGCTATCCCCATCCCCAACCATACCCCAAATACTGTACAAAAGATACATCTCGTAGTCTTGACACCAACAATGAACACCTCTTATGTGGTGAAGTGTAGCTTGGGGTTAAGAGCTTGAAGTCTGGCGTCACGTAGACCTGGGTTCAGATTCCTACTCTGCAAATTCCTACTTATTTAACCTTGACCAAGTTGCTGAAACTTTCCACTTAAATCTCAATTTCTTCAACTGTAAAATGGAAGTTATAATCGTACCTACTTCATAGGCTTGTTATGGAATTATTTCAGGTTAACCATGCCAAGTGCCTAGTACATCCTGAGGTTGACATAGGTAGAAGAGGAAATTGCTAATGATAATGAAGCTGATAATGATAATCAAACCACACATTAGGACTTGACTCTGACCTTGGTGGGGCTGAAGACCAGCAGGTACCAGTGAAGTCTGGCTCCACGGGACTTACTAGCAAAGCCAAGGTGGACCACACGCATTCCTGGGCTATGGCCCTGACCTGCCTGACTTCCCAAGAATGAGGAAGCCTCACAAAGACAAAACAACCTACTTGCTTAGATATGTTTCTCCTTTGAGAACAAACAACAATAATGAACCCTCCCATTCCTCAGCCTCATATGTCACAAACAGCTTTTAAAGACAGTAACAATATTATTTTCTCAGACATGTTTTCATTGGGAAGAAAATTCTAACACCAAATCTTAACTGTGGGGGTCTGGTACAGATTTATTGCAGAGGGGTGTGTCTCTTCTCCTTGCTTGGAACACATGGGTGGCTTCTGACAGCCCTTTCAATAAAATCCAAACATCCCCCACCTTTTGTGATGTGACTTCTGCCTCACCTCCTTGGGCCTCAGTTTTCTTCTGTTTGGCAATGTAGACTAGCCGTAAAAGCTCACACTTTTGATTCAGATCATGCATCTTCACACTTCCCAGCTCTTTGACTTTGGGCAAGTTATTGTTGGGGGCACACTCTTGGGGTTTCTCAAGGGCCCAAACCTTCACCTCCCACCCCCACATGGAGTTGGAACCAACTGACTAAGTAGTAGCATTAATTCATCTGCTTTATGACTAACAGTGCTTGATGAGACCTGCTGGCAAATCAAGTTTCCGAAGTCTAGACGTCTGGATTCATCTGTAGGTGACTCTTACCAAGGTGTTCAAAGCAGGTAAAGAACCGCAGGTTCTTTTGGTGGCAGTAGTTGGCTTACCAGGTGGAGAGGCAGTGTGTGTGTGTGTGTGTGTGTGTGTGTGTGTGTGTGTGTGTGTGTGTATGTGTGTGTGTAAGCTTCTTTCAGGGCCTTCTCTGAAACTCCCATGGCCTAACCTAGCAATTACACACTTCCAACCATCGCCTGCAGGTTTCTCTGCAGAGATAACGGCCTTTCCATTTTCTGTACATGTGAACTGGACACAAACTGAAGAGGTTCCAGGATACTGTCATTTTTGGCTTTCAGGTCCAGACCTGAAAGCATAGTAAGATTCCAAGGTTGGGAATGTCACTGAAAAGCTCCCTGTCTCTTGGCTGATATGCACTGGCAACTTTTGAATTGATACCATGAAGAGTTCAGAAGGGCCCATTCCCAAGTTCACTGCTGAGTGAGGAGTGAGGGAACAATGGGGGAAGCATGTCAGAGAAATCTTCTGTTTTATCTGGCAGCACTAGGCTTTGCTTTCTGGATTATCTCTACAGGCACAGGAGTTATAGACCACCACCTTGCGGGGACTGTTGACAGGTTGTAGAGGAGTGAACGGGTGTTGTCAGGAGCCATCTTAGCAGGGACTGTGCTGGCTCAGCTAGAGGGGCCGAGCCGTGTGCTAGCTAGTGAAACAGGTTATGGGTTTCAGTCCTCTGTTGGGCTTATGGTGGTGAATAGTGTCCCCCCAAAATGCATGTCTACCCAGAATCTCAGAACGCGACCTTGTGTGAAAATAACATATTTACAAACATAATTTGTTAAAGATCTCAAGATGAAGTCGTTGTGTTTTTAGGATGGGTCTTGAATGCAATGACTCGTGTCCTTATAAAAACAGGAGAGGACACAGAGAGACACCCAGAGAAGACAGCTATGGGACAATGGAGGCAGAGATTAGAGTGATGTGTCTATAAGCCAAAGAGTGCGAAGGCTTGCAGGCAACCACCAGAAACTGGGAGCTAGGCAGGGGATTGCTTCTGTCTCTGCGTCTCCATCGGAAACAATGCTGCAGACATCTTGATATCTTGATTCCGAGATCTGTCCTCCTGAGCCACGAATGAATAAACTTCTATTATTTTAAGACACTTGATTTGTGGTGATAGGTTATGGCAGGTCTAGGTAACTAATACAGGGCTTGTGTTGAATAATAATGTAAATTCAAGATTCTTACCACCTATTGGAATGCTTCAGAAACACAGGGGAAGGTGGGCATGGGTCAGAGCATGCCCTTCCCATGGGTGGGCAAATGGCAGCAGGGCCCAGCCATTTCAAAGGTGACCTTCTTGGACCAGTTTTGTATGAAGATAGTCAATGAGGAAGTAGTACATGTGCTCTGTGACCCTGAGTAAGTCTCGTCCCCTCTCTGGTCCCCTTCTTCTTCATCTATAAGCTGAAGGAACTGGGTTAAATCAGCAATCCCGTGCAGGGTTCAGTGAGGGTTTTACCTAAGGGTTTCACAAAGGTGCCTCAGTAGCTGCTATGGAGGCAGGCAAAGGGAATGCTGAGGTAAGGCCATGCTCCAGACCCCCCACTTCAACCCTAGCCATTTATCTTTTATCAGATTTATATATTGGGTTTCCACATAAGAGGGTTTTATTGCTAAGAAAGGTAGAAAATTACTGGATCAGAACATCTCCGAGGATGGTGGGTCTAGGCCTCTGAGCACAAACAAAAATGGCTACGTAAAGGCCTGTTCAGCATAGATGTGAGTCTCTCTTCAGTCTGAGAGAGCAAAAGCCACTTTGCAATGCTCACTCTCAGCTTCGGGGATTCTAGCCTCAGGAATAAGTGAGAGGGGCGAATCCTTGTTCAGAAAGTGATACCAGTGAGTCTTCCATTGGCCTCAAAGCTACCTGTGGATACCTCCTGGCTCCATTAAGTAATTAACTGGGCAAAATGGGATCAAGAGCCCTGCTTCATATCTGTCCCTGTCCTCTGTCAGCACCTGAGCTCATTTGTGTTCAGGCAACTGAGGGGCAGAACCCAGAGTGGAGGCACGATAGAAATGGGCCATACCAATTGGTCATCAATCACATCTGCATGCTTGCTTTCAACAAACAAGTTTAGTGAGTTCCAATTCAGGGTTGCCCAGGGTATATAAGGATAAGACAGGACCCCTTCTCTCAAGGAGCTCACAGTCTAGTGGAAGAGACAAATCATATGCAAGTGAATGTATGTATGTATTACAAATATTAGGGAAGGAGTAGACTCCAGGTATAGTGAGACACAAAAGAGGGCATGGCTGGTGCAGTAGGAAGACTGCCAGCCTGCCTTCCTTCGAATCTTCACTTGGTTACTTACTAGCTCTGGAACTTTGGGCAAGTAACTTAAGCTTTCGAAGCCTTGGTGTTGTCATTCATAAGATGGAGATGATAATGGTAACTATGTCATGTGACAAAGCATGTGACAATGCATGTAAAGTGCTTAGTGCCATGCTTGGCAGGTTCCTAGTACATAGCAATTATTATTATTATTATTATTATTATTATTATTATTATTATTATTTATTACTGTTTAGAAGGGAGTCCAGGGAAGAATTCAGAGAGAAGAGAACACTGAGCTGAGTTAGGAAGGAGGAATGGGAGTTGACTTTGCAGAAGTTGGCAGGAAGGCAGGGCCACCACGTGGCATAGTGCTAGGGGCACTGTCCACATCGTAGACTAAATGTGTGACTCCCCCTGGAGCTGGGCAGCACACAGCTTCCATAGTGGCCTTGGAGGAAGGATGGAGGAAAGTGCTAGTTCTCAGCGGGACTTGTCTTCTCAGGGCTGATTGCTGATTTCCCCCAAGCCCAGCAGTGGTTATGGGGACAAAGATGCTTAAGGTTACCAGAGAGATGGAATCATTCCTTAGGACCCCCTCCAGCCTGTGAGGGCGGGGTCTCTGTGAAGCCTTGGAGAAGGCACCGATCATTCCTTTCTACTCAGATCTAGCATTTTAATTTCCTTTAATGATATTGTTTTTGTAAAATGTTACACAATAATGATTACAAGTCACACAACACAGGAAAATGCAAAGAAGAAAGTACAGACGATGTTCAGTCTCACTACATAGAAATAACCACCTTCAACAATTGTGATCATAATTCCATCCTCTCTCCCTCTCTCTACATGCACATGAAAGAACAAATATGAAAAATAGTTTCTCTGTGTGTCTTGACAAACAAAAATATTAAATAACATCCCATTATTTCACAGAAGTAAGGAAACTGAGGGAATAACTAAGATTGCACATAAACATTTATTGACAATGCATGGTAAGTTCCTGAAAGAGCCAACCAAAGGTGAAAACATAAAAATTATTAAAAAACTGACAGGTTGCGTCTGATACAGTTTTTAAACATGTATTTTAAATGTAGGGAGTTTAAATAAAAGAGTTTAAACTCCTTAATATCACTCCCTCAGAAACTAGAACTTTTACACTTCACCTTGCTTCTGTCGCAGAGTTTTTAATTAGTTAAATGATTATTTTTACATTTTATTTTTAAATTGAAATTATTGCAGCTAAGTAGCTTTAGCTATATTTTGATATGCTAACCTTTACCACCTATTCTTTTAAAAACATTTTGAAGTCTGCCTTTTCCTGGTTTTAGTTCTTTATTTTAATTTATCTTTTGGTTGGCTAGATTTGATAGACAACTTTTAAATTTTGTAAAGGGCTTATTAAGCTATGTCTATTCTTTTCTTCTCTTTTTGGTATGTTTCATCTTGGCTGATGCCTTTGAATTGGAACAACTTGTGTGTAAAATTTTGGGGTCATCCTTTATTTCCTCAAAATGTGTGAAACTCTGTCTGACGCTGTTGAGATGTTTTGTACCAGCCTGAATTGTACCTTTATGGGTAACTTGGTTTTTCTGCTTATGGGTCCATGGGATTGTATGACAGTGAAGCTAAGTGTGGGGGAGGCGGGGGGCGGGGAAGATGGGTGAGTGTTGCAGAGGTAGAGGTGAAGTGGTAGAATGAGGAAAAAGAGCAGTTTTAAGGGAGATGACATTGAACTGCCTTCTCCATAAATTTGCAGCTCTGTTAAAAAACAGAGTCAGTTACCAAAGAAGCTGTTCTATGGGGAACAAGAATTTTAATAAAAACTGAGAATGCAATCACTGCCTGGTGGAAAAAATGATCTTCCTTTCTATAGCCTCTTTGCTAGAAGACCTGAGAAGAAATGGTACATTTCTATAAGTGATTTAATTTAGGGAAAGCTTTCTGCGATGCAATAACGACAACCCTACCATTTTTCCTGTTTAAAGAGTCAAATTTCGCTTTCCTTGCTAGTAGAGAGGTCTTCGGCTCAGATACCTCCGATTTATTTCTGTTTGGCTTTGCAGACCATTAAGCAATGGATTTGGCCACAGACTCACCCTTCTTAATGATGTTTTTCTTGGGCTAATATGAAAAACCAGTTGGCAATTGCTGAGTGACCACATGATGACAGCTTAGAGGGAGGGCACAAAGGGTCCAGGTGTGTGACAAATGGCAAAAAGACACCAGAATGTGATTTAGACAATACTGAACCCACAAAGTGGGCAAGGCACCCCTAAAGAGATGGCCGTAAATCATTCTGTTGGAGGGTCTGACACAGATGGAGTTTCTGTGGCTCTGAAAAGCCACCATCACTGCTCTTGGATGACAAATGGAAAAAATGAGCCCTTGAGTTGCAGCCTTTTCCTTCCACTGATGCCCACTTGGTTGTCCTGGCACAGAGGGCTTTTATGATGTCAGAAAGCCAAGTTCTATGATGAGGGGGCAGCGGAAAAGAAAACATTATCAGCTGTAGTGTCCAAAAACCCATCATTCAAAATAAGGGAGGGACGCTAGGACATCTGAGTTGTGTTCTGATTTTTCCACCTTGAAAAGAGGAGTTTTGATGGCACATACAATCTAAAGGGAGCAAATGCTACTTGAAATGCTGCTGACAGCTACCAGCTCTCGAGTGTGCGTTCTATGCCTTGCATTTTCTAAACACCCTATGCACACATTATCTTACTGGATCCTAACAATGGTGAAAGAGGCCAGGGCAATTATGATCTCTGGTCCGGATCCTACTAATTCTCTCTGACCACAGAACTATCGCTAGCTCGAGGTGGGGCGGGGGGGGGGGGGTAGGAAGACAACCTGGGAGATAGACCTTGGCACATGTTCTCAATAAAGGGGTCTCCTCCCTCCACTGATGTTGTCTTGGCCCTGCTAATAATCAGGGATCTGGTGGCTTACTCCCCTGCTATTGCTGAGTTGACATGCTTGGGACCCTGAGTCTAGTTCAGCTCATTCTTTTCATCTGGCTCCTATTGATGGAGAAAGGCTGGTGAAAATTCACATGTGGCCCCTGAAAGCCACTGCTCTGATCTTTGAGGCTATCTTCATCCCCCCACCCCCATCTGTGAGTATACCTTATAGTACTCCTTTACCTTGGCAAATTGCTTCCTCCCGATTCCTGCATCCCCACTCCCTCAAAAACGTGTGACCTGGACATTTCAGGCCTTTGAGCGAGACACAGATATTTCGCTGCCTGCACAGGGGGAAGTGGAGGTGCTCAGTCCTGATGCTGGCCCCGCCTTGGCCTTGGGCAATAGCATGCTCAGTTTGCCCTTTCTGATACTGTGGGTTTGCTGTGACTGCAGTGGAAGGGGAAGGGTCGTCCTGTCACTTAAGAGATGTGTTGAGAAGGCTGAGTCTTCAACAGCTGAACGACTTGCCCAACGGAACGTACTTAAAACATGGCGAAACTAAAATCTGAACCCAGACTCCCGAACCCAAGCTCTTTACCACCATGGCAGACATGGGGCAAGTCCAAGGAACTATTTCAGTGTAATAACCAGCGGTCATTCCCTCCTGACCTGTCCCAAGCTGATGGCTTCTCTGCCAGTAAAGACAAGCTTAGACTTCTGAGTTCTTACTGTCACTCCCCCTGCCAAATGCAGGCCCAGTCCTCCCGGCCAGGACCTGCCTCACAGTGACAGGTTCTGCTCAGACAGGAGGCCCACCACTCATCTCTTCTTGTCCGGAGATACCACCCCTTTCTCTCAGCTTCCTCCCTTCCTCCCGCACTCCCTACCAGTATTATCTCTTCTGGATGAAGAGCCTTTCAAGTCAACCAGGAGATTTCTTTTGAGAAAAAAAATGTGCCTGGAGAGGAAGGCAGAGGGAAAAGGCTGGGCCAGGGGGCTGGTGTCCTTCATCCGTTTCTTTTAACTCTGACTGCTGATCAGAGCTTGGGTGGAACTGCAGTACTGAAAAGCTCCAATGCCAAAGATGGGAAGAGTGTCAGTTCCTAGAACGGTATTAAACACTTGGAAAGGGACAAGAAGTCAATTCATCAAGTGGATTCAAAAATAAATAAACAAAACCAGCAGAAAGAGGGGAAGAAAGCCCTGCCATTTCCCCAGGTTCCAAGGAGCCCTTTGATAATGCAGTGACTCTAGGCATACACATTGGTCACATTGTCACTGGAGCATGGACGTGCTAACCACATCCAAGCGCTTTCACTGGGCTCCTTCCATCATCCAGGACCACAGTGAAATGCCAATAGTCTAGTGGAGGACTGAAAGCAGAGGAAAGGCAGGCCTGCCCCCTCCCCCAACATCCTCAATCTGGATATGGCCCCCGGGCCCAAGAAGAACTTTCTCCTTTGTTCCCCCTGCCAGGCATCCTGCATTGCTCTATCTGGCTGGGATGACAGAGCTGGTCTATGCATTGGGTTCTTGGGACATTTTTGTTGTTGTCGCTTGTTCTTGAAAATCGTAGAGCTTGCTCCTGAGGAATGGAATGCTCCTGCAAATAATTTACTTCCCCTCCACATACCTGTAGAGTATTTCTGTCTTTTCTCCCAGAAACTTTAGAAGTATCAAAAGACACAATGACATTTGTACTGTTTTGGTTGGGAGTAAGTTTAATATAGCAAGGAAAGCACAAGGCTCTTTAGGGCAGTGGGTTTGAGGTCTAGTTTCTACTTCTCCCACTTTGCGCACTGGATGATTCTGAGTAAGGTAAGCTCTCTGGATTTCTGTTGCTTCGTGTGTAAAATGAGGGCTTGTAATGGATTTTTGGGAATTGCTATCCACCATGCCCCATTTCCATTACCTACTGTACCTCAAATTCTCCAGCCATGAGGTCGGGGTAAAACAGACATTCTCTTTAGTACCAAGGATGGAGTCTGGCATGGGCCAATCAGCTCCCTTACCACCTTGATTGGTTCAGAAATGAACATGTGATCTAAGCTAGTCCAATCAGAATGACTCTTAGGACTTTTGCTGGAAATGCTGACACATACCACATTTCGGCTGGATGTGAATAAAGAATCATGTAGCTCTGAGAGCTATTGCCAGTCATCTTGATACAATGAAGTGAGAAACTGCATGAGAATAGAGCCAACATCAAAGAACATAGACTAATATTAAGCTAAAAAAATGACAGAAGTCAAATCTTACTTTCAAAATATGAATGCTGGATCAGGCTTCGCATGAAGCCTTACTCATCCCCGAGCCATTCAGTTGCATGAACTAATGAATTCCTTTTACTGTTTTAATTTTGTTTTCTAAAGGCTAATGTATAGGATTGGCCTGAGTGTCAGAGCATAGATCTTTTTAACTTTAGGGTTTCTTCTAGAGGGAAAGAAAACCAACTGAAAATATTTTTTTGGCATCCTAGTTTGTTCCAGGAACTGTAATAGGCAGGGAAGAGGAAAGAGCAGTGGTGAAGAGGCTCTGGTTCTGTAGTTAAACAAATTGAGTTCACATCCTTCAAACCCCAAAGGTGAGTCAAACCCCAAACCCAAAGGTGAATAGGTCCAAGGCCTTCAGACCGCCAAGAAAGTGTTTGAAGTGCTTTATCTTCTAAACTGCGTGTAAGATCTCAGTTATTCATTTGGGAGATTTGGGTTTCACAATGCCACGAAAGCCTCAGGTATTTAGCTTCATACAAAGCTTCTATTAGGGTGAGTAAACACATGGGCATTACCAGTGTTCACCCTTGTGCTGAGAGAATTAATCCTTAAGAGAAACTAAATACTCATCAGAAAGATAACTGATTCATGAAGCCCATGTAAGTCTCCTTATTTCGGCTCAATGCTTGGTTGGGTCCTATGAAAGCTGATCAGCACATTAATGTGCTACTTTGCAAATGAGATGGAATCTCACTGCACTGGCTTTCCTGAAATCCTGGGGGAAAAAATTGGCCAACTCTTGTGTTGCTGGGCGATGGGGGTTGGATATGTTTCTAACTCCATTTTCTCTTTGGGGAATGGAGATTGGGGTCTGATCAGTTGTCAATCATTTGTGGGACTGAAAACAGGATATTTATTGCCATACAGGTTTGCGGTTATTGATTTCCTCCAGTGTGTGGCCTAGGTGCCAGCAGCCCTTGTCCCACTCAGGACTTCCATAAAGGATGGACATTTCTAGTCAGTTGAATGCTCTCACTGAAGAAATGTATCGTGGCATTTCTCAAGGTAGTGCTCAGGAAAGTCAGTCTCTGTTTCTTTCACTTAGGATTCCTTTTGTTGTAAGTGATAGAAAAAGCCAACCCATCATGGAGTATGTGGAAAGCGGAACTCGTTAGCTTCTTTAATCGGACAATCCAGAAGGTGCTGCCTGTGGGTATGGCTAGAACTGGGGCTGGAGTGCTCTGTAGCCAGACTCTGCTTCTATCTCTCAGCTCTGTGTTGTCATCCCCAAGCTGCTTCTACCTTCATTGCTGCAAGGAGCTGCTTTTTAACTTCCTAAACGTTCATATGTGGGCCTCTTTGAGAAAAGCAGCATAGAACTGGGTTCTAATATTTTATGGTGAACTTAGATCATGGGATAATAATGAAGCTTCAGTTGAGGACAGCGTTTTGATTTAGGTCAGTTTGTTCATGAGGCTCACATAGAGAAAGGGACTTATCCAAGGCTGCTCTGAGTTAGAATTCATCTTACGAATTCACCTCCTTTACTTCTCCTGATCTTCGCCGCAGGGTTCATTGAGGTCCTCACCCCTATGTTTGCAGATCTGGTTATATCCCAGTTCCTGAGTAAACCTAAAAGAGCTAAGAGATGTAAAATCTCGGAATAATGTCTATTTGAGTTTCTGTTGCTTTAGCTTTCCTGGAATTCTTCTCCTCCTTATTTGGGTGACAGATTCTTTCCTCTGGGGACACTATTCCATTTAGTTCAGTTAAAGCCAACACTCTCCCACACAGGGTGGGTCTATGACCTCAGCTTGGTGAGCTAAAGGGTCTATTTCTCCGGTCACAGTGATTGGTTCAGGGAAAGTATGCCACTCAGCTGGGGCAGAGATCTTGCCAGGAGTTTTACTCCAGAGCTAGTGAGTGAACAGGGTTATATTCTCATTCTTTCTTCTATGTACAGCCATATTTTGGGATCTGACCGTCAACAGTGGCTATTTTTGCTGCTATAAGGAGGGATCCTGTTTGGGAATGAAGCCAGCACAAAGGCAAGAAGGGGGGAGACAAAGAAAGGGGGAGACTGGGATTCCCAGATACTGCACTACCTTGATTTTTTTCCCAGTCATGTGACCCGATCATTTTCCTCTTATGTTCATTCACATTGACTTGGGTGTCTGTCATTGGCAACCTAAGAATCCTGGCTATTCTGGTTATGATTTCTTGGTGGCTGACGTTGGCTCATTAGCAACCTTGATAGTCACTGTGGGCCTTAAGCTCGGGTGGATGCGGGAAGCAGGAGTGAAAGATGTCACTGGAGGTGGAAGTGATAAGCCAATATCCTCCCTGATATTCTTTGAAATAATGTTGGTCCTCTAAGTTGGGTTCAAGGGCAGTAGAGGACTGGTAATTGGAAAATGGGAAGCTTGTTTGTGAGCACGAGCGAGGTGGCCCCTTTGCAAGGGGAAACCCTTGGGAACACCTCAGGTCTTGTAACAAGGGCGAGCCCAGAATCAGACAGGTACAGTTTATTCCTATTAACTTGGTCCCATTTTACCCCTAGGCTGGTGTGTCCTGGAGAAACATCAGAGGTATAAGAATTGGCTTAATATAGGGATAACTTACCACGGGGATTGCTATAGTGATTATATTAGACAATGAAGACATTAATCAGATGAGTATGGAAGGACAGTGGCGTGGGTTATATGGGGAACCAAGAAACCTTCTGGGTTAGAATTTACCTTAAGACAAGAGTAGAGGCACAGAGGTTTGTTTCAGGGGGCATAGAGCCGTTCCAGATGGTGGGTGCTGTTTAGTACAGCATGTATGCAACCGTCACTTGTTGTCTCACCCAGCGCCGAGAGGCCCTTGATTGTGTCCTCAGGAAATGAGTGCTGAGAATGAAGTGGAAGGAGTTATTTCAAAAGACTCTGGCAAAGCTAGGAGACCAAGGCTAGCAGTGAGAGTGCCAAGGTATCTAGAGGTGGCTTTGAGAGTAGCAGACGTTGGAATAGCAAATACTCTTGATGGAGCAGGAGCTGAAGGATAATGGAAGCCTTGTTCCTAAACACACCTGAGATCCTCGAGTGACTCCAAAAATGGTTGAAAGACTGTGTCGGGTAACAGAGTTCTAGCAATTTCTCTGTGGGATTAGAGCCAGAGAAACACTGGAGATACAGTTGCTTCTCCCCACTGATCCCTATGATTTTCTCTTGTTCTTTTGATGAGCTAGGACTTTGCCCTCCAGCTGTCTCCCCTGGATCCTAAGGCCCCAGCAATCCTCACCGCTGGTGGACATGCTGCGGTTGCTTAAACCCCATGGAAAGGGCCTGGGCATTAATGGTGGCTGGTATTTTTGGTGATTAAGGTAGCAAAATGGGAGTGGTGGTGGAAGAATATTTTTAGAGGAGAGAACTTTGGGTGTCTTCAGCTTCCCCACTGTTCTGCTCTGGTATAAAACCACCTTTTGTCTTGTTCTTAGATCTGCAGAGTGGTATGTCAGACGCCTAAACATGCCCAGTTTGGAAACCTATGATATTTATTGCCAACTGGGAAACCAAATTCCTTTGGAACACATGCACAGGTTATGAGTCTCTCCTCAGGCAATGGAGTAGTGATTAAGTAGATATTTGCCTACAAAACACAGATGACACTTCAATCTTTGGGATCTTTGATTCCCGAAACCAGCCTGTTAAACTGAGAAAGGTTTCATGCCTATCTCTGAGATCATGGATTGCAAATTGAAAACCAGTCTCTCTGAAAAACTCATAAATTAATGCAATTCCAGGGGCAAGCTCAAGCTCATACTGATACTCTGGGCCTTGGTGACACGAGGTTCATGTTAACTGTTTGGGCAGATCTGGGAGATTTATATATGGCAGCCACAGGGGTTGGCAAGCCACTTATATGGATGATAGGAGAGAGGCTAAGTCTGGAATCCTCCTAAAACATCTAGCATGTCTGATTGCCACAGGTAACATCTAGAGTGAAGTCGACATCCAGTATTCAGACAAGTGATATCAAAGTGACATTGCCATTTATTTCTGTGACCTGGAATGAGTACAGACATGATGATGCTGAGAGACATCTGAAAGTTTAAGAGGATCATGTCTCTCTCCTCCAAACACAAGGGGTCAGATTGCAAAGATAATCACTCAATTAGTGATCTGGGTTCGTAAGTCTTACACCTTCAATGATAAGTTCCAAAGGTGGACAGTTCTTTCTTTTTTTTAAAATTTATTCGGGTGACAATTGTTAGTGAAATTACATAGATTTCAGGTGTACAATTCTGTATTACATCATCTATAAATGCCATTGTGTGTTCACCACCCAGAGTCAGTTCTCCTTCCATCACCATATATTTGATCCCCCTTACCCTCATCTCCCTCCCCTCACCCCCCTTACCCTCTGGTAACTACTAAGCTATTGTCTGTGTCTATGAGTTTTTGTTTCTCATTTGTTTGTCTTGTTCTTTTGTTGTTTTTGGTTTATATACCACATATCAGTGAAATTATATGGTTCTCTGCTTTTTCTGTCTGACTTATTTCGCTTAGCATTATACTCTCAAGATTCATCCATGTTGTCACAAGTGTTCCTATATCATCTTTTCTTACGGCCGAATAGTATTCCATTGTGTATATATACCACAACTTCTTTATCTATTCATCTATCGAAGGACATTTTGGTTGTTTCCATGTCTTGGCCACCGTAAACAAAGCTGTAATGAACATTGGAGCACACGTGTCTTTAGGGATAAATGTTTTCAGATTTTTTTGGTAGATACCCAGGAGAGGGATTGCTGCGTCATATGATAATTCTATTCGTAGTTTTTTGAGGAGCCTCCACACTGCCTTCCATAACGGCTGCACCAGTCTACATTCCCACCAACAGTGTATGAGGGTTCCTTTTTCTCCACAGCCTCTCCAACCCTTGTTACTATTTGTCTTGTTGATGATAGCCATTCTGACTGGGGTGAGGTGATATCTCATTGTGGTTTTTATTTGCATTTCTCTGATGGTTAGTGATGTTGAGCATTTTTTCATATGTCTATTTGCCATTTGTAAGTCCTCTTTGGAGAAATGTCTCTTCAGGTCCTCTGCCCATTTTTCAATTGGGTTGTTTGTTTTTTTGTTGTTGAGTTTCATGAGTTCCTTGTATATTTTGGATATTAGCCCCTTATTGAAGGCACTGTTTGCAAAAATCTTCTCCCATTCAGTTGGTTGCCTCTTTATTTTGTCGATGGTTTCTTTTGCTGTGCAGAAGCTTTGAAATTTCATACAGTCCCATTCGTTTATTTTAGCTTTTACTTGCATTGCCTTTGGAGTCAAATTCATAAAATGCTCTTTGAACCCAAGGTCCATAAGTTTAGTACCTATGTTTTCTTCCATGCAGTTTATTGTGTCAGGTCTTATCCTTAAGTCTTTGATCCATTTTGAATTAATTTTGGTACATGGTGACAGACAGCAGTCCAGTTTGATTCTTTTGCACGTGGCTATCCAATTCTGCCAGCACCATTTATTGAAGAGGCTGTCTTTCGTCCATTGTATATTTTTAGCGTCTTTGTCAAAACTTATCTGTCCATATTTATGTGGTTTTATTTCTGGGTTCTCAATTCTATTCCATTGGTCTATGTATCTGTTTTTCTGCCAATACCATGCTATTTTGATTATTGTAGCCCTGTAGTACAAGCTAAAGTCAGGGAGTGTGATACCTCCAGCACTGTTCTTTTTTCTTAAGATTGCGTTGGCTATTCGGGGTCTTTTATGGTTCCAAACAAATCTGATGATTTTTTGTTCTATTTCTTTAAAAAATGCCATTGGGATTTTGATGGGGATTGCTTTAAATCTGTATATTGCTTTGGGTAATATGGCCATTTTAACTATGTTGATTCTTCCAATCCATGAGCACGGAATGTCTTTCCATTTCTTTGTGTCTTCTTCAATTTGTTTCAAAAATGCCTTATAGTTTTCAGCATGTAGGTCCTTCACATCCTTGGTTAAGTTTATTCCTAGGTATTTTATTCTTTTTGCTGCAATTGCAAAAGGAATCGTTTTTTGTATTTCTTTTTCTGAGGTTTCATTGTTAGTATATAGGAATGCAATGGACTTTTGTACGTTTGTTTTGTAGCCAGCAACTTTACTGTATTCGTTGATTGTTTCTAATAGCTTTTTGGTGGAGTCTTTAGGGTTTTCTATACATAGCATCATGTCATCTGCAAAGAGTGATAATTTAACTTCTTCATTCCCAATTTGGATGCCTTTTGTTTCTTTCTCTAGCCTGATTGCTCTGGCAAGGACTCCCAACACTATGTTGAAAAGCAGAGGTGATAGGGGACAGCCCTGTCGTGTTCCGAACGTAGAGCAAAGGGCTTCAGTTTTTCACCATTAATTATGAGATTAGCTGAGGGCTTGTCATAGATGGCCTTAATTATGTTAAGGTATTTTCCTTCTATACCTATTTTATTAAGTGCTTTAATCGTAAATGGATGTTGTATCTTGTCAAATGCTTTTTCTGCATCAATTGGTATAATCATATGATTTTTGTCCTTTATTTTGTTTATGTGATGTATCACATTGATGGATTTGCGGATGTTGAACCGTTCTTGTGCCCCGGGGATGAACCCCACTTGGTCATGATGAATAATCTTTTTAATGCATTGCTGTACTCGATTTGCTAAAATTTTGTTTAGGATTTTTGCATCTGTATTCATCAGAGATATTGGTCTGTAGTTTTCTTTTTTTGTGTTGTCTTTACCAGGTTTTGGAATCAGGGTAATGTTGGTTTCATAAAATGAGTTAGGGAGTACTGTCTCTTCTTCAATTTTTTGGAAGAGTTTGAGCAGGATTGGTATTAGATCCTCTTTGAAGGTCTGGTAGAATTCACTAGTGAAGCCATCTGGTCCCGGACTTTTGCTTTTGAGAAGGTTTTGGATGACTGATTCAATTTTCTTACTGGTGATCGGTCTATTTAGATTTTCCAGTTCTTCATGGTTCAGCCTTGAAAGGCTATATGTTTCTAAGAACTTGTTCATTTCTTCTAGGTTATTGAATTTGGTGGCATATAGTCCTTCATAGTATTCTTGGATGATCCTTTATATTTCTGTGGTGTCCATGATAACTTCCCTTTTTGCATTTCTGATTTTGTTTATTAGTGTCCTCTCTCTTTTTATCTTAGTGAGTCTAGCCAAGGGTTTGTCAATTTAATTAATCTTTTCAAAGAACCAGCTCTTTGTCACATTATTTTTTTCTATTGTCTTTTTCTTGTCTATTTCATTTAGTTCTGCTCTGATTTTTGTTATTTTCTTTCTTCTGCTGACCTTGGGTTTCACTTGTTCTTCTTTTTCTAGTTCTTTGAGGTGTAACATGAGGTTATTTATTTGGGATTTTTCTTGTTTCTTGAGATAGGCCTGTAATGATATAAATTTCCCTCTTAAAACTGCTTTTGCTGCATCCCAAAAATTTTGGTAGGATGTATTTTCATTGTCATTTGTTTCTATGTATCTTTTGATCTATCCTCTAATTTCTTCTTTGACACAGTCGTTCTTTAAAAGTATGTTGTTTAATCTCCATGTATTTGTGTTTTTTTCCTGCTTTCTTTTTGAAGTTGATATCCAATTTCAAAGCCTTGTGATCAGAGAATATGCTTGGTATGATTTCAATCTTCTTAACTTTGCTGAGGCTGATTTTTATGTCCCAATATATGGTCTATCCTTGAGAATGTTCCATGTATACTCGAAAAGAATGTATAGTCTGATGTTTTAGGATGAAATGCTCTATATATGTCAATTATGTCCATTTCATCTAATGTGTCATTTAGGGCTGCTATTTCGTTATTTATTTTCTGTTTGGATGATCTATCCATAGCTGTCAATGATGTATTTAAGTCTCTTAGTATAATTGTGTTTTGGTCAATTTTTCCCTTTAGTTCTGTTAGTAGTTGCTTGGTATATTTCGGTGCTCCCTGATTGGGGGCATAAATATTGATGACTGTTATGTCTTCTTGTTGTATAGTCTTTTTTACCATTATGAAATGTCCATCTTTGTCTCTTGTTATCTTTTTCACCCTGAAGTCTGTTTCATCTGATATCATTATGGCTACACCTGATTTTCTCTGGGTACCATTTGCTTGGAGTGTCAATTTCCACCCTTTCACTTTGAGTCTATGCTTGTCCTTGTAGCAGAGATGTGTCTCTTGGAGGCAGCATATGGTTGGGTTTAGTTTTTTTGATCCAATCTGCTACTCTGTGCCTTTGTATTGGTGAATTCAGTCCATTTACATTTAGGGTGATGATTGATATGTGAGGATTTCCTGTCCTTCTATCTTTAGTTTTCTGGTAAGACTGTGTCTCCATTGTTTCTTTGCCTTTTTGTTGTTGTCTATTATTTCTGTGTGGTGGTATTCTATGATGTTTCTCTCTGTTTCTTCTTTTATTACAATATGTATTGCAGTTCTGAATTTTTTTTTTTTTTTGAGTGGTTACCCTTAAGTTCATGTAAAAGAAAGTTTGATATTTAGAGTATTCCATTTTCTTCAGCACGCTTACTTTCTCCATTCCCATATTCCGGTTCAGGCCTTTACTCTCCCCCTTTTTATGTTTCAGTTGCCACAAATTGTCCCTGTTGATGGTGGTCGAATAGCCTCCTTTAGTATTTCTTGTAGTGCAGGTCGTGTATTGGAAAATTCCCTCAGCTTCTGTATGTCTGGAAAGGTCTTTATTCCTCCTTCATATCTATAGGATATCTTTGCTGGATATGTTATTCTTGGCCATAATTTCTCTCGTTCAATAGTTTGAATATTTGGTTCCATCCCTCTTAGCTTGTAGAGTTTCTGCTGAAAAATCTGATGACAATCTAATGGGCTTTCCTTTGTAGGTTACCGTCTTTTTTTCCCTGACTGCCTTGAGGATTCTTTCTTTGTTGTCGATTTTAGACAGCTTCAATACAATGTGCCTTGGAGAAGGCCTGTTGGGATTGAGGTAATTAGTTGTTCTATTTGCTTCTTGGATTCGAGGATCCAGTTCAGGTGGACAGTTCTTTTTTCCTGTCTCAACTGGAGGACAGAAGTAGGTTGAGAATCCAAAAGCCACTCCTGTTCCTTGCTGGAGTGGACTTATTTCAGTGCTCCTTGAAAGGCTTTTGCACAGTGTCCAGCACATAACATAACAAGACTTCAATGAATGTTAGCTCATGTTGCTAATATTACATGGCACAGAGGCTAAGGCCCCAGTGGAGTAAAGATGACCACTGAGGTCTGAATCCTGGCTCCACCACTTTTTGCTGTGTGACCTTGGGCAAGTTACTTAACTATTCTGAGCTTCAGCTCTTCATTTTGTATTATTGTCAGAATTCCAGTTTCATAGAGAGTATACTTCCCTGAAAGTAAGTGGTTAGTTTTACCACCAATAAAAGAGATATGAGGGGGAGGAGAGTGTAGGGAAAGAACAAGAGAAAACTCACGTTCTATTGAATTCAGTGAGTGGGTCCTGTAATCTGTAATCTACAATGTGTGATCACAAAATACTATAGTGAATGCTGCTGCCGAGAGCCATCTAGGTGATGTTAATTGTGTTTTTTGACCTTGGTGGAATTGTGCCAGCTGAGCTTGCACCCAGGAACACACTATGGTGAACTCTGAATATTATAGGGCCTTATTAGAGTGTCTAAGAAATGAGGTGCGTAGAAAATGGCCTGAGAAATGGACAAAAGGTCTCATCCCCCATCATGACAACGCTCTGTGTCACATATCGCTTCTGGTACAGCAATTTCTGTCAGATTAAAACTTTACGGAGTTAAACTTTACGGTCCTCATCCACCTCTTTACCAGACCTAGCGCCGTGTGACTTCTGGCTCTTCCCCAAAGTCAAAATGATTCAGGACATTGAGGAAGCCATGACAGCACAACTAGAAACACTCACCAAAGAGGACTTCCAGAACTGCTTCAGAGAGTGGTGAGAACGATGGGATAAGTGTGTTCAAAGCAAGGGTGAGTGTTCTGAGGGAGATTAATGGCAATGTGTCTTTTACTGTAATAATTTTTTTCTTATTTAAACATTCACTGTGTTGTTTGATCGTTGTAAATTTCAGTCTTTCTTTCTTTCTTTTTTTTTTTTTTTACATAAATCCTCACACTGGTAAATTGAGGATTTCTGTGCTTGAAATGTCCTATAAATGCTTATTCTGTTTAACATATCTTCTGAAAAGTAAAGAGTCCTTTTTATGGATTTGTTAAGGGCTGGGGATGATGGGTGGCAGAGAGGGATTGGATCAGTAAGTAAATTGGGCTGGGACTTACTGTGGGGTGGGCAGTATTTAATTATTTTGGAATATTTATATACATGGCCATTCTAAGCCTGCTCAGGATTAAGAATTCTTTCCTTGGCTAGAGCGATGTTGCTAAAAATGACCAGGAAGCTGATGAGAAGAGAGCTCTATTCTGGTCGGGTACCACCCACGCGAGGAACTGCACCGTGTGATGGGAACAATGAGTAATTAGGACTCAGGAACCTAGAGTCTCCTTCCAAATGGGCCTTTAATTTGCTTTGCAAGCATGGGCATTAGCTTTCTTTCTCTGGTCATCAGTTTTCCTAGGTGTAATATGAAGATCTTGACCTAAAGAATGTGGTTCAAACTTAAAAAAAAAAAAAAAAAGATTTGTAAGGAATATAGATGAATTCTTTGAAATGAGTCCAATATGGAAAAGGTGAAAGCTACCCCGTGTTCTATGAGTGGGCCCCCAGGCATCCCTGATAAGCTTACAGATTGCAATTCAACAATGAGCAAATTGAACTGCAGATTTCAATTTGAAAACCAGAAAACAGAGGCTCTTTAACATCATTTCTACACCATCATCCCATGGATAATTCTGGCTGCTAAGGGGAAGGAGGGAGCAGTAATTCTCAGTGAAGTTGGATCAGATGTAG
The DNA here is from genome assembly GCF_964194185.1 of Rhinolophus hipposideros. NCBI lineage: Eukaryota > Metazoa > Chordata > Mammalia > Chiroptera > Rhinolophidae > Rhinolophus > Rhinolophus hipposideros. Next base: position 14,372,117 of record NC_138055.1, read on the forward strand.
GGGGCCTGGAGGGTCACATGGGTTCCTATGACAGAGCAAAGGAAGCTCCTGGCCAGCTGGCTGGTGTGGAGGAGAAGAGATCAGGTCCTAAGACTCTCCATTTGGCTGGAGGTGGTTGGGAAATGGTCAGCTGGCTTAGGATCAGAGCACAATTGGGGTTTGCCCAGCCACGGGCATTCAAGAAAGATGCTTTTGGGTGGCCCTATTTACTCTGCTCCTCAGAGCTCACTGACTCTGCCCCTGGGCCATCTGAAATAAGCCAGGCAGCCTTTGGGGGGTAAGTAGGGACTACTTTACCTTTCCCTCTGCCAAGACAAATGCCACCGCCCTTTGAGGTCCAGCTCCACCCCAAAGTTCCCCCTGACAATGACAGCTCCCGCGTTGGGCAGTCTTTGCACTGCAGGCGCTGGACTGCCCTAGTTCCCAAACCAATCCTGGTGTTTCCCAAAGGGTGTTCCACAGAACTCTAGTTCTATAGGAGAGTAACATGTGCTCCATGAAAAATGAATTTCATGGTCAAATAAGTTTGAGAAATGCTGAGCTAAAGTTAAAGAGGTTGCTTCATTTTGGAACATCTCAGAATTTTGAAACTTTAAGAGGCAGGCATGTATGGACTTTCTCCACTTAACTGTTTCAGCTCTCTCTGCCCCTCTCAGTCTCTTTTGTTTTCATCCAGCATCTGTTCCATGGAGCCCCTTTTGGGGACTGTTGGAACAGAGGGTTAGTTAATCAGTAGACTCCATGTTTCTGTTCAGTGATGCTTAGTATTAACTCCAGCTTCTGTATTCAGGCCGAATCATAATCACCAAGTTGCTGAGTTCATTGGTTCAGCCAACATTTTTTGAGCATCATAATGTATCAGGCCCTTGCTTGAAGCTGGGATGACAGAAAAGTGAGAGTTGCACATTTCCTGCCCTGCAGAGTTCACAGCCTCCCAAGGCTGTCAAATAAGCCAATAAATAGTTACAAAAACAGCATGACAGACTCTCAGCTGGGGACACTTACTCAGGAGCTGAGACTCAGTAGATGCTCACAGCAGCTTGGATTGCCTTCAGCTGTAACCGACAATCATCAAATAGTAGTTTTCATAAGTAAAGAGTTTATCTTTTCCTACTGCAGTGGGCTGAATAATGGTCCTCAAAGATGTCGTTATCTGAGTACCTGTGCATATCTTACCTTAAATGGCAAAAGAGACTTTGCAGATATGATGAAGTTAAGGATATGGCGATGGGGAGGGTATGCTGGATTACCCTGAGGTCCCTGATGTGACCCAATGTACTCACAAGGGTCCTTAAAGAGAGAGGGGAGCAGGAGGAAGAGAGGGGATGGTGCAATAATGGAGGAGACATTGGAGTGATGCGTGTTGAAGATGGAGGAAGGACCAGAAGCTGAAGAACATAAGTTCTTCACTGGAAGCCACTAGAAGCTAAAAATGGCGAGAAAAGGGACTCTTCCCGTAGTGCTAACAAAAAGTATGAGTCCTGCCAATCCCTTGACTTTAAACCCTGTGAAACGGATTTTGGACTTCAGCCCCCTGGAACTATAGGACAATAAATTGGTGTTGTTTGAAGTCACTAAGCTTGTTGTCATTTGTTACAGCAGCAACAGGAATCCGATACACCCAACTAACAACATATGCAGAAATAGGCAGCCCCAAGAACATGTTGCCACTTGAGAAAGCCACCAGGGATCTGGTTCCTTTAGCTTTCTGCTGCTCCATTCTTAGCACCCGCGTCTCTTCCTTGTGGCTGTACGATGGGGCTGCATTTCCGGGCATCATGTCTGCATTCCAGGCAGGAAGGAGAGGAAGAACCAAGGAGAAGTGGAAAAACAATTTTTCCTTGGAAGACTTTTTTCCCCCATTTAAGGGGAAAAAAACCCTCCCTAGAGATATCTGCCTGCTTCTCATTGGCTAGAACTCTGGTATGTGGTTACCGCTAGTTGCAAAGAAGGCTGGAAAGGTAAGATTTTTAAATTGGGCATATACCTTTCCTGAACAAACTGGGATTCGGTTGGTAAGGATGAACATGAGAAAAGATACTGGGAAGGCAAATATCCTAGTATCTTCTACTAAGCTCAATAAACACTTACTGGAGGACCCAATGACCATTGGAAGGAGGGCAAACTGGAGTCAAGTTGTAGATCCACTAGCCCAGGTGGGAAAGCAGAGATGTGTGAGCCAAGGCAGAGATGGAGGGGCTGGGTAGAATGGAGATATTTGAGAGGTCCTTTGGATCCACTGGGCTTGAGACTGAGTGGACAGTCAGCGATGATACCCCCCCTTTCTGACTCTGGCAGTGTGGTGGATGGTGGCCCTGTTGACCAAGACGTGGAACACAGGATGGGGAGAAGTTCTGGATAGTCTGAGTTCCAGGTATACGTAGTCTAGTCCTGCTTCTCTCTCCCTCTTACAATGATTCAATCACAAGATCTTATCTAATTCCCCGGGCTTGGCATCCTGATCACCCCCTCCAGACTTGAGCCCCATACTGAGTGCAGCCATAGTCTAGACTATTTCATTGTTAAAGCATCGTGGCAGGGCCCTGGCATCCTGCCAGGCTCCAGACAGGAGCCTCTGCAGCACTGACTCACTGGCAGAGATCTTGCTAAATCTGGTCAGTTTATGTTTTTCCCTGGGAGCATGTGGAAGAGAGAGCCTCTGCTTCTGGTGCTTTTAAGCACTTAGTCACTGCCTGGCGTTCTCTGCTTCAGACTGCTGTGTACCATCTGTGTAGTTGGCCATTCAGGTACCTTTGGACCACTTCTAGAACTAAAGCTAAGGCTGTTGGGATCTTTGGATACCAGGCCCTGCAGCTGAACTGTGTGTTTGGGGTTGGCTGTTGCAGCTAAGTCTCTATTCTTTATGCACTTGGATGAATGGTTTGGGTCTTGCCTAGAGTGGCAGAGATTGTGAGTGCTCACCAAGGTTCATGTTCTCCCCAGAGGCCTGGCCAGGCTACATTTCCCAGCCTCCCTTGCATTTAGAAATGGCTGTGTGACTGAACCTTGAATGTTAGTGCAAATGGGGGGTGCCACTTGCAGGCCTGGTCAGGAAATCCCCTTTGTGGAGAGATCCCTTCCAGGAGAGATCCAGAAGAGGACTCCTTGCACCTTCAGAATTGTCTAGTCACAAGATGGGAAGAGCCTGGGTCCGTGAATCACTGTGTGGAAGGATGTCTGTGGAACACCTGCATTGAACTGTTATATAACAGGTGATAAACTATTATGTTAAGCTACTGAGGATTTGGGGTTATTTGTTATAGTATCTACTGCTACTTACACGGACCTAACACAATTTGGTTTCCTTCCTTCTGAAAGGAAGTATAGATAGTGGTTAAGAGAAATGTTTGGAATGAGACTGATTTCAAATTCCAGCTCTGCCACTTACCGTGTGTCCACGAAAATAAGACCTAACCGGAAAATAAGCCCTAGCGTGATTTTTCAGGATGACATCCCTTAAACATAAGCCCTAATGTGTCTTTTGGAGCAAAAATTAACATAAGACCCAGTCTTATTTTCGGGGAAGCATGGTACTAGCTGTGTGATCTGGGATAAATTACTCCACTTCTGTACTCTGTTAATCCTTAAAATGGAGATAATAATAAAACCAACTGCATGGAGTTGTGTTCATTAAAGTGAAAACATACGTCCAGTGCTTGGACTAGTGTCTGGCACGTTGTACGTGCAATATAAGGACTACCGATCACTTTTCATCGTCAACCTCAAGTTTTAGTGAGTTCAGTCCCCTTGGGAGGGGCCAGCCAGACCTTAGGTATCCATTCCATTCCTCCTGGATATCTCTCTCTTCTGAATAATCCCAGGGATTCTGGTCACTGTCACCCACTTTACCATTTAACTGTATACCTTATTTTAGGTTCTTCACATTTTTTATATTACTTTAATCTCTGTTTATGCTCCAATTAGACTGAAAGCTCTTTGAAAGCAGGGATTATGTTGCATCATTTTATTTATTCAGAACAACAAACAGTGCTGAATAGATAGTAGCAACTGACAAAGCTTGCACTTTAAGAACTAGATACATTCTAATCACAAAGCAATCACACCATGCTTTTTTCATCTTAACATTTTTCTAGGACATAGATTAGCAACAAGAAAAAATATAAAATTCAGCCACAATCCAGTATCCCTCCCAGAGCACACAGCAGTTGAAATGATTGTTTAGAAGCATTTGGTGCTTTCATCTTACATATACAGATGCCATATGATTATCACAGCTAATATTTATTGAGCACTAACAATTTTCCAAAGACTGAGCTGAAAGCGATATTAAATCATCTCCTCTAATACTCATACCAATAGTAGGAACTACTACTTTTCTTACTTTGCAGATGAAAAAATGGCATCTTTTAAGAGATTAAGTAATGCAGTTAAAGTCACACAATTAAGAAACATAAGATCAGGCATTCAAACAGAACTCTGATCATAAAGATTCTATTTTTCCTGTTTCAAAATTAGTTTCAGGTGTACAAGCAATGTAATAGTTAGACATTTACACTACCCACAAAATGATTCCCCCCACCACCACCCATCTACTACAACTCTGACATCATACATAGCTGTTACAATACTATTGACTATATTCACTATGTTGTCATATAAATACATATATAAACATGGATATATACATATATATTTAATTATAGTTGACATTCAATATTATTCAGCTTCAGCTTCAGGTGTACAGTGCAGTGGTCAGGCATCTACACAGCCTATGAAGTGGTCTCCCTAATAAGTCTAGTGCCCATCTGGCACCCTACAAAATCTTTACAACATTATTGATTATATATTCCCCATACTGTATTTCATGTCCTTGTGATTATATTGTGACTACAATTTGTACTTTCTAATCCCTTTACCTTCTCCCCTGTCCCCACCCCCCTCCCAACTAGCAACCATCGGTTTTTTTCTCTATGTCTCTGAGGCCCTCTTTGTACAGCAATTTCCTGCCCCATGCTTTCCCACACTGACATTCCTTCCTGCATGGCCCAGGGCATCAGTGAGATTTGCCATGCCAGCTTTGTCGGGGTAGGCATCTGGCCTTACTTGTATCCAACGCCCCAGAACCCCACCCCACTGGCTCAGAGCCGTACCTGACTCTAAATTCTGTGTGCCTGTGTGTGTGCCAACACAGATGTGAAGCTTCAGCGGGGCCGATTAGCATCTCAGACACACGTCGCTTCAGTCGCGTCCACCTCCGGGCTGCTCCAGCTGCTGAGGTGGGGCCAGCCTCCAGCCAGACAGGAGCAAGGTGTTCTCCACCCATCAGGCATTGTCTGACACCTGCGTGGGATTAAGGGGCGAGCCCTCAGGCTCCAAGGGACGCTCCCTTAGCTGGGAATGACAATGAAGTCAGCGAATTATCAGAACTTCAAGTGAAGGAGGAAAATCTCACAGGCATTCCTGAGGCCTGTGTGGATCTGTGCTAGGAAAGGAATACCAGTGGAGGCAGCGAGAAGCTGGGCCTGCGTCTCCAAAGTTAAAAAACAACACACTGGCTTCAACAGCTGCAAGGCCCAGCTCACCCAGACACCTCCTCCTGAGCCTCCCATTCAGGGTCGGCCCCCATTCCTCTCATAGAGTCCTGCAGGGCTTTTTCCGGGGGTGGGGGGGTGGGGGATGGGGGGGGACTGGCAGGGGCATGATGATGACAATAATGCTGATGAACAATATTTTTTGGAGCCTTTTCTGGGATTCTCCAAAACACTTTACACATCCATGTCACATTTTATACAACCAGCCTATGAAGGAAACAGAGATACAGAGGAAAGAACTGTTCATGCTCATATAGCTCGGTGGCTGGGGTTCCACCTCAAATTTCTCTAATCTTCCACTAGCTTCGACCCAAGTTCCCAGTGGTCAGTTAATTGTGACAGTAGCTTGGCCTAAGAGAAGGGACACAAGCTTCAACGTCACCCAGATATTCAAATCCTAGCCCTTCCACATACTGGCCGTGACTCCCTGGAGAAGATAGTTCAGCTCCTGATCTGTGAAATGGGAATGACAATACCAACCTCTGTGAGTTGTGAAGATTACTGAGAAAATACAGGGCACATAGTAGGGGCTTAGCATGTGAGTGGTAGCTATAAATATTATTTTTTCCTAAGGCAACTGCCCTCTGTAATCTAGTGCTCCAATCTTCTATTATTAATACAGTCATTTATTTGTCGATTCATTCATCAAACATTTATTCCGTACCTATTACGTTCTAGAAATCGTGTTCTTTGTTGAGAATGTGTCCAGTGTCCTGACTAGGTCTTTCATTTAGGAAGGCTTAAGTCCACTACCGTGGTTTAGCAAAAAAGGGGCTGCTTTTCTCTCTTGACAAAAAGTTGGGAGGTAGGGAGCGTGAAGTATGGTGTGCAGGCTGCACGATTCCATCCATGCCCCAGGATTCTGCTTACCCCCCACCAGCTTTAGTCAAGAACGTTCATCCTCATGATTGTGAGATAGCTGCTCTACTTCCAATTCTTCGGCCACATTCCAGGGAGGAAGAATAAGAAGGCAACCAGGAAAAAGGTACACTTATTAATATCAGAAAAGCAAAACTTTCCTATATTCCCCAACAGACTTCTATTTGTATGTCATTGGCCAGAACTGCATCCCATGGTCACCTCTAGCTGCCATCCCAAACCAAACTGAGGTTCTATTAGCAAAGAAGAGCATAGTTTGGGAAGCTAGTGGCTTCATCACTAGCTCAGAGTTTGTTGAATCATAAGAGTGGCTTTAAAGCAAACTTAGGTCATTTGCCAAGCACTATTAGGATTTTTACTTTAGACACTGTGTTTAATCTCCCTAGATTCTCACAACCACCAGGTGAAGGAGGTAGGTACCCATTCCCTGCTCTGCACTTCCCATTCTGACAGCCAGGAAACCCAGGGCTTTGGCCTTGGCCAAATGTACGTTTCAGAGCAGGCAGCTGGGGGTAGCCCAGGCCTCTTTCCTTCCTTTCCCCTTCTCCTCTGTGGTATGAAAGAAGTACAGCAGACCTCATTTTATTGTGTTGTGCTTTATTGAGTTTCTCAGATATTGAGTTTTATCAACATCAAAGCAAGGCTCTCCACTTTCAAAAAGATTACGACTCCCTGAAAGCTCAGACAGTGGTCAGCAATTTGTTTTAGCAATGACATTATTTCTAATTAAGGTATGTACTTTTATTAGACATAATACTATGCACCCTTAATAGACAATAGTATAGTGTGAACGTAACTTTTACATGCACTGGCAAACCAAAAAATTTGAGTGACTCGCTTTACTGTAATATTAGTTTTATTGACGTGGTCTGGCAGCAAATCCACAACATCTCTGAGGTGTGCTTGTACGGGGTGGGGAGGGGGGACGAAGGTGAAGGGAGGAAGAATGTGGCGGGATATGTGATCACGGGGAAGTGTGAGACAATGTGCTTTGGAGCTGGACTGCCCAACTTCAAATCCTGGCTCTGTCACTATTTGTGTGATCTTGGCAACTTCACAACCTCTAAAGTAGAGATGCTAATAGTGGAAATTTACATAAATTAATACATGAACAGATCCTGGCATGAAGAAAGCACGCTATGATTATTAGTGATTACTTTATCAAAGGAATATCTCCTAAAGACCATGATGGAAGGCGGGCGTTGGCAAACGACAGCCAGAGAGCCAAATGTGACCCGCAGTTGCAATTGTTTTTTGCAAATAAAGATTTATTGAAACACATTCATGCGCATTCATTTACATATTGTCTAGGGCTGCTTCCATGCTGTGAATGGCAGAACTGAGTAGTCACAACAGAGACCCTGTGCCCTGCAAAGCCTAAAATATTTACTATCTGGCCCTTTACAAAAGAAGTTGGCTGAGCCCCGTTATTGTGGAATGCTCACTGCTAGTTTAACTTTGGGACCCGAAGAACTCAAGAGTCAAAATTCGGTTTATCTGCTTACTACCTATGGAACTTGGGCAAGTGACAGCTTTTTTGAGGATCGTTTTTCTTCGACTGTAAAATCAGGAATGGTCATGGTATCTTTCAAAGGATCTTTAAGGATTAGATACAATAGAGATGGAGCGCCTAGCCCTTCATGTATAGAACTGATTCTTTTCATGGTTGTGAAAAGATTTTAAGCAGTGATTGGTGTGACCAGATGGGCATTTAGGGCATTTAGAAAAAAGCCTTGGAGGCTGTGTTAGTCTGCTAGGGCTACTGTGATAAAGTACCACAAATGGGATGGCTTAAACAACAGAATTTCATTTCGCAGTCCTAGAGACTAGAAGTCTGAAGTTCAGGTGGCAGCAGGATCGGTTCCCTCCAAGGAGATGAAGGAGAATCCGTTCCATGCCTCTCCCCTAGCTTCCGGTGGTTTGCTGGTCATCTCTAGTGTTCCTTGGCTTACAGACACATCACCGCTTCTCTTCCTTTATCTTCACATGGCATATTCCCTGTGTGCGTGTCTGACTCTGTCCAAATTGCCCTTTTTCATCAGGAAGCAGTCCTACTGGATTAGGACCTGCCCTAATGACCTCATCATAACTTGATCATGAGCAAAGACCCTATTTCCAAATAAAGTCACAAGTACTGGGAGTTAGGACTTCAACATATTTTGTGAGGGACACAATTCAACCCATAACAGAGACTGTGAGGGACTGGTTTGGCACAGAAAAAACCGGTGGTTGGACAATCGTATGAAGGCTCTTTGGATGACAACGTGAGTCAGAGGTGGTCAGATGAGAAGACAACATGGTTGGAAAAGTACAAGAAATAGGGTCAAGATAAAACTTGGTGACAACATATGGAGGAGGAAAAGAGGAGGAGTTGACAATGACATTGAGACTTCTTGCTTGGCCAATGGTTGAGTAGATGAAGCCATATTGAAATTGGGAGAAAGCACTTTGCAAAAGGCAAAGGATGATGAGTTCATTTAAAAGGAGAGTGGTATATGGAGGCAAGAGGAAGGGATTTCAGTGAAACGGGGAGCGAGCAAAAGAAAATAACATTTATTGAAAATGTAGCGTGTCACGTATCATTCTGGAGTAACAGATAGTAACTTAGGGGAGGCATGATTAATAACTCTTAATGGTGAGATGAAGTCAGGCTTTGGGTAGGACTGGATGTGGGAGACTCATTGGACGTCTTTTGACATCATGTCCCTGAATTCCTCTTTAATGACCATACTTAGACATGAACCTTACTTCCCTTTCAACAAACATTGTTTTGCACTTGTCAGGAACTGCCCTTATTCCTGCCCAAATGCTTCCTAGTCTGCCAGGTCATTATACCTGCTGGACTCGGTCCAGCCCCATGTGCTATTGGTTCCTGCCCAGGCAGAAAATATATTGGAGGCTTCCTGGTGAGGAAACACTTTTTTTTCCCCCTTAAATAAGATTGCAGTCTCTTATTTCTCAGCATCCTTGTCTGTTTCATGGGGATAAAAATTTCCACCTTGCAGAATAATATTCAGGATTAAATGAGACAATGCAGGCAGAGCCTAAACATAGAGCTGGGCCCATTATAAGTATTGAAGGCACATTAGCTTTTCTTATTATTGTTATTTCTGCTGCCTTCTGTCTGTTCTCTTTTGCTCTGGGTATGTCTTCCACACTGCTACCAGAATGATCTCCCCTAAAATTCAGAACTGATTAACGTATTTTCTGCCTCTTTTTGCTCCCTTGTACCCAAGGAATAAGATCCAATGAATTCAGCTTGGTGATCCACTTAATCTCCGGTCTCATTGGTCACCACACATCAATTCAGGGTCTTTGCTCCACCCCCACAGGACATTTGACTTTCCCTTGGATACATCACGTCTTGTGGCCTCTCTGTGTCCTTTCTTACTCCTTCCCTCTGTTTCTGTTGCCTGGTAAATTCTTAAACTCTCTTCAAGACTCAGACCAACCATGATCCCTCAATCGTCAAGGTCACCTTCAGCCACTCCCAGGCAGAGTGATATTCTCTACCTTCTATGGGTCACGATTCTTTGTCCCCATCACTGAAATAGCCCTAACCACAAGGCATAGTAATGATCTGGTTACCTGTCTGAAATCAGCAGTTGGGGTGAGGAACATTTTCACTTAGTAAGCCCACAAGATTCTTTGCAATTGAGCAGCTGCTCTTTCTGTTGTGAGCTCTTCTTTTCAATCTTTCTTTTATCTATTAATTCATAAAATATGGGTATAATTGGTAAATAAAACAGACATGTGATCTGCCCTCATGGGGCCCCAATCTAATTTGTTGTCCATTTCTCACATGAGTCAACAACAGAAAGGATTTTCCATTTTTGTTTTTGGGAGATCATATTATCAAAATGATAGCTTTCCCATTTTCTTTCCAAATGTGAAGCTACCTTACAATATTGAATTTATTTTTCCAAAGTACAAACATCAGTGTAGATCTGTATGTTTTTCCTCTTCACTCATATGCTCTTATTTAAGTTTTAATTTTTACAAAGTCAGTCAAATATGTGTCTCTCATCTAAAAAGGTAAACCCCTCTCCCACTCTTCTCAATGGAATCCCATTCCTTAAAACTTTTATTTTTTATCTGTTTCATATTATTTTTCTAAGTGTTACGTTTATACTGCTGGTTCTTTTTTATTAAATTTATGGGAGGTCAAAAAGTTTTAAGTGTACAATTCCATAATACATCACCACTATATTGCATTGTGTGCTCACCACCCAAAGTCTAGTCTCCTTCCGTCATCATGTATTAGGTCCCCTTTTCCCTCTTTATCCCCCGCTCCTTTCCCTCTGGTAACCACCTTACTGTTGTCTGTGTCTGAGTTTGTTTGTTTTGTTTGTTTATTCATTACTTTCTGTTTTGTATCCTACAAATGAGTGAAATCATACGCTTCTTGTCATTTTCCCATCTGACTTATTTTGCTTAGCATGATACTGCTATTCATAACATCATTTTTGGATATTATCTTACGTTTCTATGAAGGGATAAAAAGATTTTACACTCTTAGCTCAACCTATGCCTCCATTTGCCCTCACACCTTCCTCTCAATAGAGTTGTAGAATAATGCATGCTAATTAAATAAACACTTAGCATTTACGTGTTTTCTAGCCATTAAGCTCAGCTCCAATGCTGATACTGGGACTTTGCACACTACATTTTCTCCTTTACCAGTTGCTTTTGCAGAGGATGTTGGAATATAGAAAGAAGGAAAAAGATCTTCCTGTTTCTTGCTCTTATTGTCAAAGTCACCTTGGGAGTAGGTTTAGCCTCCAGCTTCCTTTGGCATCAGGCCCCTGAACCCTCTCAGAAGTATAGCAGCAGCCGCACAGCCTCTTTTCCCAGCTCTGTGGAGGGTTTCTTCTCATCTTCTTGCTTCTGTAAGCCCAACCTCTTGACTACGAGTACTTAGCTGTCTACCCCTTTTTACTCATAGTCCAATTTTTGCACCAATGATTTGAGAGGCCACCTTTATCACATACTAAATTTCCAAATTTACTTGAGCCAAGTTCTGGGTTTCCAATTCTATTCCATTGATCTATTTGTCGATTCATGCGTCAGTCCTGTGTTGTTTTAATTACCCTGGCTTTATAGGTGTTCCGGCATCTAGAAGGGTTAGTTCCCCTTGATGTTTTCCTTTTTTGGTGTTCCCTGGCTCTTCTTCAGTGCTTGTTTTTCCATGTGAACTTTTCTAGCCCTACAGGTACGGACAATGCTGATAAGGTTAGTAATGATGAATTATGATCTTCTGAGTCATTTCACTGCACGACTGCAACAAGAGGCACACCGTAAAAGTCCCTCCTTATGACAAAAGCTCTTCATCAGTGGATTTACAGGTCTGGTGATCTACACTGTCCCTCTGTCCTATTCCACTGTGCAGGGTCCGTTGCAGACAACTCACAAATTCAGTGATAGCTTTAGGAAAACGTGACTTTTAACTACAAATCCCTTTGACAAGAAAAGGTGCTGGTGATTTTAAATGGCTAGTGAAATCTCAAAACAAACAGGGTAAAACCTTTAGTCGAAAAGTCTCATTTAGGTTCAGGGAGCAAATTACTTAGTAGCATAACTTATTGCCCCTAAAAGGAAAAGTTGATGCATTGATGATATGTCCCTTGATGATAAGAGGTTTGCATAACAAACTCAAAGACAATAGGTTCTCTATCCAAGCTGATGAGTCAACAGATTGCATCAATAAATGTCGTGAAGTGGTATTTGTAAGATTTGTAAAGGATGGTGAAATTCAAGAAAATTTTTACTGCTACCAATAAATAAATAAATAAATAAATAAATAAATAAATAAATAAATAAATAAATAAGTAAGTAAATAAATAAATAAATAAAGCCAGAAACAAGCAGAGAACCACCTATATTCAATGTTTCGTCTTTACGTTAAGAAACACAAAGTCTGTCTTGGAGGAACTGTGTTGCTGGCTGGATTGATGGTGGCCCGTTGGTGGATAGCTCCATGAGAAGTTTCTGCAAATAGAAATTTTGTGGCTTAGCAGAGAAAAGTTCTCAACAGATGTTTGAGGTTAAAGGTGAATGACAGAGGTACTTTCAAGAAAATTTGGCCAGATTTGCTGAGACCTCTGAAGGTAAAAAATGGCTGCAGAATTTAGCCTATCTAGAAGACAGTTTTTCTCACATGGGCAAGAGGGAGGAGTCTCTGCAAGGCCTTAGAATGTTTTCACTTCAAGTGGTAACATCCTGGGGGAAAGAAATCATGTTGCAAAAGGAAATCTTGACATCTTTCCACTCTGTTTGGGTTTGAAAGAGAGGAAAAACCTTGGCTTGCCTCAAGTCTTATCCAAAACCACCCAGAAGATCTTCAGGATTACAGTGAACGGGATCTCCCTCAGTTTCAAAACATGCGTATGACAGTGTGAGGGACCCTTTTTCAGAATCTTCTCCTCAGCCTGCGAACTTGACTTTGAGAGAAGACGAAGAACTCTGTGAGGTCCAGCCACATAGTAAACTCAAGATGAGGTCTGTTGATTTGTCCCGCTCAAATCCTGGTTTCTGTGAAAAAGAGTATCCAGACTTGCTTAAGAAAACAAAAGCCGGTTTGCTGTAGTTTTCAGCTTCCTACACATGTGACTAAGCTTTTCCTTGTTTTACATGCATCAAGAGCAAGGAAAGAAATGGTCTCACGTCAATTGAAAATAAAATCTGTGCTGTGCTTAGTGCAAATTTGACCGAGAATTGAGTATTTGTGCAGTAAAAAAATAACACAGGTGTCACGTTACAAATGTAAAGTTTATTTTTGATTTCCAACATAATTTTTTTTTCTTTTTATGCACACACATGCCTATAAGGAATTAAGAAACAAACACACCTCTATAATTATTTTGAATAGCTAGGCCTATAGTTAATTTAAGCCTGATAATGTTAGTAAGAAAATGTTTATGCTTATATAAATTATCTTAGGCTCTGTTTTTTTTTTCATATTGTTTTTGTTCATGATTTCCAAAGCTTTACTATTCAACAGTATCAATACATTTTCATGGCTTAGATAGCATTTATTAAAATAATTTGTAACCTTTATTTTGATTAACTATGTCAAACCTACTTTCAGAAAAGTTAAATTTCATTTTATATAGAGAGAATTATTTAACAGAAATGTGTTCTCCTTATGAATTTTAAAAATTTACAAAAAGAAAAATTAGTTTCATGAAATGTAAGTTAAGTTTGTCTGTCTTTTAATAAATCTTAGCTTAGAAATTATTTTTTGGTTTTAAACAAGGAAGAAAACTACACATGCCCTATACCATATCTTATTAGCATCTTTAATACAATTTTATTATGTTTGTAGTCTTATTGGCATAAATTTAAAAAATTTAAATAGAAAGTAAAACTGAAGTTTTTCCTACCTACCCTCCTGACCTGCATTAGAATTGCTATTGTCTGTGGGAAGGGAGACGCCATAGAGAAAGATTAGGGTAATTGGTAGGTAAAAATAAACAGAGCCACAGAAAACATTCTCTGCTCAAAAGCACATTGACAAATTATTATTGGGTTGAGATATATTCAAGTCACTGATTATACTTAAATACCATAAGCTGTACACATAATAATTTTTAAGTTCCTCAAGACCTGACAATTATTTCAAATGTTGGAGAAAGGTGAGTCTAGATACTGGTTCATGCAGTTTCACCAAAGAGCCACTCTTTGTCTCCTACCCTGGGTTATCTGAGTGGGGTAGGCAACCCCTGTGACTAAGGCTCCTATTTTGTGGATGTTTAGCCAGTTCCCTGTTTCCAGCCTACATTCACTTCCTATTTCCTGCAGAAACTGTTTCTCTGCTTCCTGAGGCATCCAGGGCTGTCATTCATGAATTAGCTGACTTCTCATTGGCTGTTGCCTCTGCCTGTACTTGGCCTTCCATAATGCAGTCTGGGTGGGCAACCCCTGGTAGAGAATCACTGAAGTGGGTGATGTGCCATCACTCAGCTACCTCTCCCTTACTTGGGCCAGTTCTGGCCTGCAGCTCTCTCCTAGAGTTCTTCCTATTGCCTCAATTCTCATTCTTCGCCCTCTCCCAGTTTCCTCGGTCCATGTCATCCCCTTCCTTTCACCATGCCTCCTTCTAACCCAGCCAGTGCCCTGTCATTTATTTCTGAAGTGGCTTATCTTATTTGAGGATGATCCAGGTCCCTTCCATCTCTGACTTCTTATTTGCCTCTTGTCCTATTACAAGCCCTGGGTACGTTATATTAATAGACAGTGATTCACAGTAAAACAGTAATCCAGCCACTAGAGCCACTTAGGAGGGGAGATGTGAGTGCACGGATTCCAGGTGGTATGGGTCATCTAATCAGGGTGGCTACCTTTAGGTGGTGGTGGTGATGACAGCGGTTGTACCATTTGGTAGCGGTTGTCCCTTTCTACAGATTATGTATTTAAGCTTCTCATACCTCTATGAAGTGGGGATTCTTTATTATTTCCCAGATGAGGACATGAGAAGCTCAGAGGTATTAGTTAACTTGCTTCAGGTCACAGTCGGTGGAGCGAAGACTGGAAGGGAAGTCTGTCTGATGCCCAAGTCTCTGTTTTTCATACTGCCTGTTGTCTTCGTTTTAGCTATTTTCTGAGCAGTTTCGAATAAGAAAATATTTTTTTGACCAATTGTCTGTTACATTTCTATTTAGTTTTTGAACAACTATTTCTATTTAGAGTTTCTGAACATTGTTAGCAATTTCTATTTCCAAATGTAGTCAGTTGAATCATCCCTTAATAGATGCAGCACGTTGGCTCAAGGATGGATTGGCTACACTTTCCCTCATCTCTGCCAAACTCTTTCCTGGTACCCAGTAAGCAAGAGCTGCCTGTGTTTGTACTGTGCATGAACTTAATTAGTCACTTTAATCCATCAGTACATCAAGTCCCTTCCCCTTCATGCTCTTGAGACTTCCAAATGTGTCCACAGCAGGGTTCTCTGTGATGCAGGTACTGCGGCATATCAAGGTGAATCCCAGCTGCTGTTTCTCTTTAGCTTACCTGCCCATGTGATGTGGTCCCTTGGTTCCATGCGTGCGTTCATCAGAGGAGCCTCGATATTCTATTTGTTACTCTCTGGACCGTGTGATTCCAGAGTGTTTGTCTCAGATAATGTGTTCTGGTTGCAAAGGGGAAAGGTCTAACACTAATTGGGTGGAATTCTCAAGCCAAACATTGTACTAGCTATTTTACATACATTACCTCATTTAATCCTTACAGGAATCCAAGAGAAAGGCAGCATAAGCCATGTATTCATTCATCAATGAATAACATTGAAAGCACAGTATGTTCCAGGTCTGTGTTAGGTTGCCAAGTGCTGTGGATGTAAAGGCCAATAAGAAAGAGAGTTTCTGTCCTCATGGAACATGTATGTAATTCGCGGAAATCACAAACACTGAAACAAATAATTAGAAGTGCACCGGGTGTTGTGATGCTAACAAGGTGATTGCATTACCAGTGTGCTGACTACAGACTCTATTACTGTGCTCACAACTGCCCGGGGCGCTCTGCTAATCCTATTACCTGCATTTCTTGGTTATTCCCTATAATATCCTATAAGGACTGCGGTAACAAAACTATTTTCTCTTCAGCCAATGGAGACTGGGGGAGTGAAGTAACTTGTCCAATTTCCCATTAGCAAAGTAGTCTTGAGGATTAAAGAAGACATTTTGTGTAACTATGGCAGGCAATGCAGGGAGGAGACAGGCTGCCTGGGTTTAAATTCAAGCTACGCTATTTATTAGTTGCTCCATCTGGGAACAATCACTTACTCTCTTGGTGCCTCAGCTTTCCCCATCCCTAGAATGGGGATAATGTAGTGCCTCATTATAGTTATTATTTCCATGTTACAGAGGAGAAAACTGAAGCAGAGATACTAAGTCAGAAGCCCAAGGTCAGTGGAAAAGCCACAACTCAGCCCAAGACATCTAATTGAAAACAATGCTTTTACTATCGTTGTTACAAGATCTCCAGAAGAAACCAGATATTTTCCAGGCTATCTAGAACATCATGTTGATTTCTGACCCCTTTATGATGGTGTCAAACAGGGTAAAATGCCAAAGTACTTCTTGAAAGATTTTCTCAGGCCTCCACCGTCTGATATCTGATTCTTAGCATATTCTATGCGCACCATTTATGAGAATAGTTTACTTAAAAGGAATGTGTTTAAATATAAGCCCTGGTGTAAATATGTATTGACAAGAAAGGAAAAAAGACAGGCCTTCAATGCAGAGAAGACCTCTGGGACTGTGTGTCCGTGTGACTATGTGTTTGGTTGGGGTGGGTGATTGCTTTTGTGGAGGGATAAAAGAGTCTCCCTTTCTGCCAGAGATTGAAGAAAAATAAAGCAGCTCTATGCAAATGCCCCCCCCCCACCCTGCTAAGAAGTGCCAAACCTCCCTTGAAAGTGTCTATCTTGTATATAAGCAGGTGTTCACAGGTTGCACTGCCACAACCATTTGTTTTCTGAGGACATCTGTGTACAGTAAGCCTGCTGTTTCTTCTGGGCCATGTACACACACACTTGGCTGGTTCAGCCTCCTAGGTGGCCAGCTTACTGCCTGCCTTTGTTCGCGGGACAGCTGATAACCCTCATTAACATCTCGCTGCAGATACTGGCAGCCTCACAAACCAGTCCTCACCTCAGGCAGATTGCTCCAGAACATTCCTCTTCTTTCCTCCCCCCACCACCACATTATTAGGACCAAACATGTTTTCCTTTTTCCCTCAGACATGCACCTTCTTGTCTGGCCTCTTGTTTTCCTCCTGTGCAGATTTATGAGGAGGATTCAAGGAAAATCCCAACCCTCAGCGGGTCTTAGAGACAGAATTGCTTCTGAAAGAAATCTCTTGGTTTGCATTCCAGTCTACCATCCGCCCCCCAACCCTGTGTATCATGGATGCTTGCACACACAGGTACAAATGTAAACCCACGGTACCTGGATCTTTTAGCCAGTCACCAAGTTTGGGGTTCTTCCTCCTGCATATTTCTCAGAACTACCCATTACCTTTTACCTCTCCAGTACACCCTGATCCAAACCACCATAGTATTTTCCCTGGAATTTTTCAATAATTTCCTAAAACCTTCCCCTCGGTCTCCCTGCTTTTCTTCTTTTTCCACTCAAATCCATTCCCTACAAGAGATCTTGTAAGTCTCTTGCTTTAAGCCTTTACACACTCCCCTGCTATATCCAGGACTGAAGACAGGGTCTGGCTCATGGTAGATGCTCAGTAGAAACCTCTGGAATTAAATAGAGTGGACTCTTCATACTCACCAATGAAATATCCCTTCTGAGAACTCAGAACATGGTCTTGTCTTGTGAGTTTCATTCTTTTTCTAGTTCTCACCTTTATACTCACCTGAAGTCTTTCCTTTCATTTTAGAGGACACCTTCACCTTTAATTTTGTGTTCTGTAACTTTGGGAGTCTATGGAAAAAAATTGTCTTATATTGCAATGCGAAATGGAATGGCAGAACCAGAAAGGAACTTTGAATCCATGGTTTTGGTTTCAATAGATTCTATAATATATTCGAATCCCTAATAATTTGACTAAAGGGCAGATATTTAAAAGGTACAAACAGCTAGAGCATTTTCCACCCATATGGGGGCCAAATCTCAACAAAGGGCACAGTTCTCCACCCAAGAATAAGGACAACAGTCATGAAAACAAAAAACAATTCTCCAGATGGCTTCTTCATGAGGCATCTTGGAGATCAAGTAGGAAGATATTTAAGAGATAAGGAAACTGAGCTCAGAGAAAGGAGGGGAATGTCCCTTCATTACAAAGGCAGTGACAAGAAGGATTAGTACTCTAATCTCCTGATTTACAAAGCATGGCACACAGCCCCCTAGCCACCCCCACTGGAAGATAATCTACCGAAGATAATCAAATACCATAGACTACATCAAGGAAACCAGCAAAGCAGGTGAGGAGTTCTGTCTGGAATTTTCCCATTTTCCTAGAAGATAGCATCACTTATCGTAATATTTAAAGGTAACAGTGGAAAAGTCAAGGAAACTTGAGCACTACTGTGGACTGTTCTAGGTACTATACATACATGTTACCTCAAGTGTTATTATCATAGTTTTTACAGAGAAGGGACCTGAAACTCCCAAAATTAAGTCATTTGATCAAAGCTAACTCCTACACTAAAGTTGAACCCAGATCTCTCTGACTATAGAGTGGTGAGTTCATTTTCTTTTATCAGTGTTTTCTCTAAATATCTTACAGACCATTAAATCTATAAGAAACTTAAAATAAAGGAATTTAAGAGCAACAAAGACAATGATTAAATATTCATGCACATACTTTTAAATTGTTCTGTCAAAGTACCTCATTAATGGTGTTCTTGATATACAGAGAACTTTCCCAGTTTCCTATTTGATCTGAGCAATACACTTAGGCTTCAATGCAGAAAGTGAGCAGAGAAAGCCATTCTCCATATGCCATTCTTTCAAATGAAGGGAGCACAGGTAGATACAACACAAATGGGAGTCGCATGCTGTGGCAGAGCATTGGTAGCATGGGACTGGAATGGGGTGTATTATTTTCTTTTCCTTGATAGACTTTTGGTCAGAAGCTTAGATTTATCTTAATTATTGGTTCAGAAAAGATTCTCTTTATTGGTTAATGCAAGTCCTTTTCTTCCTTCCTTCCTTCTTCCCTCCCTCCCTCCTTCCCTCCCTCCCTCCCTCCCTCCTTCTTTCCTTCCTTCCTTCCTTCCTTCCTATCTACATTCTTCACTCTCATTCTCTTTCCCCATTAACAACCATTGGGTTTATTGTGTATCTTTTGTGTCTACGTGCTATCATATAATGTATTTTTTTTGTTTATTTGAATGCTATTTTTGGTTTCATTTTTTAAATTTTTAGAAATTTTAGAACAGTTCTAGACTTACAGAATTTTAGAGTAGTTTTAGATGTACAGAAAAATGGCAAAGATATTTCAGAGAGTTCCCATGTATTGCACACCAACCCGTTTCACTATTGTTATTATCATTTTGTATTATGGTACATTTGCCACAGTTATGAACCAATATTGAGTCTTTATTATTAACTAAAGCCCATACTTTATTAAGATTTGCATTAGATTTTACCTAATGTCCTTCTGCTATTCTAGAATCCCATCCAAGATGCCACATTATATGTATTTGTCATGTCTCTTTAGGTTCTGCCTGGCTGTGACAAGTTTCTCAGATTGCCCTTAGTTTTGATGACTTTGACAGTTTTGAAGAGTACTGGTCACTTGTTTTGTAGAATGTGCTTCACAACGGGGATTTGTCTGTTTTTCTCTTGATTAGACTAAGGGAATGTGTTTTGGGAGGCAAAATGCCATTTTCATCACATCATATTAAAGATATCTACTATCACCATGACTTCAAACTGTTGATGATACTCTTGATCATCTTTGCTGAGATAGCGTTTGCCAGGTTTCTCCATCTTTCCCTCCTTTCCACACTGTATTCTTCAGAAGGGAGTGACTGTGTTTGGCCTTCACTCAAGGAGCAGGTAGTTACGCTCCTTGCGGGCAGAGTATCTATATAAATTATTTGGAATTCTTCTGCACAGGAGATTTGTCTATTCTCTCTCATTTATTTATTCAATTGTTTATAGACTCAGAGATACATATTTTGGAATCCTTTCAGTTGGCTCCTGTGTCCTTTTGACAAACCCTCATCATTATGGGTATTGTTTTGTTCTGAGCACTTCCTCACTTTCTGGCACTAGAAGACGCTCCAAGTTCATTGTATATATTTCATACTCCAGTCCTAGAATCAATCATTTCTCCCAGGGTCCCTCGTTCCTCTTCTTGGGGAATCATATTACAAATCAAGATCTAGGCACTAGGTGTGCTCATTGTTATATGGGTATCATTGTTCTGTGTCCCCTCAGCTAACACAGCAAGAAAAGACACACACACACACACACACACACACACACACACCAATCTGTATCTATATTAAGCTAAACCTGAATTCTCTGAACCATATAGATCCATTACCATTTAGACCATTCTAGGCTATTCCCATTGCTCATCTGTAATCTCGCACTCCAATAGTGAGAAATCTCGCTCCCCCCATTTGCCATCCATTTGCTCATTTTTTCAGTTCCAATCTGATGTATAGTGGTTTCAGAATTGTTAACCTGCACCGCTGCCCCCCGACCCCAGGGAAACAACTTTATCAACTAGAGTACATGCTCATATACACTTTATTTTGCCTTTAGTCTTTCAGACCATGCATTTCCAAAATTACCTTGGTTAGATCTTGTTTCACCGCCCCCTTCAATGAGGTTGTGTCATACATTTGTAACACACTTAGAATCTTTTGTCACATTCTGCATTCCATCCTGGATCCTCTGACCTTCTCAATGATTTATAAATTTTTGTATGCTTAAGATTTCCTCTTTGTGTAATAAAGTGCCATAGGTGTTAACAAATGCATAGTGCCATGTTTTTATCATTAGAATATGATATAGAGTCACCACCACCCTCAAACATTCCCCTGTTCTTCACTTATTTAACTCTTCTCCACTCCAGAACCTCCGGAAATCACTTATCTCTTTATGGTGTTTATAGTTTTACCATTTTCATCATGTCATAGAAAAGGAATTGTGCAGCATGCAGCTTTTCAGACTGGCTTCTTCCACGTAGCAATATACATTTCAGATTCATCTGTGTCTTTGTGTGACTTTATAGCTCATTCCTTTTTATTGCCCAGTAGTATTCCATTGTGTGAATGTAATACAGTTTATTTATCCAATCACCTGTTGAAAGACATCTTGGCTGCTTCCAGTTTTTGGTAATTATGATTAAAGCTTCTATAAACATTCACATGCAGGGCTTTGGGTAGATGTAAGTTTTCAATCTGTTGGGTAAATACCTAGGAGTATAATTGCAAGATCATATGGTAAGACTATGTTTAGCTTTGTAAGAAACTTCCAAACTGTCTTCCAAAATGGCTGTACCATTTTGAATTCCCACTAGCAGTGAATGAGAGTTCTGGTTGTTTTGTCTCTTTGCCAGCAGTTAATATTGTTGTTTTTCCTTTTTTGGATTTTCTCTAGCCTAATGGGTATGTAGTGATATTTCGTTGTTCTTTTTGTGCATGTATTTTTGATTTAAGTAAAAGACATTGTATTATATGTCTCACTTTCTTTTTTCTTCATTGGATACCATGTTTCAAAGGTAAAACACATTACTGTATGCACATTGAGTTCATTGCTTCTTATTGCTACATAATATTCCAACTCTGGAGGGTGTTGCTGGAGCATTAAACTCTCATCACCATCAGTACCATTCCTCTACATTATGTCAAGAAATCCTTGTGATTAAAGAAAAATCAAAGGAGTTTTTATGGAAATGTGGCTTTAGGGCAAGTCTTCCAAACTTACATTCTAAAAAGGTGATGATAAATCCGGGTGTGTGTGAGTGTCTTGGTGAGATGTGAGATATATCTATTTTATATACTACCACTCTCTCCTCCCATGACATTAACTAATCAATTCTGACATAAAAAAAATCCAAAAACCACATTGGGTTAAGTCTGAATTCAAAATTCCAGGTGAGCACTACCAATTGGTGAAGTTAACATAAGAAAAGAAATTTATATGCCATCTCTAGACTAGATGATATCTAAAGTCCCCTTCAACTCCAAACATTCTAGATTCTGTGGGTAGCCTGATCTGGTGGGAAGTTGAGATGTAAGGGAGTGGTAGTAGACACGAGAGGAAAAGGTAAGGGGGAGGTGAATTATACGTGTGTATGAACAAACAGCTTTTTGTATGTGAACAAACAGGTTTGTATGTGAACAAACTTTTTATAGAGTGCCTACTATATGCTAGACATGGTACCAGGCACATTCTCAGAGGATGCACTCAGCCCTACCACATCAAAGTTTATTCCTATTTTCAGATGAGACATCTTAGGCCCAAGGAGGTGAAGTCACTTTCCCAAGAAGACTCAGCTAGCAAGTAGTATCCTGGGATTAGAACTGAGGTCTACCTAACTCCAAAGTTCATGATATTTTTGCATCTTGGATCCTCTCAAATGGAACTTCAGTAATGGTCAAGGAGTTTAGGCTTTATATAGCAGGCACACTTTATTGCTGGTGGCTGTTAAATGACAAGCAAGTTAGGTTGGGTGACCAATAGTGTCTATAGCAGTATCATGAGTGGGAGATGAAGTCTACATCTGGGTAACAGTGGAACTGGAGTGGAAGCAACCATTACTTTCAAGTGTGCGTTAAGATGTCCTACAAGCAAGGTGTGGAGCACAGTGAAAGAGACCTCTTCCAGAGGAACAGAGTAGAGATTGTTCCTGAAAAGTTTGAGCAACATACATAGCCTAAGGCAAAAAAACATATGCAAATGAAAAATGGATGTCTGTCTTTTGGAACTAATGATAATGTTGGATTTATTCCCTCTTATAATTTCCCTACTGATTGCAGGGAAATGACCTATTATGATGGTTGGTGCCTTTCTGTGGATACAGTGGTGGGATCATATAGGCTGTCTGATGAAAGGGACAAAGCTGATTGTGTGCTGTCGAATTGTATTGTGCCCAGCTTGGAATCATTGAAACACATAAATCGGATGATAATGTAATACTTGAAGCAGTTGTTTATTGCTCTTTATCTTCTGGAATGTTAAATAAATCATTGGAACTTATTTGTAGTGTTGAATATAACTTAAAATAAGTTTTCTACCTTGTGGTCTAGGCCTAGCCTGTTTAAATTGGACCAGTTTCATTATTGACTTTCTTCTCTTCTCTATACATTGTTCCATGAATTTTCCCAATGTCATTTTTCTTGATGTCTTGCTGTTGTAAGCTTTTATATTTAGGGGGTGGGGAGGGTGCTTGAGTTGCTGACATCAAACGCTGACTGCTCGTGAGCTGTTTCAGTTTGTGGTTTGGCCAGTCCATTAGAAAATGTATTCTTTCATTATTAGGTCAATATTTTCCTCACTTTTTTCTCCCAGGATGTTGGCATTGAAATAATGCTTTGGACCTCTAAATATGTCCAATGACTATATGAAGTTGTACTAAGGAACCATGTATGCATTCATATATGCATTCGCCCCGTAAATATTTTGAAAAATAAACTATGTAGCATTGTTATTCCATAAAACACCAATCACATGAGGGGTCCTTTAAATAAAAAAAAGAATACACTGGTTCCATAAGTTTGGGACACCTGTCTTAGAGAGTCACAAATACACCTGAACCTATTATAACATTTCAGCAGTTTCATAGTAAAGCAATTAATTTCTCGTTGGCTGTCTGTCTTGCCCTTAGAAACACTGCGTTCTGTTAGCTATCCTCTATATCTTTGAATATCAGGCCTTCCTGGCTGCCATTCCAAACTTGCTGATCATTTCTAAAGTTCTGTTCACATGGTTTCTGAAGTTAAGCCCTGTCTCCTGACCTCTGCCCTCCCATTGCTGCTGGGAAACTCCTACCATCAGCTCAGCCATCAGATGACAGCCATTACTGACAGCCATTACTTCTGGACAATGTTGGTTCTCTCCTGCCCAACACATTTCTAAGAAAATGGACAGCTAATAAATTCTTTGGTTTTATTCAGTAGATCCATTCTAAAATTTCTACTTTCATGGCCTTTTATATTTCTTCCTGCACAATCTTCCCAATAGATCTGGTATTGACTTCATTTACTATTGACAATTGTTTCTTCCAAGTTTCCAAGATCCAGCTCAGTAGTATATCAGACGAGCCCCCAGGTCAGGTTTTTTTTTTTTTTTTTTTTTTTTTTTTAACAGCAATCAGTGTACTCCAACAATTATTGGGGATTTGTTTTACAGAGAGTGACCTGATACTGACAAACGTTCCCTTGTCTAACTTTATATATTGTTCTCTTTGATCCAATACCGTCGAGATTCATCTCTGATCTCCCAATTCCAGCTGGTACATTTCTCCATGTCTGTTGTTGAGTTGGTATAAAGTTTCTCATCTGCCTTAGCAGGTCCAGAACTTCCTCAGTCAGGTCAGGCTGAGACTTGACCCTAATTGTGGGACGGGTGGCCAGAAGGGGAAAAGGAGCCAGGTCCTGAGAAGGGCAAACATTGTCTTATAAAGCACCCGTCTCATTTGAGTTTTTGTGTAATCTGCAGGTAAGGCTGGGTAGGAACAGAAGACTTTGTCTTCTAATAAGAGGGAGTGGCTCACTTCTGCAGGCCCAGAGTGTTCAAGAAAAACTGGTAGTTCAAGATTCTCAAGTATATCTACCCAGATATCCTCATCCCGAACCTCAGGTTCTCACTTCTCTATCAGAGCCCAACTGTGGCATTAGAAGACTTTGTAAGGATTAGAATTCCACCTTCTCTGAAGTTCTACTATTACAATTAGATTTGAGCCTGGTTTGGCTGAATTAGCCCTTCGGCTGCAGAATAAAGGAGTCTCTTTAAATAGGAGCCCACTGAATTACACACTTGGCTTAGAATATATGAGCTATCAATCTGAACCTATGATTCTCTTTCTTCAATGTATTAAGGGCACTCAACAAAAATTACCGTATTTCACTATCTTTATGATTCTTTCGTTTATAAAGATATATACATAAGCCAATGCATGTCCTTACACCTATATTCTATCCACGTTCAGGGGAGAATCTTAGCATTTATTATACTACAGCACACCAAGGACCATCAATCTCTACTGGACAGTAAAGGTGGGGGTCCTCATTGCTAGCAGCAAGGAGGGAGATGACCCAACTCCAGAATCCTTAGACGTATTATATCTTCCTGGGATAACTCTATGTAATAACTGTTTTATGTTTGGCTTCTTAGAAACAGAATCTGAGATGGGAATTCTTTTGTAAGTGGTTTATTGAGAGATCTCTTAGGAGAAATCTATAAGGAAGTGAGAGAAGAAGCTTTGCAAAAATATAGCTTCAGCTGAAGTCTAGCCTCCTGGGGATCTCTAGAGCATGAATGATGCTATAGAGTCATCTCATCTTGAAAAAAGTGGGATGAACTTGTTATGTCTGTATCAGACCGTTATCACCTCTAAGCAACCATTTGGGAAGAAGGGCAAAATCGCTTTGAAATCCTTAGGCAAGAAGCCTCCTGTAGGGTAAGGGCAATCTTTGTTGTAAAGGGCATAGCTGTGAGTTCTTAGCATTCAACAGTCAGATCATCTAGGGATGAATGCATCACCCCAGGAAAAAAGGTATGGGTGGGGCACCCAAGAGCATCTACTATAGCGATGACTTTTATTGATAACATGGAACTAGGGTTCTCTGAAACACATTTTAGGCAACATTGTGTCATATGCCCGGCACTAGAATGGGAATGTACACATGGACAGATAATTGCAACACAATCAACTCCATCCAACATATATTTATTATGGCTTCCTAGGTGACATGTGCTGTGCTAGGTATAGGACGACCAAACATCTTTGTTTATCCAAGGCTGAGAGTGTTCCCTGGAGGCAAGCCTCTCACTTTTAAAACTGTGACAATCCCAAGAAAACCAGGATGATTTAGTTAGTCACTCTACGTGCTGGGGATCCAAAGGGGGAGTAACACTATTGTTTATGATAAAAATCACAGAATGTTCTAAGTTCAATGAATGAAGTGCCAGCGATTCCTAGAGGAGATGCCTGCTAACTTTGCACACAGGGAAGTCAGAGAAAGCCACATTGTGCTGACTTGTGCTCTTCGAAAAACCACCAGGCTGTACCAATTCTAGTGGGCCCAGAGAACTCAGCTAGAGCTGTTCTCCTGTGACCTCATCTTCCTGCCTGGGGTCAGCCCCAGCTCCCGCTCCAGCAAATACGATCACACTGTAAAAGAAATGAAGGCTGCAGAAGTGCTCACATCATATCAAGATGCTCCTTGATTTCTTTCAGGATGGAAGGAATCATGCTCCTTGATTTCTTTCAGGATGGAAGGGACTATTCTATATTGCAGCAGGTATATTGAAAATAATGCCCACATTTCTTTCTTCATTTACTCAAAAAATATTGAATACCTACTAAGTGCCAGGCAATGCTATCGCTACGGGGGTCATGCAGTGAACACAACAGACGAAACTCTATTTATCTTCTTACAACTTACATTGTAGTGGCAAAGATAGGCAATAATTACGATACATGGTGATGAAATGCTATGGCAAAAAAACCAGGCAAATTAAAAAGATAATGAAATAATCCAGGTGAGAGATGATGGTGGTTTGGATTGGGGCAGTGGTAATGGATACAGTAAAAAAATATACAGTGGATATATTTTGAAAGTGGAGCCAACAAGATTTACTGATGGATTGAATGAGGTGTGAAAGAGAGGAGTTAAGGATGGCTCCTAGGTTTGTGGCCTGAGCAGTGGAAGGATGTTGCCAATTGATGAGGTGGGGAATGCGTGGGAAGAGCAGGTTTGGGAACAGGGGAAACCAGCAGTTCAGCTAATAGGCATCCACGTACAGAAATTGAGTAGGCAATTAGAGATATGAATCTGGAGTTCAGGATATATATATAGTTTTGGGAGTCTTCAGTTTATAGATGGTACTGAAAGCTATAACTCTCTATGAGATAACTAAGGGAAAGCTATATAGTGAGAAGAGAAGAGTTGCAAAAACTGAGCTCTGGGGAATAAAGAAGAACCAGGACAAGAGACTATGAAGGAACAGCCAATGAATTAAAAGCAAAGCCAGGAGTGTGTGTTATCCTGGAAGCCACATGAAAACAATGTTTCAAGGATGAGTTCATGATCAGCTGCAGATAAAATAAGATCAAGACCAGGAATGAGCCACTGAGTTTAGCAACACGGAGGTGATTGATACCTTTGACTGATCCAAGTTTTGACCACTAAACTGGAAAATTATTTCAGATCATTTCATCCACTGGGACATCTCCCAACTTTCTTTTGAAAAATGGGCCAAAGTTTCCAAAATAAAGAGAAAAAGAAAAAGTTTAGCTTTTTGATTCTAAGGGAGACTGTAGTAACCTCAAGGGCAGGGACCTTATCTTATTTGTCTCGGTATCTGCACCTCTGATGCAAAGCTTGGTACATAGTAGATGTTCAGAAAATATTTTACATAGAAATGAAATGGGTATGATGTTCAGTGTGCAAGTCTCCTCCTTCTCCTTCTTCATTTTCTTATTCTTCTTCTAAATACTGTCATCTGCTTTATAAATTTCTTCCTCAAAAGATGAAAGATTTGATCTTTCATGGATCTCCATTTTTGATAAAATGAACTAATGAAAGATAAGAAAAACATACAACGCTAATAATAACAATTATTCCCCGAAGGTTTGTGTTATGCCTGGCATTAGACCATAAATTTCACAAATGTAATCTTCACAATAACACTGTGAGGCAATCAGTATTGTTTCAATTTTACTATTTTATAGGTTAAAAAATTGTGACTCACGGAGGTTAAGCAATATGGTCTTTGGATTAGTGATTGCTGTGTGTTCACCAAAGCCAATTTCCTCTTTTCCTGGGCACACAGCTTGATACATTTCCCAGTGTCCTTTGCAATTATGTATGGCCATCTGACTGAATCCACAATGCAATGTGGGCACAATGACATGCACCACTTACAGGCTGGGCCCATAATTACCCTACATGTATAAACCTCTCTTCCTTTCTGCCTACAGGAGCTAAATAGAGCGATTTGTGATACCTGGTGGAGCCATAAGATGGAAGAAAACTAGGTCCCTGAATGACTGCATGGAAGCTGTCTGCCAGGTAGGAACATGGGCATTAGACTTAGCAGGAATAGGAAGTACATTTATTTTGTTAAGCCACTGAGATTTGGGAATTTGTTATGGCAGCTAATATTACTTACCTTAAGTGGTTATACAGCTGATAAGTCTGAAGACTTATTTTGTGGACCTCTAAAACGGAAGGTCACTGGACTAGGGATACGAGGCATGAAGGGTAGACACCATACCAAAGACAAGGTCCTTAAGTGACTGTTTGCACAACGCCTGTTATATGTTGAGCTCTTCCTCCCTCTTCCCCACTTTGACCACAGAATGCTGTCAAGATCTTTCCCTATCAGGCTAGAGATAGGTAGCATCTTCTCTGGGAACTCTAACCTCCAGCCAAGAAGAAAGGCTAAAAGATACTGACAAAGGAAGTTTCCTAACATGCAGTCTAGTAAAGTGAATGCTGACAGGCTCCACTACTCAACTGAGAGCTTCCAGGCTTTTGGTTCCTCCCTTTCATTCATAACAAGAAACCAGGCTGACCCAATATTAGGGAAGACTCTAACATGAAATACAGAGACCACAACAAATATACAGAGGAAATACAAGAGAGAGGAAACAAAGACATGAGATGAAATGTCAAAACATCTCTCGTTAATGTTCTTAAGAGAAATAAGAAAGCCCATGAATAAAACGAGGAAAAGATGCTCTAAAATAAAGAAAGAGGGAAGATAACAAGTTTTTTTGTGATTAAAAGTATGAGAGCAAAAATAAAAATATCTCTAGAAGGATGGGAAGATAAATTTGAAGGAATATTACAAGTTGAGCAAAAACACAAAGAAATAAAACTAGAAAAAAAATAACAATATTATAGAACTGGTCAAAAAAGAACTCCAGACAAAGAGATCAAGGAAAGCCAAGGGAAAGAGTGGAAATAATCTATGAAATAATTTAAGAAAATTTCCCAGGACTGAAGGACACGTGTGGACTGATTGAAAGAGTAGTCACTGAGTACACAGGCATGGGGCAAAAGATCCACATAAAGGTTCATCCTGACATTTCTGAATATTAGAGACAAAAAGAGATTCTTCGAGTTTCTGGAAAGGAAAAAAAGATTACACACAAAGGTTCAGGTACCAGAAAAGCTTCAGATTTTTAAACAGCAGCATCTTCAATAATTCTAAAGGAAAATAATGTCTAACCAACAATTGTATACCTAGTCAAATTATTAATTATAATTGAGAGTAAAATACACACATTTTCAGATAGTTTAAGTCTCAGAAATCTACTGGAGGGTGTACGACAAGAAATGAAAGAATAAATCAAGAATGAAGAAGACGTGGATACAGCCCATAGCAAAACCAAAACAGGAGAGGTGGGAGGGGAATTTCCAGGAGGGTGGTGAAGGGATATCCCAGAATGGTAGCTGTGTCTATACATGATGGGAAACCTACCAGATCTGAGCAGAGACAGACCCACTGATGACCATCAACACCAAGTTCCTTGCTTACCTGAAGCAAGTGCCTTGCTTACCCAGGAGAGTCTGGTCTGGACTCTCAACTATACCTGGCTTATGTTGACCACATGCTGAGGAAGTTCTAGCTCTCTGCTCCGTGCCTTGCTCTTGGATAAGCTGAGGACACTCACTTCCTCCACAGAAATGACTTGCTGTGACTTGACCTTGAGAGCGGAACCTTAAACCATGTAAATTCAGAACAGCCCACTCTCTTTAACTATATTCCTTCCATACATTTAGCTCTTGGCCCACACTACAGCCTTGCCAGACTGTAGTGTTCATGAAGTAAGCTCAGGTTTTGAAGTAAGCTTTATATTTGTGACCTTGATCAGTGACTCCCCCAGAAGGGGCTCTTTGAAACCTCAGGGAAACTGAAATTAGACTATGACCTGGAGACTCAGCTCAGCCAGTCTTCTCCTGTGCGTCTCTGTCTAGCAGGGTCACACACAGGTCTCTGTTGCTACCCCATTTTCCAAAAATAAACATATTATTTGGATCTTCATGCATAAGTGGGCAACCCACAAAGTACAGCTGGGGAATGATTAATACAGAAGATGGGATGGTAGTTATTTCTGGGTGGGGGTGAAGGGTAAAGGGAAAGGCATATGACTGGGAAGGGACACGGTGGGTATCTAAGGGCCTATCAATGTTCTTTTTATTAACTAGATAGTAGTACATCAGTACTTTATGATTATCATTTAAACTCTTCTGCATGTATGATCCATTTCACAATTTAAAAATTGAATAGTTGAGCCAAATAATTGTCCAGGTTTCTTTCAACAATGATGAGCTCTGATTTTATGAGACTGTGAGTGAAATTGGATGGATAGAGTGAAATCCAGTGGTACATTTCATTGTAATCTATGAGATGGCCTTGGTGGGGATAGCACTGATTTCGTATAAATGTTTACAGGTTTTAGAGACAAGGGAGATGAACTGCTGATGGAAAATAGAGATGTGAACAAAGCTGTGAGGTTGGTTGATCATAAACTGCTTTCATCCTTGCATTGCTTTCCCCTCACCTGGTCTACTTTCAACGTATTCAGAAAGAACCGTTAAGAACTTAAGTCATATTGTTTCACTACTCCGCTCAAAACTCTCCAAAGAGTTCCCATGTCCTATAGAGTAGAATACTGAAGGAGGTCCTCTATTATGTGGCCCCATGCCACCTCTGTGACCTCATCTCCAACTCATCTTCTCCCTCCCCACCATTTACTCTGCCTCAGGTATTCTAATCGGCTAGTCTTTCTCCAAGAGGCCAGGCACACCTCTGCCTTTGCACTTGCCAGGTTCCTCTGCCTGACGAGCACTTTCTACTGATAACCCTAAGGCTTGCATCCCCATTTCCTTTCGATTACTGTTGAAATGTCACTTCGTGAGGCTTTCCCCAATGATCCTTTGTAAAATTTCAACTCATCCTTCCATCTCTAACATTCCTGTCCCATTGTATTTTTCTCATGTCATATGTATCTTTTTGTTCATTTGTTATTGGCTTTCTCCTTCCACCCTTTTCCCGTTCCCACTAGAATACAGGCTCCATGGGGGCTGGATTTTTGTCTGCTTTGTTCACTGCAATATCCTGATATGTAGAAGGCACAACAAGGCACACCCAAGTTTTCCTCTTGGCTTGCCTAGTCCCAGAACTCCGTTTTCTGGTCTATGGTGTTTCCTTGCATAAGGAGTAATGAATGGTGTGGCTAAACAGCTGATGTTGATAAAGCATCTTCACCCCAAAGAACATGAAGGGCATCATGGAAATGCCAAGGCTTATTATTACAGTTCAAAAAACACAAGGGCCTCTGAGAGGCCCAGGGATAACTCAACCTTCCAGGCTCCAATTGCACCTTTTAGATTGTCTGAGCTACCCCGTTGGCATGCTTTGAGCCCTCTCAGACATAATTTAGCCAATTATTTGACATGCACACTCTCATTGCTTTATAATGCTTTCATTGAGTTACAACTTACAACAGATCAGAACAAGCCTAAGTAAAAGCAGAGATTTGCTCTTTTCGGAGGAGTGTGTCCAAGCTGACAGCAGAGTGAACCCCAAAGACTACTTGGGGCTTAACAGGAATCATTCCTTCTATTTGATTTGGAAGGCTTTGTTGATCCTAAATAAGAAAAATTCAAAGACATCCTCAAGCTCAGAGACTGAGCTTGCTCAAATGCCCCATTAGGGATGGAGGAGTTGGGCTGATTCTTTTGGTAGGAAAAATGCAAAACCGTAGTGAAAACTTCCTAAGTAGGCAGAGAGGAAATTCCTGACCTGCAAAACTATTTGAATGAACCAGTCAATTTAGTGTGTACACAGCAGAGACGTTAGTTACAAAGGAAAGGAAACACAAAACTTTCTCATATAAATACCCTGAGCAACAAGTGATCAATCCAGAAATGAAAAGTCTGTATAAAGAAGCATTCTGGTTCCTTGGCAATAAAGCAAAGCTTATCACCTTTGCTAGAGGAAGTGACTGGGGCTCTTCTCACAATCCTTACCTTCGCATGCTGTTTTGTAGTATTTTACAAAGCACACATACTCCATTGATTCACCTTCCTAATAGTTCTGGAAAAGGGACAAGTCAAGAAATATGGTCTCCATTTTACTGTTGAAGAAGCGAGGACTCAAGAAATTGTTTTGCCCAATGCCATTTGTGCAGTGCTACCCAACCTTCTGTGATGAGATGGGACTACTTACGTTGTCCCATATGGTCGTCACTAGCCACAGGGGCTACTGGGAACTTGAGATGTGGCTAGTGTGATTAAGAAGCTGAGTTTCACTTACTAAAATTGGTATAGAAGGAAAATACCTCAACATAATAAAGGCCATATACGACAAGCCCTCAGCTAACCTCATAATTAATGGTGAAAAGCTGAAGCCCTTTGCTCTACGTTCAGGAACACGACAAGGTTGTCCCCTATCACCTCTGCTTTTCAACATAGTGTTGGAAGTCCTCGCCAGAGCTATCAGGCAAGAGAAAGAAATAAAAGGCATCCAAATTGGGAATGAAGAAGTTAAATTGTCACTCTTTGCAGATGACATGATGCTATACATAGAAAACCCTAAAGACTCCACCAAAAAGCTATTAGAAACAATCAATGAATATAGTAAAGTTGCTGGCTACAAAATCAACGTACAAAAGTCCATTGCTTTCCTATATACCAACAATGAAATCTCAGAAAAAGAGATAGAAAAAACAATTCCTTTTGCAATTGCAGCAAAAAGAATAAAATACCTAGGAATAAACTTAACCAAGGATGTGAAGGATTTATATGCTGAAAACTATAAGACATTTTTGAAAGAAATTGAAGAAGACACCAAGAAATGGAAAGACATTCCGTGCTCATGGATTGGAAGAATCAACATAGTTAAAATGGCCATATTACCCAAAGCCATATACAGATTTAATGCAATCCCCATTAAAATCCCAATGGCATTTTTTAAAGAAATAGAACAAAAAATCATCAGATTTGTTTGGAACCACAAAAGACCCCGAATAGCCAAAGCAATATTAAAAAAAAAGAACAATACTGGAGGTATCACACTCCCTGATTTTTCCTTGTACTACAGGGCTACAATAATCAAAACAGCTTGGTATTGGCGGAAAAACAGACACATAGACCAATGGAATAGAATTGAGAACCCAGAAATAAAACCACATAAATATGGACAGATAATTTTTGACAAAGAAGCTAAAAACATACAATGGACGAAAGACAGCCTCTTCAATAAATGGTGCTGGCAGAATTGGATAGCTACGTGCAAAGAATGCAAAAGAATGAAACTGGACTGCTATCTGTCACCATGTACCAAAATTAATTCAAAATGGATCAAAGACTTAAGCATAAGACCTGACACAATAAACTGCATTGAAGAAAACATAGGTACTAAACTTATGGACCTTGGGTTCAAAGAGCATTTTATGAATTTGACTCCAAAGGCAATGGAAGTAAAAACTAAAATAAACAAATGGGATTATATGAAACTGAAAAGCTTCTGCACAGCAAAAGAAACTATTGACAAAATAATGAGGCAACCAACTGAATGGGAGAAGATTTTCGCAAACAGTTCCTCTGATAAGGGGCTAATATCCAAAATATACAAGGAACTCATGAAACTCAACAACAAAAAAACAAACAACCCAATTGAAAAATGGACAGAGGACCTGAAGAGACATTTCTCCAAAGAGGATATACAAATGGCAAATAGACATATGAAAAAATGCTCAACATCGCTAATCATCAGAGAAATGCAAATGAAAACCACAATGAGATATCACCTCACCCCAGTCAGAATGGCTTTCATCAACAAAACAAATAGTAACAAGTGTTGGAGAGGCTGTGGAGAAAAAGGAACTCTCATACACTGTTGGTGGGAATGCAGACTGGTGCAGCCGCTATGGAAGGCAGTGTGGAGGTTCCTCAAGAAATTACGAATAGAATTACCATATGACCCAGCAATCGCTCTCCTGGGTATCTACCCCAAAAATATAAAAGCATTTCTCTATAGAGACACGTGTACTCCAATGTTCATTGCAGCTTTGTTTACGGTGGCCAAGACATGGAAACAACCAAAATGTCCTTCGATAGATGAATGGATAAAGAAGTTGTGGTACATATACACAATGGAATACTATTCGGCGTTAAGGAAAGATGATATAGGAACATTTGTGACAACATGGATGGATCTCGAGAGAATAATGCTAAGTGAAACAAGTCAGACAGAAAAAGCAGAGAACCCTATGATTTCACTGACATGTGGTATATAAACCAAAAAGAACAAGACGAACAAATGAGAAACAAAAACTCATAGACACAGACAATAATTTAGTGGTTACCAGAGGGTAAGGGGGTGGGGGGTGGGTGATGAGGGTAAAGGGGATCAAATATATGGTGATGGAAGGAGAACTGACTCTGGGTGGTGAACACACAATGGGATTTATAGACGATGTAATACAGAATTGTACACCTGAAATCTATGTAAATTTACTAACAATTGTCACCCCAATAAAATTAATTAAAAAAAAAAAAAAAAAAAAAGAAGCTGAGTTTCTCATTTTTTAATAATTTTAATTACTTAGGTTTAAATAGCCACTTGTGGCCAGTGGCTACCATATTGGACAGTGCAGGATTGAGTAACTCGGCGAAGACTCTAATCAAGAATGGCGGATTTCATGCCTTTAGTTCTCTAGTCTGGGCAAGTTCTAATTAACGATGCAAAAGGAAGTGAAATTTGCTAAGAATGCTGTAGCTTTGGGAAAGGGTAAAGTGGAATCAGTCCCAAAGGCTGTTAGTGCGGTTTACCTGGACTTGGTCTTCCCAGTGCTTTGCATGAAGGCAAACGCCTGCAGCTTGGTTTTTACAGTAAAGCACAGGATGAAATCTGGTTACCATTATGCCTGCTATATGATCTTTTTGTGGCTTCCATCTTCTTAAGACAAGGAAAAAAGGCCTTAGCCTCCCAACATATGCTAAGATGATAAGCACCTATTTAATCTCTGTCACTGCAAAGAGAACAGAATACCTCCTTTGAAGTGAGAAAAGTTGCCTTGTGAATTTGAGCAATTCTCTTGGGGTGAGGTGTGGTGGGGAGTGGGGGAGAGTTAGGTCAGGCCTCATGTTTCCCAGCAACATCCCAGATCTAAGAATGTGTTGGTATTCCATGCTACAGGGGAGGGAGGGTGGGAAAGGGGAGACTCAACCTTAGTGGGAGTGAGGTGTTCATTTCTTTCTACATCAGCCTTGTAGGTTTGGAACTATTGTTCTAAAGCAGCGTTTCTCAACCACAACACTATTGCTATTGGAGGGCAAATAATGATTTTTTGTTTGTTTGTTTATTTTCAGGGGTGGGGGAGTTGTTGATGTGTGAGCCTGTCCTGTACATTGTAGGATGCTTGGCTGCATCTCTGGCCTCTACCCGCTAGAATAGGACCGCACGCCCCAGTTGTGACAATGAGCAAATGTTTCCAGACATTGCCAAATATCTCCTGGGTGCATGCAGGTTGAGAACCACGATAGAAGAGTCACCTTACATGAATCTATGTAATCTCACAGAGCTAGTATTTGGCTTAGAGTATTTTAAAACTTTGGTTCATTTTTTTTCTTCCCCTCTAAAGCCCATTGTTTTTATATTGTACTGTTTTTAACTTTTGGTGGAGTTTGGGAAAAGGCATTTAAAAAATTAAAACCAGAAAACAAAGTATTAGCCTTTAAGGTCCCTCCCTTCCTTCCCCAATCCAATGCTCATGTATCCATAGTGTTTCAAATAGAGCACGGGATAGCGAATGAATTCAATAAATGTTTTCTAGACTGTGTGCATGCATGAATGAAGTTCAAAGACATCATGTCTTCCATTTAGGACATTGGATAGGACAGACAGGGCCAGATACTAGGTTTCTAAGTGGTCAGATAGGAAGACTTAAAGGAGTTTGAGCTGGGAAGGTGCCAAAGAGTAATTCCAAATTAGAGTCTTTAGAAGATATTCTAGAATCAGGATCCCAGAGATCAGCTACAAAGACAAAACTTAAGGAGTAGACGTCCTAGTGGTTAACAGTGTGAACTTGAAATCAGACAGATCTGGATTGGATTTGGGATTTTTCCAATTTTTTTTTTTAAACAGTGGCCATCATGCTTTTTTAATCACGAAGACAAGACAGATCTAAAGGCAGAGAAGCAGAAAAGAATTGGGGCAGAGCTGGAGCAAGTCAGGAGGAACAGGAGAGAAGGTCCATGACAATCACCTGTAGGAGACTGATGAGGTTAGGAAAGCAATGCTGTTGAAAGATACCAAATCACAAGAAATCATCTTAATCGGTCGTTGTCGGAGGCCGGGTTCCCCAGAAGCAGACCCAGAAGCAGGACAATTTGCACACAAGTAATTATATAAGAGTGTGATTCCAGGAGAAACTGGAAAGGGAGTGAGGAAAATAGGTCAGAGAAGAGAAAGAAGTAGATCAAGGGTACAACTTCGGGCAAAGTTCCATTCTCAGCCTGATCCTGTGGAGATCTCTGGAGTGTAAATTGTAGTTTGATAGTTCATCCTGCACGAGGCAAGGGAGCTGGGCTTCCCTTCTTTCAGCCAGTCAGCCATTGGCTGCAGGTTGCACGAGAGGATATAAACTTCCTGGGAACTTCTAGCTCTCTACATAGACAGGCAAATTGGGTCAGTGGCTCAAGAGTATTTCCTTGGAGAGAGTTGTAAGTAAAAGTAGTTTGAACTGGGGATAAATGTACCAAACTAGCACAAAACAGATCTGAAAGCCTCTGGATGTCGTACTGACAGTGTCTTCTCCAGGTGTTAAGGGCCAAATTGAGTTGCTCCTTGATGAATATAATTGACAGCCTTATAAGTTATGGCGAAACTGTTGAGAACAAAAGAACTGGACACATCGGGGCTGATTGCAAAGGCAGGATTGAGGTATAAAGCATGACTTTGGAGATAGTAAAACCTGGGTTTTGAACTCTCTGAAGGTATTTCTGACCTTCTCCAGCTTCAGGCCTTCATAGCTATACACTCTTGGACTCTTGACTCTTTTTTCTGAATTCGGGATAACTGCCTTTCTGGGGCCTGGGCATGGGCACACCAGGCTGCTTGCAAAACCTAGGGCCCAAGAGATAGAGGGTTAATAGATTGGCTCTTGGTCCTTGTTTTTGTCATCTAATGATCCCAATGTGGCTTTTGGAGTAGGACGGGACATTATGCAAGCCTGGTTCAGCCATTTATCTCTGGAACCTTGGACAAGTTACTTAACCTCTTATTTTCCTCATCAGTGAAGAAAGGCACAACCTCACAGGAACTTTGGGCAGACATCATGACAATAACATGAGCTACTGTATGTAAAGCACAAAGGCAAAAAATAAAAGAAAGAAAAACGAAAAAAAAAAGAATTTGCTTTCCTCTTCCATTCAAATTTCTTTCCTTTTTTTTTTTTTTCCTACATACATGTGCATTGCTTTGGGGGAAAAGGCAAGGGCAAGGGTAAATAAAAAGGGAGGAGCCCACATTTCAGGTTACTTTTAAGAATTAAATTTGTAATCATAGTAGCCAGATTCATAAGAAACCACCCATACTTTCTAGGTAAGTATAGCTTATATAATTAACAGCATGGCAGGCCAAGCTTGCCACAACTGCTGACCCATTGCAAAGTCTACCATGCAGTCAGCAACTAAGAAACTAGGGCAGGCAGAAGGCAGTGGAGAAGGCCAAAAGGTGTCTGGGTCTCCCCTGAGCTTTTCCCTTGTGCGGTTGGTAAAGGCAGCTCAGCATCTTGGAGATTCATATCCCAGTTTGTTGGATTTTTATCCTAAGTCAGAACTTTTGAGATCAGTCACAGTTAATATCAGAAAGATGAACTGCGGCATTAGAAAAGGGTGGCCATTAATTAAGCCCTGGAGGCTGTTGGGATGAATTACGGCCCAGCAAGAGGGGTGGAGGCAACCTGCTTTTAAAGGAGATGCGATCTTTCTCCAAGAGCCCTCTGTAGCTTTATTGGCCATCCTATTTGCCCTGATTTAAAAGATTTATTTTTTTCTGAAAAAGTTTTTGTTTGCAAGGTCTATAAAGCAAGATGATTTATTACTGGTTCAGCTATGATGGTGATCCCCGAGCCAATGAGTTCATTGCTTGGTGTTTTGAAAACTGAATACCAAGGAATCAGTATCTTGCTAAATGACTCTCCTCTCTAAGTAGGTGATAAAACATAATATCTTAATTTTAATGGGAAACTAGAAAGAGTTCATTAAAAGAAAGGCTAAGCTGCGACCCAGTGCAGAAGACACCAGGGCCGCCCAGATGAGTCTTTTTAGCTGGTAATGCTAGCACCACGAGGACCATAGTGGGGATATTGTCTTCATTAAAAATACTTCCATTGTACACCTGAAACCTATGTAACTTTAATAACAATTGTCACCCCAATAAGCTTCAATAAAAAAAAGGCTTCAGTCAGTCCTGATGACCCTCAAGAGGAGTCTGACATTCTGCAGGATGAGCTAGCTTCTTCCCAGGGCATATCCTATCCGTCAGGGGTTGGCAAACTTCCTCTGTGGAGGGCCAGACAGTACATTTTTCAGGTGTGCAGGTCACATGGTCTCTATTATAACTACTTACCTCTGCTACAGGAGCACAAAAGCAGCCATAGACAATAGTAAATGAAAGCATGTGTCTGTGTTCCAATAAAACTTTATCTACAACAACAGGTGGTGGGCTGATTTGGCCCGTGCCATTGTTTGCCATCTTCTGCTGGAGAGGGTATATTGAAAGGGCGATTCTAAATTAATGACATTTGTTTAAACACTGACATTTTTATTGGGTTAAAACAATGACCAACAATGATTAAGTTATCCCAATAATACACTTTAAATGTTCTTTTTTAATAAAGAAATAAAATAGTTTTATTATTGACAGGTAGAAAAATCGAAAAAATAGAAATACAAAAATACATATAATGTTTTGGGGTAGACAAATTGGGTTGGCTGATCTGATGTCCATTCACCCCCTTCTTCTTGCTACCCTCTATTATAGTGGTTGGAAAGCCAACAGGCTCAGTATCTGTTTCTTTACTGTTAGGGACAGCCACGTGGCTCATAAGTGTTCAGTGGAATATAAAGGAAAGTCTATATGAGGGTGTTGGGAGGCCTCTAGGATATAGTTTTTCCTTCACTGGTAAAAGCAGACAGCCATTTCAGGAAATTTTCCTTATCCCCCTCTTTCTTCCTACTCGGAGTGTGGATGTGATACCTGGAGCTAAAGCAGCCAAATTGCCACCTGAAGTGAGAAGCCAACAGCCTAAGTCTGGGTGAGAGGCAAGAAAGCAGGATTCTGGATCTATGGTGACATCAGTAAACTAAAACACATTGTCCTGGATTGCCTGTCACCTTGGAATTCTTGTCCTATGAAGTAGGAACGAAACTGTTTAAGCTACAATAGTTGGCTTTTTGTGAAATGTAGCCAAATATATCCCTAACTGAGGCTCTGTGGGATTACTAACATCTTGCAAAACAGTATACAATGGAAAACCCTCATCTAACGTCTTCTTAATGTGTGATGTCCAGATCTAAATTTAGTAGTAATTAATAATATTAATATTCAATGCAGGGGTAGGAATTCTTTCTTTTTGAATACAATAAAATGGGTGTCTGTTTAATGTTGTAGTTTTAGCCTGGAACGAAGCTTCCCTTGCATTTGGGAAGGTTTTAGTTGTAAATTTGCAAGTGGGATGGTGACTTCACATTTAAAATGCACCTTGGGAGAAAATTGCATTACTTTCCCACACGGTAGTAAAAATGGCTTCTCTTAGTAAGTCTATGGCATCCAAAGTGAAGTAAAAGTTTTATATCGTGATAAATTGCTTGCTTGAAGGAAGCTGACGTTCAGAGAAGCAGTTGCTACCTGGCAGAGGTGTGAACAGAGTTAATGCTACATTAAGCATCGTAACTTGGTGGAGCAGGAGGTGGCCCTATTCTTTCCCAAAGCAAGAACATTTCAGGCTCTTTCTGGGCAGGTAACTCAGGCCAAGTTGTATCGTCCAGGCAGATTTCAGACATGGTTCTCCTTCCTAGAGCAAAGGCAACTTAGATGCCAGATTGCTATTTGTTGCATTCTTTGTTCATTTCCAGAGCCATTCCACTCTCTCTAAAACAACCCCTTTCAAAAGCAATGATGATAATGCTCATTTGGAATCTGTAATTGTGGCTTTCCTGTACTATGTTTAAAGCATAATATCTAAGAACAAAGACCAGTCACAGATCCAAAAAAGGGTCAAGGGTCGGAGAGGCCTCCGGAGGCTAACTTCTGGTTGCATGCATGCCTTTGCTTGACAGTTAGAGTCATCTTAAATATTTTTATATGTACAAAGAAACTTCTAAAGGCAAATGTTCAACTAAAAATGTGAAATACTGAAGTATATGTCTATTATATGTAACCTAGTTTGAAAACTAAATTATTTTGGAGTTTTACTTTATTTGGAAAAATTCATTTTGGAGGAGATTATCTTCTCCATATTAGGCTGATGGAAATATTCATATATTTCCTGATTTTTTTAGGATGGAAGTCTGCAAAGCACAATCAATGAACCAACTTTGGTACATCACTTTTTTAAAAATAAAGATTTATTGGAACACAATCATACCCACTCATTTATGGATTAATTAACCTTCTTGGATCTGTGGATTTATAGTTTTCATCAAAATTCAGAACATTTTGGCTATTATTTCTGCAAATATTTTTTCTGTCCCAACCTCCCCCCACCAAACACACACCCTTCAGGACTTCAATTATATGTATATTAGGACACTTAAACTTGTCCTATTAGATTACTGATGCTCTTTTCTTTAAATATTTTTTCGCTGTATGTTTCATTTTAGATAGTTTCTTTTGTTATATCTTCAAATTCCCTGCTATGTTTTCTGAATGACCTGATCTACTGTGAATCCCATCCAGTGTATTTTTCATATCTAGAAATTCAATTTGGGTCTATTTTTCAGTTTTTTATTTGAAACCTTTTTATCTAAAAAATATTAAAAATTTGTTTCAATCACAGCTGACATTCAATATTATATTAATTTTATAACATAGTGATTTAATATTTATATAACTTGCAAAGTCATCACCCTGATAAAGCTACTAGTTTTCTAAAAGAATATTTTTATTTATTTATTTTTGACAAATAATTATATATATTTAAGGTATAAATGTGATATCTTGAAATGTGTATACATTACTAAATGATCACCACAATCAAACCAAGTAACATACCCATTACCTCCTATAGTTACCTTTTTGTTTTGTTTTTGTATTTTTTTTAAATTATTTTGGTGAGGACACTGAGATTTACTCTCTTAGCAAATTGCAAGTATATAATATATTATATTATTATGTACAATCATCATGCTGTAGATTAGATTTCCAGAACTTATGCATCTTATAATTGAAAGTTGGTACACTTTGGCCATTTTTATAACTTCCATGCCTCTATACAACTGTGGGAAACAGTTATAATATATAATATATAAAGGAATATAGTTATAATAACCTTTAATGTTCTTATTTGCTAATTCTAACAGCAGTGTCAGTTCTAGGTTTGTGTCGATTGATTGTTTTCATTATGCAACAAATTTTCCTGTCTCTGTATGCCTGCTAATCTTTGATTGAATGCCAGATATTGTCAATTTTACATATTAGTTGCTGATCAGTTTTGTATTCCTGTAAATATTCTTGAGCTTTATCTGGGCCACAGTTAAATAGTCTGTTCCTTTCAGATCTTGCTTTTAAGCCTATTAGGTGAACCAGGGTGACATTTAGTTTAGGGCTAACTAGTCCCCAGTCTTGAGGTAAGACCCTTCGAAGCGCTCCATCCAATACCCTGTGATTTCTGAAGTTTTCCAGTTTGGCTCTTGGGCATAGACTCTTCCCTGTCTTGTCTGAATGCTGTACACTGTTCCCTGTAATGCTTTTGGGTAGTTCTTTCCCTGGCCTCAGATAGTTTTCTCAGATGCCTACAATGTCTCAGTCATCTGTTGAATGCTTAAGGAGAGTGCTTTGCAGATTTCTGGAGTTCTTTTTCTGTGCAAATCTCTCCTCTCCACGACTCTGTCCTGCAAGCTCTAGCTCCCTCAGTCTCCCTGGAGTCTCAGCTCCATGTCATCAACTCAGGAAATCTCCTGGGCGCTGCCTAGGTTTCCCTCTCCCAGCCCCATGACCTGGAAGCTCTTTTAAGAGAGGAAGCTAGGGCAATCATTGTCTAACCTTGCTTGTTTTCCATCTATCCTTCATTGCTTGATGCTCACTGTCTTGTAAAGCATTGTTTCATATATTTTGGTTGTTTCCTGTTACTCCATCTTGACTAGAAGTGAAAGTCCTCCATCATAGAGTTTTAAAGCCAGAAAGAACCTCAGGTCAGGTTGGCCAATTCTTCTTTTTATGGATGAGAGCACTGAGGCTGAACACATTCCTGTGGTCTAGATCAGAAAGAGCCCTGAATTTGGTTGGGATGTTGTGTTCTTGTCTTGGTTATGTTATTAACTAATTGTGTATTCTTAAGTAATTTGCTCCAGAAATAGAGGACTTACTACTGCTACTTCTCTTGCTTGGCCTCCCTCCCCTGCTTAGGAGTAACTGAAAGCGGTTTTACCAAAGACTATTGATTTTAATGGATACACAGTTAGTTTCTTTCTGACCATAGCTCAGGTTAAGAGATGATAGTTGACAGACAAAAGGAAATAACCGAATCATCATTTAGTATAACCATCGAGTACAGAGCTGATAACTTTCTAGACTTCACTCGAGTGCTTAATAAAGCAGTGAGATGTACAATATTTATTAAAAATTTCCATCCAAATAACATTTTAACATTAACCTAAGATCTCCAAAAGTATGCTTAAATCGAAGCGTATAGATATCAGAAATGTTGCTTAGTAGGACACTCTTGTATATATGTGTATAGCCATGGTGCTCAATAGAAATCCTCCAGAGGTACCCATAAATAACCCCCACATACACCTTGCTTGGTTACTTCCTGACACATCATTCTGTTTGTTTTCTTCAGGGCGTTTATCAAGATCTGAAATTTTCTTGTTTACCTCTTTCTTCTGCCTATCTACACACTACTTTTACCCCCACCATTTGAGTTTGAGCTTCATGAGGGCCCAGGCCTCTCTCTCCTATTGGGTTACTGCTTCACCCAGAGCATGGCACATAGTGGGGCCTCGCTGAGGATTCATTGAATTGATGAATCCAAAAATGAAACTCCTGCAGGAATGCAGTACAACTAAGATGAAGTAGGACAGCAAGAAACTGAACTTGGGTTTGGAAATTTTAAAGCCAAGGTCAGTTCTAACATGAGCTGTATTCATTCACTTAACAAGTATTTACTGAGGAAGGACTCAGGCTCTGAGGCTCTGAGGTGGCTCTGAGACATGTGCCAGACCTTGGACAAGTCACTTGAACTCCCTGGGCCTTATTTTCTACCCCTGCAAATGGAGACTGTGAGACCTACCTCATGAGATAGTAATGTATGTAAAACCACTCTGCACACTGCAACACTCTACATAAATTTAAGATATTCTTGACTATTTTAACATGACTTTATTTGAAATTTCTAATCCTTCTAGAAGGGTCTTCATGACCTCAGTCTGGGAAGCTGTAAATGGCTTCCTATATTTATTATATAAGTCTCTCTGCTGTCATAAGCAACTAGGGTGATTTTTCTTTATTCCTTTTTAAATTTTCTTTGGTGGGAGCACCCTAAACCTTTTGAATTTTCTCAGGAAATGATAACATGTCTTCATTCTCTCTTGACACCTCTCCCTGAGATATATGAGTGTAGGAGGACTGTTTGGAAGGTGGCCACTGGGGAGAAAAAGAGAAAGAAAAAGTTGGTGTTTGCATGTTGCCTTGGTTACAGGCATCACCTCCCTTATGATTAGGGCCTGCCCTCCCAAAAAGCCTGGTTTTAATTTGCCCTTTGAAATGCGAACTGTGTCTTGTTGCCAATTTAGATTTCACTGGTCAGCTGTTTGGCAGGTTCTGGCCCCCTGAGGCCATTTCTTTTGCTCAGGCTACTCACTAGCCTTTTTGCAGACACATCTCCTTGGTCTAACAGTTCTTATTTGGGTTAGGATGAATGGCTTTATTATTGCTGTTTTTTGATCACCCTTAAAAGAACCAGTCTGGCCATGATTGTGGGGTGGGATGCGGTGTTACCCCTGGAAATAAGAATGTAATGAAACCTGATGCTACTGAATGAAATACCCCATATTTCGATAAATTCATTGCATGGTTGGGATGTTGCTAATATTCTTACAAGTGAAAGGTGAATTGGTTTGAGGGAAAGAGTGAAGATAGAGCTATAGGAGGGTTCCAAGCGTTGGGCTGCACATTGGAGCAACACAATTTAGTTGGTTGTGTGGATCTGGCCAGGTTCATCTTCTGTCAGATGACTTTTATTGCCCATGTTCCATTTCCGAAGGAGTGGGGAGCTGCTTATGGGGCAATGTATCAAGAGAAGGTTTTGAGGGCCAAGGTGTGTTGGCAGAGAGGTATCCAGAAGGATGTGACTATACAACCATCAAGCTAAAGAGGAGAGATGAGAGTAGTTGGTAGATCTGGGAGGCAGACCAGCACATCAAAAACTAGGGGAGAGTGAGGCATAAGTTGAACTGATGGGACTCAGGAAGAGTGATAACTGGGGGAAGAGAATGAGTAGTTGGTGATGAAAAGGGTGAGAAAAAGGATTTTAAAAAGAATTTAAGGGCAGGGCCGGCCCGATGGCTC
This sequence comes from Rhinolophus hipposideros, assembly GCF_964194185.1. NCBI lineage: Eukaryota > Metazoa > Chordata > Mammalia > Chiroptera > Rhinolophidae > Rhinolophus > Rhinolophus hipposideros. Next base: position 14,417,004 of record NC_138055.1, read on the forward strand.
AGGCGGTTAGAGCTGCATGCTCCTAACTTCGAAGGCTGACAGTTCGATTCCCACGTGGGCCAGTGGGCTCTCAACCACAAGGTTGCCAGTTCAATTCCTCAAGTCCCGCAAGGGATGGTGGACCCCGCCCCCTGCAACTAAGATTGAACATGGCACCTTGAGCTGAGCTGCCGCTGAGCTCCCGGATGGCTCAGTTGGTTGGAGCGCGGGCTCTCAACCACAAGGTTGCCAAGTTTGACTCCTGCAAGGGATGGTGGGCTGCACCCCCTGCAACTAGCAATGGCAACTGGACCTGGAACTGAGCTACACCCTCCACGACTAAGACTGAAAGGACAACAACTTGAAGCTGAATGGCACCCTCCACAACTAAGATCGAAAGGACAACAACTTGATTTGGAAAAAAAAAGTCCTAGAAGTACACACTAGAAGTTCCCCCAATAAAGTCCTGTTCCCCTTCCCCCCCCAACAAAAAGGATTTAAGGGCAAGATATGGGGTATTCAAGCATCTGAATCCACAGATGCTGGCCATCCATTAGGGCATTTCTTGGATGGAATCCCAGTGGAATCTTTCCTTGCTGCACTGGGGGTGGGGACATGGCTTCTTCATGCTGAGAAATCAGGTCAAACCTGATTGTGAAGCCGACATTAATATATGTGACAAGGCCTTGGAAACTGTAAAGCGGTTCAAATGTTAGTGATTATTTATGTTTACTCTATGATAATAACAAACATGTGTATCATTTCCCCTTCCCAGGCCCCTGGGAGGATTCTTTCCTGCCAGCTGACCTCAGTTAAGTCCACCTCCATCCATCAGAGAGGTTCTAGCAGTGGAACCTACAAAAAGAAGGGGTCACCCCCCTCCAATTTTCTCCTTCAGTGACTTTGCCCTTTTGTAAAATTGGAAGAAACTGGAGAGAAGTGGCCTTCTCTAAGCCAAGAAACTGTCCTGTTGAGCCTTTTCTTCAGAGCACAGAGCTCTTCTCATCCTACATCCACATAACCGGAAGGGGCCTTTGAAGAATTCTTCCAAGAACAAAATGATTTCCTGGAAAATGACTTGCTATCTTCCCCATTAGAAATACAGGCAGTTGGCAACTGAATAGCAGCCTCCCTTGCTAAAACTAAAATCATAAAGTTCACTCTGATATGCATGCCAAGTACCAGGCACTGTTATCAGTGCTAATAAGGTGAAGACATTCAAGCCCAGAGCAGTTGAGTAACTTGTCTAAGGTCACACAGCTAATACAAGGCAGAACTAGGTTTAGAAGTCAGGCTCTGGACTTCAGCCCCCAGGCCGTTTCTTTGCCTCCAAAGTGTCATACTACCTTTGGGATGTTATCTCAACAGCCACCACATTATCACCCTATTTCTGGGGAAAAACAACAGTGTATCCTTTGTGAATCAGGCGATTCAGTTTTAAACAAAGCATGTTAAGTCTGGGGTATATTGGGAACAGTGTTGAACATTCTTGAACTGGAGATCTGGCCATCTTGGCGTGCTCCCTTTGATAGGAAGTTAAACATCAAGGCTGTAATAATACACTCTGCATGTCTTAATAGAGAATAAAAGCTGGGCATTTTGCACGTGCACAGGAAATTCTTTTAAAATAACCAAATATTAGGAGTTTATTTTTTATTCTTGTAATAAGAAATTGATTTATCTTCAAAAGTTCCTCTCCAGAGCCCTTCCTCACCAGTGTACTTTTCAGATGGCTGTAATGTTAATGTCTGTTCAACCACTATGTATATGATACAAAATCCCGTGTTCACCCCCAAAACATCAAGCCATCATCTTCTTTCTCCTGGATCTTTGCAGGACCCTCTACCTAGGTCTCCCTACTTCTGCCCCTACTTATTTTACCCCATCCACACCCACCTTTTACTGGTCTTTTCTTCACCTAGTGCCTAGCACGAGCTTGTCAAAGTGAATGTCAGAAGAGTTCACTCCTTCCCTGCTTTCTTTTCTCTTTCTAGGTGTTTTCTTCTTTCAGCAAATGTTTGCAGAACCCGTCCTGTGTGCCAGGGGCTGTTCCAGATGCTGGGAATACGTCAGTGATTAAGACAAAGATACCTGCTTTTGGAAAGCTAGCAGAGAAGACAGAAAATAATACAGAAAGGATAATAAATAAGGGGAAAGAAGCAAAGACTAGAAGAAAAATAAAGCAAGGAAAGGGGGATTGGAGTGCAACGGTTGGGGGTAGGGGTAGGGGTTTGCAATTTTAGAATAGGGTGGCTGCATCAGACCACATGGCGAAAGCGTTATTGAGCTCAAAACCCTCCAGTGGTGTCCCATCTCACCCAGAGGAAAAGCCAAAGGCCTTACAATTGCCCGCAAGACCCTACGAGATCTAAACCTCACCCAACTTCCCTGCCTTTCTCCTATTGCTGTTCCCCCTAGATTGGTGGTCTGCTAACATTAGTGGGCATCACCTGGAGGGTTTGATAAACCACAGATTGTTAACACTGGTAAAATGCAAAGAATGTTTGCAGTTTAGTTAGCAGTGTTTCACCAATGTTAATCTTCGTTTAAAAATGATGTGCTATAGTTATGTAAGATGCTAACATTAGGGGAAGCTGAGTATAAGGGAAATCTCTGTATTGTCTTTAGAATCCTCTGTAAATTTTAAATCACTTCAACTAAAAGTTAACACACACACACGTACACTGCCTGGTTCCACCTCAGAGTTTCTATTTCCTCAGGTGTGGAATGGGGACTGAGAATTTGCGCTTTTCTAACTTGCCCCCAGGTGAAGCTTATGCTGGTCCAAGGACAGAACTTGGAGAACCACTGCCCTCGATCCCTCAGCTCCAGCCACGGTGACCTCCTGGGTCCTTCTAGAACAGCCTTGCAGGCTTCCACCAGGGGCAGCTGCACGTGCTGTTCTCTCTGCCTGCAATGCAAGTACCATAAGAACAGGGTCTGCTAGGTCCACTCTCTCACCTCCTCCAGCTCTCCATTCAAGGAGAGATCTGTCTACCTGGTTTAAAATGGCCACCCCACTCTGCCCACCAGTATTTCTTTCCCATCTTTGTTGCTTCCTTTTTTTTTCTTTTCCTTTTCCATAGCACTCATCACCATGTGACACACTATGTATTCTACTATTTGTATATTTTTCTGTCTCCTGTTACCTCCACCCCAGAAATGTAAGTTCCGGGAGGGTGTCTTCTCTTTTTTATTCTCTACTACTCATTTTTGTTGGCATGTAGGACACGTAGGACAGCATGTGCTAAGACTCCATGTTTACTAGATGCGTGAGAGGATAAGTAAGTGAAACAGTCCACGAGGAATGGCGTAGCAGTGTGCCTAAGAACTTGAATTCCAGAGTCTGCAAAATTCGGGCTCAAACACCTACTCAGCCATGTGTTCTTTGTTTACTGGTGGGCAAATCACTTTCCTGAACTAAAACTGAGGGGGTCTCAGTCATACTACTTCATAGGGAAATGTCAAAATTAAATGCAATAATGAAGATAAAGCACTTAGCACAGGGCTGGGTGTAGAGTGAGCTCTCGATACCTGTCGGCTAATATTATTACTGCTTTACAAACTTGGTCTGTGTGGTAATTCAAGCAGGGCCTTGGTTAACAATCCACTTGGTATTGGAAACCTTTCTTAAGAGAAGGTGAAAACTGAATAAGGCTGCTATAGACAGAATTTTGTGCCCGCCTCCAATTCATATGTTGAAACCTAATCCCCAATGTGATGGTGTTTGGAGGTGGGATTTGGGGGAAGTGATTAGGTCATGAGGGTGGAGCCCTCATGAATGGGATTAGTGTCCTTATAAGGGGTTAAGAGACCAGCATTCTCCCCTTCCACCATGTGAAGACACAGAGAAAAGAAGACAGACTGTTTATGAACCAGGAAGTGGGCTCTCAACAGACACGGAATCAGCCAGCTCTTTGATCTCGGACCTCCCACCTCCAGAACTGTGAGAAATAAATTTCTGTTGTTTATAAGTCACCCAGTCTTTGGTATTCTGTGATAGCAGCCCAAATGGGCCAAGATAAATGCTATGGGTAACATTTAAGCTACTATTTTTAAATATTGTCAAGCACTTTAAAAATATCTAGCTGGTGTTCAAATGCTTTCCATGTGTATCGCAAATCATTCTACCTCATTACGAAAGCAAAATCTCTGAGGATTGCTCCAAACCATAATTGGAAATGCCTTAAATGAACTTTGTTGACCTGGCTTATGTTAAAAGTTATAAAAATATATTTCTTTATTGATACATTATAAATATCGATAAGCTTATATATTTATAAATATGTATTTATTTTATATATTTAATATTAACATATATCATGTATTATATTAATGTCAATATTATGCTACATTCATATTATAATATAGCACATTATAATAATACATTAATATATACCACTTTTAATTAATATAGATATTAATATTTAATCTATAGATCCTTATTTATAAATATATTTATTTGCTTGTAAATATTTTTAGGTATTTATAAATGAGTAAATCACGTTCCGTGACTTAGAACTTCGGCTGGAACTGTCTTTGAGTCTTAATTAACACAGCTTTGTGTGGTTCCATGACCATTTGATCCCAGCTCCTTGCTTGAGAACAAACAAGCTCTTCCACATTATTTACCAGATGCAACAGATCATCCATTTCATCTAAAGGAGAGGCTCCAGGTTGTAATCTTCCCGCCTTTCCCCATTATGCTCTGAACACTCACATCCCAGCTACTAGCTCTTTAATGCAGTCTTCTTGGTCAGCAACCCTCGGAACTGGAAAAGATGACTATTAAACCAGCTGCCATTGGCATCAGAGCTGTCCATGGAAGACACAGGACAAATGTTTAGGAAAGAAAAGAAATTGACTGACAACAAGGGAAGGGAGTCAGACTTCAATAGGATCAGCTCGCTCAATAAAAGCCACAAAGGGTATTTAAAAATCGAAACCACAAGATCCTCAAGGTTCCCAGGGTCATGTCGGTCTGTTCATGATGGAAAAAAAGCGGTGTTCTTATGTGTTTATCATATGCAGAAAGGTTATGGCATGTCTTCAGTTACCAGCATTGCAAAACTCAGAAACACAGTTGTTTTTGTTAGGGGTCCATGCTTATAAGGAAATGCTCGAAGTTTCATTTATTTGGGGACCAGAAGCAGATATAACTTTTATTATTTTCAGGGTGCAAAGCTTGTATGTATGCTTTTTCCCCTTACTGCAGAACATGTTGTATTTGTGCATTAACAAAGGTGATGGGGCAAAATGTCAGTTTTGCTTCCACAAAATTTCCTTGGTCTCAAAGTTCAGCTTTTGCTCAGTATACAGCCCTTGCTGCTGCTGTTCTTAGTGGGTTTCCTGTTCTCAACAGACCACCCATGTAACTGACAGTAGCTGCCATTCACTGAGTTCCCACAAAATACCTGGGACCAAGTTTAGCCCTTCCTGTGATAATAGCTAATATTTATTGAGCTTTCCTCTGTTCCCTGCTCTTCTGTTCTAAGCACTTTACATGTATTATCTCATTCAATGTTACAGCAACTCAAGAGGTAGGTACTATTGTAATCCCCATTTCATAGATTAGGAAACTGAGGCACAAAAAGGTAAGCATGTGCTATTACATAGCACATAAACAGAAGAACTGAGATTTGAACCTGACCCCCGAGTCCCAGCTATGCTATGCTCTGCAGCTCTCACTATATTTGCAAATTACTTCATTAAATCCTCACATAAACCTGTGATGTGGGCATTATCAGCCCCATGTTATAAATGAGGGGCAGAGAGTTTAACTCATTTGGTAAAATAATACTGAAAATGGCAGTGGGGATTTTTAAAACTGGAACTTTTTGTCTCCGAGCTTTTCCAGTACACCCTCACAATGCCTGTAAGACATCCTGGTTCCTCCTGGCCACCGTGTGGCCTTTGCACCGTCCACGTGGCTTGGCCCTATGACCTATGACTCACTTGGTTCCTCACTCCAGTGCTCAGACCCGTAAGATGTGTAAATTCCTTGAGCATGTTGGGATTAAAGATGAAGCATTCTCTTTTATTAAAAGAAATCAGTATCTTCCAGGGATCAGTTATATATTTAGACTCGGTGTGATCTTCTCTAAGAGACTTCACTGTGCACAAACCTACGTTGCAGGTTGGGGAGACAGAACTGAATTTGACTAACATCCAGCTTCCTCTCTCATTGAACTTAAGATCTGATTGAACACATAAAGATGACCTTGAGACACCGGTGTGCACTGAGCTGTGGCAGCTGGCCCCTTGGGGATAGAGAAAGGGGCAGCTGCTGTAGCACCAGGGTCTGTAACACAAGAGTCAGACGTCTGGGCCCCAGGGTTAACCATGGCGTGGTTGGGTCAGCTGGACCCAGCGGAAGGCAGAGGCACGGTCTGGATGTAGAGGCCGGAGCCTGAGGATGGGGGTTTAGGAGGGTGGGTGAAGCTGGTGCTGCCCAGAGAGTGAGCTGACCTCTCAAAAGCCTCTGGGGGCTGTGGTCAGTTTGAGTCCATCAACTACGTGCCAGGCAGGCCCTGTGCTAAGGGGTAGAGGTACCAGAGTGAATCATATACAAAGTAGCCCTTGTTGGGCTCACGGTTAAGTTTGCATGGATGGACAAAGAGAATTTCTGCACAACTTTATGTGTAGCATTCCTTCATCCAGCCAGCCTTGGCCTTCAGCCTCCAGGCACTTGGCTTTGCTTTCGGAAGATGACTGAGCCCTGAGTGCCTGCTTCAGCGTGGTCTCTGGCATCTGGCTAGGCCTGTGTGATCTATGATCCCGTGACCTGCAGGGCACAGCCTGTCTACCCCGTTGAACAGTCAGACAAGCAAGCCATGTCACTTAGATTTACTGTCCATTCCGGAATTCGCATTTTTCAAATAGAAGAGAGCAAGCCAGATAGACCCTGGATGCCGATGTGCTTTATACATTGAAATTCTATTAGTCTGCTGGGCCAAACCGGGGCCTTGCTATTGCAAAATGCTGTCATAATTAATGATGGCGATAAAAGCTATGAATTGTACATGTAAAACAGTAATCAGACCTTACAAATAGTAAAGAGGCAGTGTGATGCTAATATAGATAATTTTAAAGGGAGAGGGTTAGCCAGATAACTTTAAAAACAAGTTAATAGCCTTTTGGAGCCAACAGATGTTTATGAAGTTTGAATAATAATACATGCGAGAATGAAAAGAGATAATAGAGATTAGATTAAAACGCTAAAGTTTGTAGAATTATTGGGTATAGTAACATTTGTTACACTCCTTAAATAGCCTTTAAGAATCAGATTTAATTTTTTGATATTTATTCCCATATGGGCCATGAGTCTTTTGAGAAAAAGTTTTATTTGGAATGCTTCAACTCTTGTGAGGATAAATTTGAAATATTAAAGTGCCTACTTTGCCTCCTCAAAGAGGAAACATCTCCCAACTCATGTGAACCAACATCTACGATAAATCCTGTCCAAATCTAGACCTGAGGGACATACAAAATAGGGAGAAAATAGGAGTGTGGGGTAAAACACTATGATAGTCAAACTACATTTTATTCTGGTGGATGGCTATGCCTCTCTGGGAGGCCCAGCCACGGGCCAGCTCAATTTTCTTAGGAAGGGAGAGAGCCCAAGTGTCAGGAGGTGAGGGATCCCAGGTCCTTTGCATCCTTGAGCAAAGGGCCTCCAGGGAAGGATGTGTAGAGGCTCCTACTGCAGCCACCCCAGGAGTGGCCTGGAGAATAGGATTTGGGAGGTGCCAATGCCCAGAGTGGGGCTGTGTGTTTCCAGGAAGCAGAGAGATCGGGATGCCTTGTGGAGCACAGCAAACTCTATGTGGAGGCATCTGGGAACAGTATCAGAATGGCAGTACTCCAAGGCTGAGGTACCCAAGAGCCGCTCCTACATAGGCCCACAAACTCTTTCTAGAGGAGGTGAGATCCTCACACCACACGGTTAGTGGAGAGCAGGCCTTTTGTAGACTGGCAGAAAATACCTCTGTCTCTAGAGCTGAGAAGATCTAACTTTCGATGCTGGCTGTTGCTCACTGCCCATGCAAGCTTGGGCTAATCCCATAACTTCTCTAAGCCTCAGTTTCCTCATCTGCAAAATGGGGATAATAAAAGTAGTAGTAGTAATACTACTAATAAAAGTACATACTACTTATTGAGCACCTACTACCTGCTAGGATTATTCTAAGCACAGTCCAGGTACTATTTTATTGAGATTCTATGGAAGGATAATCCTGTGGGGTGGGTCCTAGTTTTGTCCTTGTTTTAAAGATAACGAGACTTGTCTCAGAGAGTTGAGTTGGAAGGATTCAATGAGTTCAATTTGTAAAGTTCTTACTGGCACATAGTAAGGTACACATTAAAAGACATTCATCTCCCTCCCTCCCTTCTTCCCTCCTTCCTGCCTGCCTCCCCACCCCCGAGCTAGCCTCACCCAGATTCTTCCATTCTCCTTGTTAGGACTTTGAGCCCCTCAACAAGCTGCAACAAATGGACTGGGAACATCCTGATGTTTTGTAGCCTTGGTTTGCTTCCTGGTGTCCAGCTCAGTTCTGGGCACGTGTTGGGAGCTGAAATAGTCCAATTAGGTTGCACTTTTGGTGGAGCGTACATGGCCCCTGAAACTCTTTCTCAGATGTTCCTGCTTTTGGCTCCTCGGATTGACCCATAAAACCCAAGAGCTCTTCTGAATGATGAAGGCTGTAATCAGATTTGTTTTTCCTCCTGAGCCCAGAAAATGGCTTTTCAGTGTGTCTGTCCCAGGTGGTTTGGATGTCCAAAAGCACGTGGCTGTTACTGAGACTACTGAAGCCCGATCGAAGTTGGCTGGTGTTCCAGTTGCAAACATTGTTCCCCCCTGGGAGCCGAGCCCAGGAATGTGTGCCATCTGAGCAACTGGAATTGCAATTTCTTTGGACTCAACAGTAGCAGAGCCCTGCCTTGGAAGGAACACTGGACATACTATTGATTGGAGCAAATGTAATGAGCTGGTAAGCTTTCCGAGTGCCAAAGAATATTGGCTTCTTACAAGCGTCTCAGCATTCACTAGTCTTTTCCGAATGGGTCCCAGATGGAGCCCCACCGGCACTTTTCTCTGGAAACAGCAGGGCAGGCTTTACCCTCTCAGATTGGGTTACACTTTGAGCATCTGTCTCCCCAGGGTTCTGGGTGAAATCCTTTTCAACCCGAATTCTTACTGGTTGACAAGCCATGTACTGTCATCCCTGATGGATAGGATGGTGGGAGAATGGCTACCACCTCATTAAGGGCACAGGGTAACTGGGGGTGATTGATTTTCCATAGCTCTGAGAAAGCCTACAAATCCTTTGTATAAACACTAGTTTGACAGTGAAAACAGTTTTCCCTTCTTCCGCTGAGGGCAGCAGACAAAGTAAATATTGACAAATGGACAGGTTTACTTTCCTAAGAGGCAGCGGCAGGTAAATGGTGCAGGGGAGAAATGCTTTGGTTGAGTCCTTATTAACACAGGGAAAGCCATTTTCTTTGGGCACCATCTTTGATGTGGTCTGTGGTGAGACCGGGCTTTTATGAGGCTGAGGTGGTTAAATTGGAACTCTGTAAGGCAGCAAAACCGGCTGGGTCTTGACCCACCCCTCCCCACCCCCCACCCATAGGGATTCTGATGTGGAATGCCTGAGGGGTAGCCCTGGCGTCCATAGTGTATTTACAAAGTTCCCCAGTGGCTTTGATGTCAGCCAAGGCAGCGAGCCTCTATTAAGAGAAAAATATTTGAGCTTAGCATGACCCTTGATCCCCAGCCATCTCCAAGTATTCTGTCTGGTCATGAGAGCTTGCGGACAGTGTAGACGATGCAAAGATATCACCTTAGCCTAAAGCTTTCAAAAGGTACAATGTGGACGTTGCTAATGAAGAAAGCCTCATGAGCCATGAAGGCTGATGCCCTAGTTGACTTCCAAAGACCCTCAGCACAAAATCCTAATCCTGCCGGTCTCACCTGACCCACCTACCCCTCTAATGATCCCGTCTTACTTCACTCTTTGGCTCTCTGCACTTTAGGCTCTCTACCCTGACAACTCCTTCTCTTCAGCCCCTCACACACTGTCCCCTCTGCTAGAGGGGACAGTGCTCTCCCGTGAGGCCTTCTCCGGCCCCCACCCCTGAAGGTGCACCCTCTTGTTCTCTCTCCTCACACTGTTTGTTTCCTTATTTAGGAACATGGTTGGTTTTGGTTTGTTGTCTCCCTCATCAGACCGTAAGTAACATGAGAGCAGGGATATGGTTTATTTGCACCACTATTTGTATCCTCAGAGCCCGGCGAAGCTCCCAGTACATAGCACGAGCTCAGCAAGTGTTTATCTGGTGACTGAATGAATACACACAGAGCTGCATGAACTCAACATCTGCCCTCAGAGGAGCCTGGAGACCATCGCCTGATGGTTCAAGAGTGGAAGCTACTTTTCGAAGGTAGACACATCTAGGGTCTGAAGAATGAGGCATAGTAAATAGCCCTCAGAGTCTCCTGGCATTTCCTTTCCCTGTTCAGTCAACTCTTCTACTTCACTCTAGGCTCCCACTGACCACCTCTCACTCATGCAATGCGATTGTTTATTTTTTTTCAGGGAAAATCACAGACTGTTGGGAGAACCTTCCTTGATGCTCTTTCCTATTTCTTCTTCCGATCAAACACCATCTTCATTTTGGCCCATTCCTTTCCTACCCTACGATTTCTCAGAGGGTAAGATGTCTTGTTCTCAGGATGGACATTAGTCTGAACAGAGGGCTGGAGAATGTCTTTAGTCCTGGAAGAAGCTGGAAACCAAAAGGCGGGCTTCAATATTTCTAGCCACCTTCCGCAGTCTCAGTCTTATGGATTGGCCTGCACAGGAGACTAGGGGCCCATTCTAGGCAGGGGCCACCATGCATCATTTCTTCTCACGAAATCCACATGGCCTCACCACTGAGTCTCACAGAATATGGATGCAATCAGGTTCACTCTCAAGGCCGTTTGAGTCAGATTTCAGCATCTCTTCTCAACCCGACACACACACACACACACACACACACACACACACACACACTCCACTGACAGCAAAAAAAATCAATAGAAAAAAAGGCGAGAGTTCATTCTATAGTAGATTTAAAATTTGTAAATATACACCAAGTTGAATGAACACTTTATGGAAATGGCTTTTAATTACCAAATCAGGTTAGCACAGTAACATGGGATGGCAGGGAAGACAGGTGGACAGGGTATTTGGAATCAAACCTGATTTGTGTCCTGCCTCTGCACTTTACTAGACTTTGATAAATCACTTAACCTTTGATTCTTAGTGGAATAATCTGAAAACTAGGAAAAACTCCTAATTGTTTTGAGGATTAGATGATACCCTTCGAGTGAAAGTTTCCGGTACAAAGTAGGAACACCAAATATGTTACATCCTGTAACATTTGTTGAGTGCTTACTATGTGCCAGAAATGTTTCTAAATGCTTTGCCTTTATTAACTCATTTAATCTTCACAATAGCCCTACTATCCCTACTTTACAGACATGGAAGCTGAGGCCCAGAGAAATGGAGGAACATGCCAGCAAGTGGGGAGCCAGAACTTGGGTACAGAGGCTGGACTGTAACTGCCATTTTACACTACCTCTCTGTTGGTAGATTGGGTTCCTTCTGTTTCGGTTAGTCAGGGTTCTTTTTGCGTGTTGAAATGAGGGGAGAGATGAAAATAGTTATCACTTTAAATCCTTCAGCATGAAACAGGCACATGAAAGCAGAAGGGCCTGTCCTAGGATTGCAGAAATAAGTCGAGCAAGTCATATTTTCCAAAATATCTTGCCATAAGAGAAGTGGAGAATATTTGAATTACCAAGCTTGTTCTTTGTCGTGTAAGTTATCATTCCCCCTCAGCCAACACAAATATCCCCTCTGTTGAAATCTGGCCTGTGATGGGAGCTCCTACCTGTGTGGGTCAGCCCAAAGCACTTGTGTTTCCTTGTCCTCCTGACACGTGGTTGCTGCTGGTAGCTGGTGCCCTCTGCACTTGAGAGCTGCAGCAGAAAGGTGCCTTTCTCATCAGCGAAATTCAGCCTTATATGAGTCAGCATTTCCAAATATTTATAGCTCTAGATAGTTCCATTCATGTTTACTTCACTAGATATTTGCTGCAAGTGTCTACATCCAGGAATGACATTTTGGTGTGGCCAAGAGAGTTGGCCTCAGATTAGTGTTTCCAGCCTTCGCACAGTGTTTCTATTGCTCAGTGCTGACTATGGCAGTGTGGAGGGTTTTAGCATCCAGATGATACCTCAAAGGAAAAATGTTTGCCTGCCCTTCCTGCTTCCAGGCACTGACACCTTTGACACCATCCCTCATCTGTAACTCTAAACTAAGTCCTTCTGACTCCAAAGGTTAGGCTTTAATTATTTTATTCACTTTCCCATTCATCCATGAATCCATTCATTCATTCATTCATCATCCATCCATTCAACCATTGATCCACTGACCGATCCATCCATCCATCATCCATTTACCTATCCATCTATCATCCATATACTCATCCATCCATCATCTATATACCCACCCATTATCCATCTACTCATCCATCCATCCATCATCCACCCATCCACTACTATCCATCATCCATTTACCTATCTATCCTTCAATCCAGCCCTCTATTCATGCATCATAAGCTCTTATTCAGCACCTACTGTGATTCAATACAATTTTAAGTGGTGGGAATCAGCAGTGAATCAAATAATCAGCTCAGATCTCCAAGGAGTCACATCTACCATCTTTTAGATTGTACTTGCTCATGTGTTATCTCTGTGCTTCCCATACTTCACTTACCATCTGCACAAATTTTGCCACATTCACATATAACTTGTGCTATTGTTTACTTAATATTTTCCTTTGACTAACCTAACTTAAATTAATTTATTTAAAATAATATAAATAAATTAGATTCAAAATACATTTATTTTGAAACAAAGTTTTATATCACTGCTAACATTATGCATTTAATAGAAGTTGTATGTTTTCATAAAGAATTAAAATAAGTATCTACAATGTATACCTGTGCTTTACTTAAAACCTACCACCAATTGTAACTATACCACATTGCGGAACTGAATGATTTCACGTTTATCCTAAAAAGCCCCTCTGAAATAATTATGATCCCCATTTCCAGATGCAAATTCTCAAATGAGGTGATTCTTCTAAGGATAAACTGTTGGTAAGAGTCAGAGCTAAGACTGAAACTCAGATCTGGCTCCAATGTCTAACAATCCAGTTGAGGCCTGTCAGAAGATTACAGTTAATTGTTTCACTGGCCATCAATATTAAAATAAATTAAATAGAATAGAATAGAGAATAGCATATCTTCGAGTATATCACACTTAGTGAGGGTAAGTATGGTTTTGAAAAGCTTGATTATATCAAAGGTATCTTACTGTGGAGTTTATGGTTTAACATGTTTGAAAGCCACTGCTCTGCTTTGCCATGCTATCTGAAAACTGGCCTACCTTGTGGGTACTGCTGGCTGGCAAGGACAGTTGCATTGCAAAACTCCAGGAGTTGCCATTCATATCATCGTCAAATCTATCCCACTGCCTGTTTTTATAAAGACAATTTTATTGGAACATAGTCATACCCATTCGTTTATATATTGTCTATGGCTGCTTTCATGCTACAAATAGAGTTGCCAAATTTAGCAAATAAAAACACATGGTGTCCTGTATTTTATCTGACCACCCTAACTCTAATGGCAAAGTTGAATAGTTGTGACAGAAACCATATGGCTCACAAGGCCAAAAATATTTATTATTTGGCCCATTGCATAGAGTCTGCTCATCTCTGATCTGTATGAATGGCACCCTTTGGAATTGTGCAGTGCCCAGACTACACAGCTGTACATGGTGGTACTTGGCCCACCTGTAGCCTCTTGGAAGTTGCACTTCCTTTTAACTTCTTGTTCTTCCATTGCATTTCAGTGTTTGCCTCTCTTCATGGCTCTGAACCAAGTTTGTGTAAACAGAGAGAGCTGAATTTTCCTTCCTAGGAGCTTTCTTGCTAATCTCTCCCAGTACAGCCTTTTATTCCTGCTCCTGGCTGCCTCCATGACCACTACCACTCTTCCCAAGCCTCTGATCCCCTAGGACATACGAATGGAGGCCTTTGGACCCTTTCTGCAATAAACCCTGAGTGACACACTTAAACAGATAAATGGGGTTTGAGAATAACGTGAAAAACTGTGAAATTCTCCCAGTGCGAGGGGCCCAGCCCAGTTTTGGACAGTGAATCATGGCCTTAGCCAAGATGTTCTCATTACGATCTCTGTTGACCTCGTTGGAGGAGTGAAATCTGTTGCCTATAAAAATAGGAAGCTTCTCAGCCTCGTCCTCCTCCATGGCCCCGCCTCCCTCCATGGTGGTCTCACTCTGCACACCCCCTCTATGTCTTTGTCCACCTTCTTCCTGAGCCACTGCCTTATCCCGCTCACTGGGAACATGAGCCTGGTCTGAGGCCTATCCATGTACAAGAACTAGAATGATAGAAGTGATAGCTCAGCTCCTGCCCATGTTAATTTCCTTGTTATTTCTTACGCCATATATATGTGAGTTCAGATCATGCCTGAAATAATGCATTTGACTCTGGGGCCCCATGTCAAGGTGAACCCCAGCAGCTAGAATGTTCCAGAAGAAAGCGAGAGTGTGGCCGAGTGTCTGGACACTGTTTTTTTTAGGTATATTTGAGTGAATCAGGGTTTATAGGACATTAATGTTGAATGGAATCTCTGTTTATCATCATGTATAGATCCTTCACATTATACGCAAGACCAGGGAATGTGAAAAAAGACCATTCGAAATTTTAGTGAAAAAGTGGCTACATGGTACACAGAGGACTTGGATGTGATGGTAGTTAGTCTTTCCATGTCACCATGGGATGAAACTAACAAGCTTTCTTTGTTTTCCTTTTCTAGCTTTGTCATTGTTGTTGCCTGTGATGTCATCGTCATCCTCAAGGTAATGGGCTCTTCGTAAGTGACACGGAGTGCTCACTGGGGACCAGCCACTAAGGTAAGCGCTTTATGTGTATTATCTTCTTTAAACATCAGAGCAACCTTATGAGGTGGAAACAGTAGTCATTGACAAGTTGCATGATGTAGATAGTAATATCAGATTCGTCCTTGACTACAAATCTGTTTGATGTGTTTGTGTGTGTGTATGTGTGTGTGTGTGTGTGTGTGTGTGTGTGTGTGTGTGTACTGCTGGTTCTCTTGAGCCTATAGTGTATCTGGAACATAGTAGGTGCTCAATAGATATTTGTGGAGTGAACAAATGTATAACACTAACCTTGTGCTCTTGACCATTTTGCCGGTGGGTCTCAAATTTGGCTCATCATTAGAACTGTTTCTAGAGCTTTTCAGAATGCAAACACTGCAGGGCCCGCTGAAGATTCTGAGGTGAGGCCCAGAAATCTGATTTTTAATACATTTCCCACCAGATTCTGATGCAGCCAGCTCAGCCCCAGGCTGCAGACAAATTTGTCATCCTCTGCTGCCACGCTATACTGCCTCATGAAAAACTTGCAGTTTTTTAATACTTCTACAGAACAAATAAAACCACAATTTATGTTACACAATTCGTGTGGCTGAACTCATGTCCTTCTGACAGACCTTTCACATTTCAGAATGTTACAAATTGCTTTCTTCTCTGGGATCTCAGAACATAACAATGGATTTTGGGAGGCAACTGGACCTTCCCGATGTCACCCCCCAAAGTCACATAGCTATTTCTTGTTCTCAATCCAGTTATCTTTCCACTATAGAAATCAGCCCCCCTTGTTGGTTCTAGAGCAGAGAAGACACCAGGGGTAATTCAAGTGCTTTTAAATATCGGGGCAGGGAACTAGAATTGTTCTAGTTACCCCTGGAATAAACCTAAAATTGAGGCAGTCTGAAGTATTGTTTTGCCAGGGGAGTTCCTATTTATCATTATTATCCTGGTGTAATTATTAATAGTGCCCCTATTTAGTCTCAAACATGAACCTGAATTTGGACAATAAATAATATGGCCATTCTACCTAAGACCAGAAAGAAAGAAAAAAAAAAAGATGAAAGGAGGTAAGTTTCTGTTTATTACAAGAAAGGAATCTTCATGAGACATGAAAAAAAAAATTCCCCCCACCCTGCAAATATGTAATCAGGTTGCCAAGTTAGTGAGTTTCCTGTTATTGGAGATGTTAAAAAAGAAGAAACATGGCAATTTGTTGAAATATTAGAAAGGAAGTCAAGCATCAGTAGATGACCTTGGAGAGTCCTTCTGACTAAATGTCCAAAATTCCCAGGGACAGCAGAATCTGTGGTGTCTGAGCTGTGGTAGGAGCATGTGTCATGCCCACAGCCACACTCACATAAAAAGGCTCTGGGAACAGCAGAGCCCATCCTTCTCTCTTGAGTGGAAGGCCATCACATGGTCAGAACGCACAAGATGTTTTCCCGGTACTGTAGAATTAGAGAAAGCTCAAGGTGTTGGGCTCTTAACATTACACCCAATGGCCTCTGCTGAGCAGGCTTAGCAAATCCTCAGGAGGCCTTCCTTTCCTGGGAGCCAGAGCTACGTCTGTTCCCATCTGTCTTTGTGAAAAGTGTGTATAGTTTAGCCATCCTCTCCTTCCTACCTCTACCACCCCCAGGGTCACTGGGCAAATGTCCACTTGACTTTTGGTGGAGTTTGACCGCTGCTCACACTGAGTATCTCATAGCTGTGCAAAGTGTCAGGGAGGTTCCCAACATTCTTCAGGGAAGTTATCACTTTTAGCCCCGCCCTACTTCCTGTTCCCTTACATAGTTAGAAACGAAGGCATGGGCTCTGTGAATTTCCCCGAGATCACATAGCGCCTTGGCTGCAGGACCAGGGTTCCAAACTCAAGATATCCTAGGAAAAACTGACTACAATGTCACACATCTTTCTAAGTGGATCCACAGGGCTGAAGCAAACTGCGCAGATCCCCAGGCTGAGACACTTTTGTTGTTGTTGAAAGTCACGGTGTAACTTACTGTAATTAGACGAGGAGAAAAATGACGAACCCACTGATAGTAGGAAGAAGCAAGAGTCCTGTAGGGTCAGGCACTTAATGAGACAGATATTCAATCACTGTGCATTTCCATTGTTTTTCCATAGCAGAACATACAGCAGAGACTTCAGAATGTGCACGTCTGAAGCCAGGTTATCTTATGTTCCGTAATTACATTGCTTGCAGGACTGTTGTTGCCATGGTAGTTGGCTGTGCCCCAGACAAACGGGGTGCTGATCTGTTCCCACAGGTCTTTATCCCCGTCTTCGTTACAAGGGGAATACTGCTATATGTTCTTAGCCAGAGTCTCTCATCCAGGGTTCCGAGTTCAGTTGACAAGGTCCTGCTCAATACAACTTTGTCATCATCGCTTGAGATATAAGGACTGATTTCAGCTGAGGAAGTTGGTGGCGAGCACTGAAGACAGACAAGTAGTCAATTTGAGACATCACGATGATTGGTAACTTTCCTCCATGTTGGAAATGAAGGCGCTGAATCCAAGTGCTGGGTGGAGGCACACTCTCCCCACATTTGACTTAGCCTCACATTCGCACCCCAGAAATGCTCACTTCTGGCCCGTAATGTAGGGCGTGGGGCTCCTACTTCCTGTGACAGATGGTCTTGGCTCTGGCTGGGAGCCTGTGACTGGGGAGTCAGGGGTGGGCCTCCTGGGCCCTTCTTCCTTGTGTACCCTTCTTAGGGCCTTCCCCCTTCCCAGGCTGGGACATGTTTTGCTGTTACAGAGTTGAAGCTTCTGGTCCCCTTGGTTATACCAGTTGGGAGGGGATGTGAACCAGATAGTGTCAGAGTGCAGGTCCAGTGTTAGGATGAGAATTGAAATGATGATGGGATTATGTCTGTTAATCACATATGCTACTGGAGATTACTTTGTTATTTTCACTCCTCAAAGAGTGAATGGCAACAGGGTAATATACGAAAGACTTGAAGTTTTCTCATGGGACAAGATGTTGGAAATCATGGAATCTAACATTCCCCCTAGCGTAGGGAAGTCTTTTTCTATGTTCTTAACAGATGACAGAGTATATTATTTTCTTATATTATAGACGACATTTTGCATTTTCAATATTTTATTACTTTCTAGTTATAAAAGTATTAGACGCTCATTGTAGAAAATTGGAAAGTACAAAACGTTATAAAGTAGAAAAAGAAATGCATACAATCCCACATTCCAGAGTCAATCACTGTTAACAATTTCACAAATCAGCTTTGTCTTTTTAATGACATTTTTCTTTATATAAATTGTGTTCTTAATGAATAAAAGCTAGTGTTAATCTATATGCTACCTTTCTCCTAAACAATGCAAGGAACTTAGAATTTTTAACTCTATTTACCTCTTCTTAACACACGTGCTAAGGTTGTTGAATATTTTAATTTTCTCTAAAATATATTTGTTGAATATTTTAATAATCTCTAATACTATATTTTAAACTTCACATGGCTAAATGAATATTTTCCCTTATATTCATTTAGTCATGAATATAAATATTCACTTATATTTACTCACATTTTTACTACTTTTATGGCTCTTCGTTTTCCCAGCATCTTCAAGTTTCCTTGTAGGATCATTCTCCTGTCTGAATAGCCCACTTTAGAATATTTTCAGTAGTGTAAGCTTATTGGTCTATACTCTCTCAGGTTAAGTGTGAACATGGCTTGATGGATTATCTCGCAGTGTAGAGAATTCTTGGCTGACCACGATTTTCTTTCTGTTCCAGTTGAGCCTTGTTCACCACTGCGTTCTGGTTTCCATTGTTGGTATTAAGAAGTTAGCTGTTTGTCTAACTGTTCATTCTTTGGAGGTAATCCCCCTCACCCCCGTTTTTCTGACATTTCATTAAAATTGGATTTTTGAGCTTCATGTTTTTGAAACTGTGTTGAACATCTAATTGCTTTGGAAAATTCTCAGCCATTAGTTCTTCAAACATTGCCTCTGCCATATTCCATTCCTCCTCCCCTTGTGAAACTTCGATGAACGTATGCTTGACCTTCTCACTATGTCCTCTGTCTCATATTCTCTGAATTATATTTTTCATCATTTTTTTTTCTATGTGATTCGTTCTGCATTGCAACTCTTACCATTGTTCTCCTTCTCATGCCCGCCTTCCCTGCTTGGGGTATGTATGCCTTCCAAGAGGTGAGTGTCATGCCAGTCCCTAAAACACTCTTTGCTCAGTTGTTTCATAAGAGTTTCAGATTGTGATTGAATTAAAAAAAAAAAAAAGTTGTTCTGATTTGGATACAGGGGAAGGAGAGGAACACGAAGACAGTGAACAGATATATCTCTTAAAAGCATCCAGCAGGATCAGGGATCTCTGCTCATTTTCTCATCAGAATGATTGCAGATAACAAGTGGATTTTGTCTTACATGTCAATCAATGAATTAATTGTGACAGCCGAATCACTGCTGACAGGGAGTCAGTCCAGATCAGAACTCAGTAGGCAGGATGCTCAGATAGATTAGTGATGCCTGCCATGTGCTTTGGACGGAGATGGAATGGCGCTCAGATCATATATTTACCATCTCTGACTGAGACCTTATATTTATGAACCAGTAATACAAAAATGTGAGATAGAAAAATGGTCTTCATACACACTTCCTGGTAGGCATGTTGTGTATGTGATGTTCCTAATTTAGACATGATGTTACTCATTTGTTGTTGATGTTTTAATCCCCTTCTGTTGATCTTGTGGTTAATGAAAATTCTGCCCATTGAAGGTGATATGAAGTTTGGTCTTTTTTTTCTTTTTCTTTACCTTTATATGCGTTTTAGTGGGAAGCTATGTGAGGCTATGTCAAGCTCCTCCAGCTAGACCCCATCTTATATTAGAAATCCCGTGATGTGGATTTCATACTGATGGATGGCAAGCACTGAGCGTTTAGAGATCATCAGAGATCATTCTAAAACTTGGCACTTCCATGCAATATCGTGATCCAAGCACTTCCAAGTAATATCCCGTAGTTGGCCTCTACCTAGATCTCTACCCTCATCTTCCAGTGTTCACTCACATAGAAACAATGGAAAGACAGACATTAAAGGACCACAGATATTGGGGAAAAGTGCATTTATAAAAATCTGACAAGGGATTAATATCAAGAGTATACAAGAATGTCTGTATGTCTTAGAAATCAACAAGGAAAGATCAGGAGCCCCAAATTTAAAACAGGGGAGGGCAATGGATACAAACAGGAAACAAGAGGAAACCCAAAAGGTGAATGATAAGACAAAGAGATGTTTGGGTTTACTGGATATCAGATCATGACACCGAAACAATACTAGTACCTATTTTATACCAATCACAGGGGCGGGATGACTGGCTCGATGATGCCAAACGTGGGAAGCAGGATGTACTGAGGAGTGTGACTAACTGACTGGACATACCTGAGGGCATGAGAAAGTGAGGTTGGAGGAGAGGAGAGAGAAAGAAAAGTGGAGGAAGAGAGAGGGAGAGAGGGGAAGGAAAGGGAGGTTCTGGTGGTTCTGCTTGGAGTGGGCGTAGCCGGAATGCAAGAAGCAAAGGGAAACCTGGTCTAATACAAAGTTGGAGCAATACATAAGGGTCCGATCGTGCAGGCCCAGGAGGCGATGCTGAGTAGTTTAAGTTTGTTTCTAAGTGCAATGGCAAGATATTGAAACACTTTCATCAGAAGGTGAGAGTTTTAGGTTTGCTGTTTGAAACATCACTCTGTCAGCAGATCGCAAACAGGGGCAACGTGTACCGGGAAGGCTGGTGGGAGGTCATTGCAGTCCTGGTGACAGGGGCTGGTAGCTTAGAATCTGGTGGTGGTGGTCAATTTAGAGAGAAGTGAATGGGCTCAAGAGATCATTGGGAAGTAAAATGGGTATGGCACATTATAGACGCTTAGCAAATATTTGGTGAGTGAATGAAGGAGGATTGTTATGTGTCTGCCCATTCTCTGAAGTAGAAAACAGTGGGGGAAAGAGCAGGCTTAA
Organism: Rhinolophus hipposideros; assembly: GCF_964194185.1. Lineage (NCBI taxonomy): Eukaryota > Metazoa > Chordata > Mammalia > Chiroptera > Rhinolophidae > Rhinolophus > Rhinolophus hipposideros. Next base: position 14,438,014 of record NC_138055.1, read on the forward strand.
AGGAGAAAACCGTAAATTGGATTCTGGAAATGCTGAGTGAGATAATAAAATGTACAACGGGTAGGTGGCACTTATTCTCCAAAGCTGCTTCAGGCACCTGACACGGTAGGGGACGTCACAGAGAAGATTCCATCAGTAAGGTAGTGGGGCTGAATGAGCTTTGTGGTCCTTTTCAACTGGTGGAGCCTTATGATCCTCAGCAGAATGGCTCTAAGATTTCTCCTTGTCTTTGGTATCTTTTTGGGCATGCTTATATACTTGCTAGTACCCATCCAAAGCTAGCAGCAATGCGGGACAGATCTCAAAACACTGTTTGAGATCAGCAGCAGCATGTAACACACACTGCATGCCCCCTCCAACGTCCTTCCAAAAATGTGTCCCTGAGAATGGAAAATGACATGCTCATTGTGCTTGATGTGCCGAGAGAGCTGTCACATCTGTTCTGTCCTTGGATTGTCACCACAGCCCTGCCGAGCTAGATGTGACCTTCATGTCTCTTTGGCACACAATAAAACCAAGGCTCAGAAAGGTGAGGTGTCTCACTCAAAAGCCTCTGCCCCTTTGTCAGACTCACAGATGCGTCTAGAGCACACCTGGAGGAAAAAGCCACCCAAGGCAACAAGTGATTGTGATACAAAGCAGAGTCAATAAAAGCAGTTGGTGTTCTGATTCGTGCTGGCCTTTTGTCAGCTTGCACAGGCTGTATGGTGTTAGGTGTCATTTTCCACAGGCAAGACGAGGTCAGCTACAATTCCAGTGAATACGAACCGCGAGCCATTAAAACTTAGAAAAGCCTAGAATATCTTCTTGAAGGCGTCGGTGCCCTTCAGCAGCAGGCTGGGTAAATGCCCATGGTGCTACCACATGAAAAGAGTGCCTTGGGGCCTGGCTCCTTTGGCAGACAAGTAAAACTGGCCAGGCCATTCACGTCTGAAATCCTCCTAAAGCAGAGGTTCTCAAAGTGTGGCTCCTGGACCAGTAGTATAGACATGCACCTGGGAATTTGTTAAAAAACCAAAAATTTTCAGAGTTTTCCTCAGACCTTCTGAATCAGAGATTTTACTCTTCTGGAGATTTTGATGCATGTTAGATTTGGGAACCATTGCTCTAAGGAATAAAGTAGAAGTTCACACATGTTCTATCCAAGGGCCTCCAAGACAGGACCTCTGGTCTCTTCCTTATCTTCATCTTCTTGATGCAGGCTGTATTTTCTAGTGAGACCAAATGGCTTGTAGTTCTATGCGCATATCATGTCATTGTTGCCTCTCTGCGCCTTAGCTCATGCAGATCTAGAATGATTATTCCCTTTCTAGAATGATGTTCTCGACTTTTTTTTTTTTTTTTTTAAAGAAACACGAATCTGGCTAATTCTCAGCCAGCCTTGAAGATCTAGCCTTGGTATCTTCAACTCCCAAGGCTTTTTTGAAACCCCTGATTGCTTCAGCCAAACAAGTCGCACTCCTGGGCTGGGGGTACAGCCGATTGGGTATGGGCGAGATGAATACCCAAATAAAAATTTGTTTTTAATGGTATCAAAAGGTAGGAAAGCATGGATCTTTGATAGCCCCAAGCAGCAAATATCCAGTACTGTAGGTTGACAGTACACTAGGCTATACATTTCTGATTTCTCCTCAAATCCTTATGTACGTTTCTCTAGTCACTCTGACTTTTCGGTATTGCAAATATTCATTTCTCCATGAAGGTAGGCGTCCATGCCTTATTTCTCTTTAGGTCCTCACCCCCTTACATAGACATTGGCATTTAGTAACTACGTATCAATAAACATATAATTGAATGAGGAATGCTTCCTTCTTTCTTATTGGAAAAAACTATTCCATAGCAGTGGGAATGGAATCCCTGCTAGAGACCAGAAGTCAATCTGTCCCTATAAATTCCCATTCTGATGCCCAGGATTTCCACCCAACAGCTGCTTTTTGCATTGTGAAACAGCCAGGCATGTGGGCTGCCTGAATTCACATGTTTGCTCCATCCTTCATCACTCCATTTCCTGGGAAGAAGCAAGAGCTTTGGGGGCCCTGTGCTAGCTGCACATGTTTTCCGTTTCATGTTTCAGCCAATAAATGAGAAGCCTCTCTCACGGGCCACTTAACATGTATTACAGACGTTTCCTTGGACAAACGGTCTCTTCTTCTTCCTTTGGGAATGCAAAGCCTGAATAATCTACAGCTTGATAGGGATGGAGAGCTGGGCTTAGAACACTCAGTGGCTGAAGATAGAACATCTTTTATTTATTTAACGGTGTGACCTGAAGGTGAGCAACCTGACCTCACATACATCACATTCTCACCGCACAGGTGGGTCTGCCTTGAGGTAGATGAAGCTGGACATCTGGAGCAGCTAACATCTGGATGACCACACCCATGGACCACACCCTGGTATCAGCTGGGGCTGGGGCTTTGGGTCATTTCTTTTCTTCCTACTCCTTTCATTTTACTTTACAATTTTTAGCTCTCTCTGAAAGTGAACAAGGGGCAATTTTAGCAGGGATGGAAGGGAGAGTTTTCTCTGAGTCCTGTTTCATCTTCCAGACTCATCATTACCAGCCAAAGTAATATGAAATTAAAACTCAGGTTTGGCTCTTTGCTGTAACAAGCAGAAATCTAAGACCATAATACATAAAACACAACCTCTTACAGAAATAAAAATCTGTGAAAAGCCACAGAGCTCAGAAATAGCATTTGGTTCTTCTGTGAAACTGCCACTTTTTTTTATTTTTTATTTTTTTTTGCCTGCCAGACCAAACCCTAGAGAGAATTGACTGCATTCTTGTTCCTGTATCTCCAAATGGAAAAAGAAGGGAGAAGTAAAATAAGGAAAGTGAGATTGATGTTCTAAAAATGGAAAATACAAAGGTTGAAAATTTGGTGGGAAATGCTCTATTTAGAAGGGAAGAATTCAGAGGGAGAATGTTGTCAAAATGATGTGACCCCCGGCTCGCTTGGCAATATGGCTTATCTCAAGAAACACTTGCTTCCAGATCTCAAAACTGGCCACATTTTGCCCCAGAAATTCTTTACTTTATTCTAAAATAGAACTTGTAAAGAGAAGTTGAAAGTAACGTTTATGTGGTTGTTTTCTAAAAAAATCTCTTCTCTCCAACAGATAAATCCCAAACACTTTGCTCTAAGCAGCAAAAGGTTCAAATGTTATTGGATGTTTATGCAAACCTTCCAAGCCCCCTGTGTTTATAAAAGTGAGTTGGGAATATCCAAGAACAATTTGTCTAGTGGAATTTCAACAGTTCCAGTTTTGCCTAACTTTGCAAGCAAAGGTTAGAGATCTGACTGCATCAATAAGGCCACATCGTGTGGAAGCTCACGCTTCATTAGATTTAAACTATTTTGGAGAGAAAGATTGGGTGTCTAATGCTCATAAAACTTGAGGCGGAGCTGGGCATCAGAACTGTCCAGAAATGGCTCAGTGGTATGGGACATATTGATCAAGTAGAGCATATGGTAAGGGTTTGATGAAGTAACGTATGTAAATCACTTAGCACGGCACCTAGTAAATAACAGGTATTCAAGCCACTATTTTTATAATACAATTATTGCTCCATTGATTGAAAATACATATGGTCCCTGAGCATTGCGTGCTCATTTATTTTTCTATTTTGTAACGTTTTTAGTGGCTCATCTAGTATTTCAACCATCCAGCTGGTCACCCAAATTGGTAATAATGATAATGCTAATTGTAGTTATTATGATGATTATTCTAAGTAGGTACGTAGATATTATGAGAGGTAGAGGGTGAAATTAGGCATGGCCATTCAGAAAAGAATTAAAATATTTGAAAAAAATTCATCCTCTCTCATAATCAATGAAAGGCAAATTAAAGCACAAAATGCTTTTGTTTACCAACATTTTGAAATTCCAAACTGTAATTTCTAACGTTCTTAAACACTACTAGATAGAGCATAATTTGGCAAAATTGAAATTTGGGAAAGCAATATGATAATATAAACTAAGTACCATAAACATGTTTCCATTCGTTTATGCACTTTTAAGAATGTATCTGGAACCCCTAGGAGGGAAATTGAATGCAGTCAAAAATTTAGGTACAAAATGTCAACTGTCATGTATATCTATCAGGATCTTGTCAGGAAACAGCACACTCGAACTGAATTATTGGAGGACAGTTTAATTCAAAACAAAACCAAACCACAGCAACAAAACAACTACTGACAAAGTGTGGGCGGGCTCTGGAAGGAACATGGGGTGCAAAACTGTGGGGCCAGCTTCGGGGTGGCACAGGTGTCGGCTCAAGGCCTGAAAGGACAGGGAGAAAGTAGTTTCCAGAACTTGGAGAGAGAAGCTGTTTGGAGAGGAATTCCGTGTGGCCAACATGAAATAAATAGCCCACCCTCACCTTCCTCCCAGCTTCTGGTCTCTTGCCTGCACCTTCCATTCTGAGCCCAAGCAAAGCCGGAGGCAAGAGAGCCCTTTGACAAAGTGCATGTGGACCCAGGGTGAACAGTGGCTCTGCAGAGACACATGAAAAATATCCAGCACACTTTGTTATTTTTAAGAGCAAGAATATAAATGGAAGATAATACATGTCCAACAATTGGGAAATGAATCAGGAAAGTGTGGTACATTTAGTAGTGTGATGTCATACAGTCATTTAAAATAATGCTTTTGAAGAAACAATCACATAGGAAAATGTTTTCAATATAAAGTCAACTGAAGAAAAGCAGGGTAGAAAATTATATATGACTCCAAATATGAAAAAGAAAAAAGAGGCACACAGCCCATTGAAAAAAGAATAGAGGGAACTTGCCCAATCTTAAATTATGGCTATTACTGATTTGGGGAATTATAGATTTTCTTCTTTTTCAAGTTATCTGAATCTTCCAAATTTTACAGGAATATGCAATACTTATAATCAGAAATGCATTATTTAACATAACTTGCTTTTGCAGCTTATAACCTAGTCAGAGAGAAAGATTAATTTCTAACTAATCACAGCAAATGCAATGGAAGAACAAAGGAATAACTCATTGATTTCAACCGGCAGGAATAATCAGGGAAACTTCCTGGAGTAGGTGGCATTTAAACTGGGCCTTAAGAGATGAGAAATATTTTGATAGGTTGAGAAATGATTTGTTGAGAGAGGAACAAAGGTGAGAGGACAATGAGAACCGAAGATTTAAAGCTCAGGATGGTGTGAAATATCCAGGTACAACACTAGACAGATGATTCTAGAGGAATACATTGGCAAAATCAGAGACACTTTTACAACATCCAGATTTCTGGGTCTCTCTCCAGAACTACTGAATTGACATCTCTTTTGGGCAGCCCAAGACAAATATTTTGCAAATGCTTCCAGGTGATGCTGAGGCAGGGTCAGGGTTTAGAAGCACAGGTGGGCAATGTATATAAGAGAGTACGGTAGGCCCTTGTGGATGGGCTGCCCAGAAATCTCTAGCTGTCCCCCTCCCCTGAGGGGAAAAAGGTCCAGCAGCCACTTGGTCAGATGTGACCCTGTCCATGACTACAGATGACTGTCCTAGGGTGGGCCTGAACCTTTGGTGCTAAGGCGCAGTTGTAGGTTTTGTGGTGGGCAACTTCCACTTGCTCTGTGAATAACAAAGGCAGAGGAAACATGGAGACACAAGGAATGAAGCTGGTATAAGGAGGAGAAAAGGGACGGGAAACTGAGAGGACCCTGCCACTTTCCAGTCCCTAGCTCAAGTCCTTTCTGAGGTCCCTCTGGATCTACGGCTCTGAGTTTACTGAGACCTTATACTAGAGCCCAGTTTTTCATGTGTGCCTGGCTGGACCTGGCCTCAATTATCTGCAGAGATAGGCAGGGCAAGCTTTATCTTCAGACACATTGCATATTGCCAAGTCCCCGTGGGAGCCTGGAGAGTGCAGATTTGCTACCACCTAACCAGCTAGTACAGTCTTTCCAGACTGTTTGTGTCAGAACACTAGGTTTTGTGGAATTAATGGGTGTTGCACCACAGACAAATGTACCCATCGAGAGCTATCTTTGGCCAAGTAATTTGGGACATCTCTGGATTAATGAAGTTAGACTGGTTTCTCAACACCTTGTACACCTTAAACTTACACTGTGTTATATGTCAATTATATCTCAAAAAAACTGGGAAAAAGAAACTTGCATGCTTAAATGATAAGCACATCAATAAATCAATCAATCGATCAATTAATAACACCTGGTTTCACGTGCATTCTGAATCTCCTACAGGGATTATAAGAGGCAGTGTTCCCCAAATTTATTTGACTGGGGTACCCTTTTGCTGTTTTTTTCACTCCCGAAAAGCATGTTTCAGAGCTGATAGTTAGCCCATTAGAGCTAACTCATTCATTCATCTATTTCTTCATTCAATAAACATTTATTAGAGTAGCAAAAATAAGAACTATTTCTCAAAACAGCACATTATGTTATGAAGAAGACATGCTAGCCTCGTGGGAATTGTGTGTGTGTATTTGTGCCCATGTGCGTGTATATGTATGCATGGGTGCACATGTATGTATGTATACATGCATGTGCACATGTATATATTCCTGGGGATGTATGTTAAGAGAGAAATAAAGGAGAGCAAGACAGAAAGCAGGATGGGTCCTTGGCTTTGATGCTCATGTACATGGTTTCCAGATGCCCATTAGTGGAGATATCATCTCAATCTCCAAATAGAATTACACGATGTCAAGTGGACTCAGGCTAGTTGTTCTGATTAATTTTGACTTCAATTAAAATAAAACTCCAAATCATTTATCCCCCAGTCCATCAAATGAAATATTCTGCCACAACAGAACGTACTTATGCTCAAACCAATTTTTAATTTGTTAAAGTCACTGGCCTTTCTTTGTCATCTTTTTCAGTGTCTTTTTCTTAAAAGGCCTTGATCAAAAGAAGTTTCCCATATGATAACATGGAAAAGTTTCCCAATGATAATAATGCTTTTGTCAGGGAAAGAAGGTGGAATTAACATTTGCCCAGCATTCCTTTGAGCCACTACTAGGCTGAGTATTAATCTTACTTGATTCTTCCAGCAAACCTTGTAAGACAGTCCATTCATTTTTTCCCCTTTTACAGATAAGAAAGTTCTATGAAGGTAAGGACTCCGGGTCTTCTTCATCATTTGGTACCTGACCGGTAGTTGGCCTCTGTAACATATTTATTGAATGAATGAATAAATGAATGAGGAAACTGAGCCTAAGTGATTTGGCTCAGGATAATTCAGTGTATCAGTGGGTAAAACCACATCTGAACCCAGGTCTGTCTGTTTCCAAAGATGACTATTTCCAAAGTCTCTTCCTCATCATTTTAGAATTGAACAAAATGCTTTTATGGACACCTTTTGGTTTAATTCTACAACCCTGTGAGATGGGCCACACAGTACCGTTCTCATTTCCTGAAGCAGGGCACTGAGGCTCAGAAGAATCAAGAAACGTGTCCAATCACCCAGGTGGAAGAGGGCAAATTCAATACCCCATTCCAGGTCTTCTGACGCCCATTCCAGTGCTCTTCCAGCTACATCAGAGACATTCTGAAAGTAACTGGAGATTTTCCTGGAAGTGAGTGACGCCCAATCTGATGAGCATGAGGCCGGTACTTCACCGCCCTTGCCTTAGGTTCTAGCTGTCAGTCTCTACCATAAACACAGATGCACAGGTTTCTCCAGAATCTTCTATCTTCATCTGCTACCCTGCTAAAGGGTCTGGTGTCTTCCTTGCCTGGGATGGGCAGGGCCTGACCCAGGCTGAAGTTCTCGATTCTGTTGGCTGCTCTCTGGACGGAAATGTGTTATTTTTCCTTTTGCCCTTTTCTGTTTTCATTTTTTCACTTTGTTCCAAACTCATAATGTTTCTCTGAGCCTCTGTCTTCCTGGTGCCAACACTACAGCATAAAAAATGAATAATGCCCTCAGAAAACCCCAGGGTTGTTCATTCCTAGACACACAGCCAAGAACCGGTCTGACTCAGCTTTTTCCCCTCTGCCAAATGGAAAAGTTGTTTAGGCACCTTGGGAAGACAGGTTCTGGGAGATCAGAAAAAGATTATGCATATCTTCATAAATCTCTCTCCCCTACTGTCTTGCTTTAGGCTCTCTCTTCCCTAGATGATTTGGATAGGAGGTTGTTAAGGACTGAATTGTGTCCCCCCCAAATTTATATGCAGAAGTCAGAACCCCTGGTTATGTGACCTCAGAATATGACTGTATTTGGAGACAGATCCTTTAAAGAGATGATTAAGGTAAAATGAGGTCAGATGGGTGGACCCTAATCCAATATGACTGATAAGAAGAAATCAGGACAATACAGACACTCACAGAGGGAAGACCTTGTGAGAACACAGGGAGAAGATGGCCATCTATAAGCCAAGAAAAGAGGCCTTAGATAAAACCAATTCTGCAGACACCTTGATCTTGGATTTCTAGCCTCCAGAACTATGAGAAAATAATTTCTGCTGAAGCCCCCTAGTCTGTGGTATTTTGTTATGTCACCCCTAATACAGATTTTGTTATGTCACCCCTAATACAGATTTTGGTACGGAGAAGTAGGGTGCTACAGTAACAAACACCTAAAAATGTGGGAGTGGATTTGGAACTGAGGAATGGGTAGAGGCTGGGAGAGTTTTGAGGTTCATTTTAGAAAAAGCCTAGTTGCCTTGAAGAAACTGTTGCTAATCTGTCAAACACATAAAGATTACCGTGTTTCCCAGAAAATAAGACCTAGTCAGACCATCAGCTCTAATGCGTCTTTTGGAGCAAAAATTAATAAAGACCTTGTCTTATTTTACTATAAGACTGGATCTTATACAATGTAATGTAATATAATATAAAGTAATGTAATGTAATATATAATATAATAATATAATACTGGGTCTTATATTAATTTTTGCTCCAACAGACACATTAGAGCTGATTGTCCAGCTAGGTTTTATTTTCGAGGAAACACGGTAATAGTAATATAAAAAAACACAGGATGTAGAGAAGCAACTTTTAAAGTTTCAGGGAGAACTTCATTAATATTAATACTTAATAATTAATTAGTTATTATTCTCACCTCACAGCCAACAACAACAAGCAATAAAACAGCAAACGTGTTGTTAAGCTCTCACTATATTGCAGACACTGTTTCAAGAGATTTGTATATGTGCCTTAATTTTTACAATAACTCTATGAGGTAGGTAACATTGAATGACAAATGATAAAGTAACATAGTAGTTAAGAACACAAGACCTGAAGCCAGACACCAGGATTCAAATCCCAGTTCCGCCTCTTCCTTGCTGTGTGGCCTTGAGTGAGTTTCTTACCCTCTCTGAGCATCAGCTTTCTCATCTAGAAAATGATGGTGATGGTTCTTATTCCATAAGGTTATTGGGAGGGTTAAAATAGTTAAACATATGAAATACAGGTACTTAGTGTAGAGCCTCACCAAATATGTGTCAACTATGTTTATCCTAATTTTAATTATGGGAAATCGAGGCTCAGAAAATGAATTAGTCTGGGTTTGTTGTGAGAAAGCTTTTTTTTTTTTTTAATTCTATTTAGTATGCTACTCTCCTCACATAAACTCTTTATGAATCCATTGCTTTCTGAGTATGAACATTATGGCTTCATAGGAAAGGGAGGCACGTGTGTAATGAGACTGGATCAATCTTCAGCATCACATTTACCCCAAGAGAAACACACTGTAAGAAGGAAGTTGTAAAATTGAACAAGTAGAATGGAGGGTGTAGATTGATTGAAATGGTGGTAGACAGATTGCAACAATGGCCCTGTTTCTCCACCTCTCCTGTAGCCACGCCCCTTGTTTGCAATAGGGCTTTGCAGCTTCTCCCATCCGGAGGTGGAGCCTGGAATCTGGGATGGCCCGTGGAATTTGCTTTGGCCAATAGAATGAGTGGGAGTGACAGGGTTCCAGTTCCAAGCTCTCAGGAGGCCTTAAACATTATTGCTCCCTTGAAACCATCCCACCGGCATGTAAACACTCTGGGCTCGCTTAGTGGAGGAAATGAAGAGATCCTACATGGAGGAGAGCCCATTCACCCTCACCAAGCCCATCCTAGACCAGCTTACAGCCAGTCAACTTCCAAATATGACACAGTCCTGCCAACATCAACAGTACCGACACAGACCTGACTACAAATGCATGAGTGATCCCAGCCAAGATCAGAAGAACCACCAGCTGAAACATAGACAATAATACAGCCCCTGAGTGTTGGATAAAATTGTTACACGGCATTATTAAGGTGATAGACAACCTATACAGAAAGAAAGGGGAATCTCGTTTTCAGTGGAAACGTTCTACAAACTATTAAAGTCTTAATAGAAAAAAAACACACATCTCGTTCATAAATGTAGAGACAGTGTTTTGCTATCATAATGAAAAGCAGCTCACTTGTCAGACATGTTTTGGGGTGAAATTTTACAATCGTTTCTCTAAAGGTATTGAAAGTCCACATTTTGCAATACACAATGCAATACAATTTTCCAGTTTCTCCTTGCTAATATAGTTTCATGACATACGCTATTTGCAATGAACCAGTGTCTTCTGCAGCTCTGTCTTCCCAAGTGTAGCAGTCACGGTCACCCACGCGTTCCATGAAAGACCGGGATGAATATTCTAGGAGCCTAGTGCAAGTACCCTTAACCATGGAGCTGTTTGCAAGAAGCCTCTTTCTGGAGTGGGACCTCTGCATGGTTTAGCTGGTGGATTTCACTTGTAGGGAGGGGGTATGGAGCCAGCTGGCAGCCTGAAGTGACCAGAATGAAAAGGACATTTCTCTGAACTGCCAGCTCCCACAGTAGGCACACTAGTTTTTCCCAGATTTCTGCCTGGGGTGAAATCCAGGCTGCTAGTTTCTTTGTGAGTTGGGAGTAGGAAAGGGAAGCAGTGGAACCACCAGGAACAGCTGTTTAATATAGAGATTGTTGCCTCATCCTCAAGGCCTGCTCCTACTTCCACTAGACATGGCTCCTGCTGACTCAGGTGTTTCACCTGGAAGGTCGCTCACAGTTCCGTTGTGGACCCCTTGGTGGCACGTTCTGGGCAGCGACTACCTCTTTCTTGGCTTCACCTACCAACACATTTCCCTCAGCCTGACCGGAAACTGTTGTTCATAGCGAATCAATCCTTCTCTTTACTGTAGAGTTTATTCACTGAGATCTCTAGAGGCTGAAAAAGGGAGCTCGTTCCACCATGGTGAACAAGAAGCTGTCCCTTTGGTATTGAGAGATGTTAGCCAGCATTCACTGTCCACACCAGTACCACCCCACTGCTCTTCCACATTAAACCACAGACACTGGTGTTCCAGGGTGCTGCTGCCAGCCCAAATGACAAGTGTTTACTTTTACGCACTTTGCCCAGTTTTTGTGTCATGGTCTGAATATGTCTTTGGAAAAATGTAAATGAGTAAAAAATACCATTGTCTCAGGTTCTGTGAGTACTTCCAATGTTCCAGGTGCCACAGTAGGTCCTTTTATAGCTGCAACATCGATTCATTTCCCCAATATCCGGAGAGGATACCCACACTGTCTCCAATTCCTAGGTCAGGAAAAGGAGGCTTAGAGAAGTTAAGAACATGCCAGGGTGGCACGATGGGGACTGGAAACTAGGTTTTCTTACTCCAAACTCAGTGTTCTGCCCCCATCAGATTCTTTCTTTTCTCAGTGGAGGCTGTTTAACAGTATACACTCTTCCTGGCCTACAAAATATAGTCCGCTACACATTTTATTTATTAATATTTTATTGCAATACATACATTACTTCATTAAAAATATCAAACACTGTATAATAGTAATGGCTAACATTTATTGAATACTCACTATGTAGTGGTCACTGCTATTGGTGCTTATGTGTGTTAGCTATACACGTAATATAATCCCCTCTGTTCTATTATCATCCCCTATAGAGCAAATTTTTAAATGGAGGCCCAGAGAAGTTAAGTAACTTTCCCTAGGTCACACAGCCAATGTAGAGCTTGGCTCTGACCCAAGACCTTCTGCCTCCAGAGTCCATACTCTTAGCCACTTACATATTGTGTTTTGTTACATACAAGAATAAGCAAACCACTTATATTTGATCTACTACTAAAGACCAGCTAATAATCGCACCTCTAATAAGATCTATGCTGTAAAGCACAAACACTTCAGCAAGTAGGGGTTTGAAGATTATGGAGTAATAGTAGCTAATAGTTTGTAGGGCATACTATGTGCCAGACACTGCTCTAAGTCATATATATCTAGTTCTGTCTATCTATTCATCCATTTGGCAGAGAGAGGTTAAGTAACTCATACAGAGTCACAAAGCTAGTAAGTGGCAGGTCTGGTATTTGAATCCAGTAGAGTGTGTGCAGTTGTCTTACATCTAAAGAGGTAAAGTGTGGGGACATGTACCATTTGGAACCAGGCAGGTTCAGGCACTTCCGGTCCATATCAGTTAACCATCCCAAAATAGCTCAAGTCTACCCCTGGAATCCTCACCTCTTTGTGAATGAGTGAAAGAGCTGTGCAAGTCAGGAGGTGCATGCCCGCAGCTCACGGGGGAGCAGAAAGAGCCCCACTACAGTGTGGAACTTGGGCCTCTTCTAGGAAAATCACTAGAAGAATAAAACAAGGCAGAAACTGTCATTGGGCTGATGGGCCCTTTGCAGTCCGGATTCCTTGGAAAACTTACACATGACGTTAGGCCTCAGTAATCCCAACAGAGCCTACACTGCAGATCCTTCAAGTGGTCTCAATAAATCACCCATAATTCATGCAGGCCTGTGTTGAATGGTTCATATTAAGCCGACGACTAAAGCTGCGAGTCTAAAGAGATTTGAGTAAATTGGAGATATATCAAAAATGCTGGAGAAAGGACAAACATAAATGTTTGGCTCTGTTTTTCCCCAGTCGACATTGGTCCAGTAATTCCTGGTTTTCATTTGACCCGTAAAGTGTGTTCAAGGGACAACTAATTAGGGAACCATCAAAGCTGGCCCTGATGTCAAAAAAAGAAATTCTCCCAAAATGAAGTAAGAGAGTCACAGAGGGGCAGATGGAGCCGCTGAAGTGTCTTCCTGCCTGCATCCCATTCCCTCTCTCCACACCACCAGGAAAGACCCTCTGTTTTCTCTTTAGCTGGTGGTCAACAGGTAGCACTAAGCTAGAATTTAATATTTATACCCAGAAGTGGGCACACCTTTTCCTCTCTTGAGGGGTGGATTGAGTCCATCTAGCCAAGAATTAAACCGGGTTTGAGTTCTGTTGTTTTAATTACTCATCATGCACTTAGAAGCTACAGATTTTCCCTTCAGGAGTCACTGTCACCTGGGGCTTACCTGTGGGCCAGGAGGACGGAAGGCTTTCCTCCTGGCTTCTGCTGCGTCTCCGCTCCCAGCAGGGCCTGCATGCCTGGGTCCATAGGAGCTCTCAGTCAGCCTGCTCGGGTGCCATCACAAAGTACCACAGTTCAAGCCTGTGGCTTGAACAACAGACATTTATTTTCTTGCAGTTCTGGTAACTGGAAGTTCAAGATCAAGGTGGCAGCAGGGTTGGTGTTTTAGGAGATATCTCACCTTGGCTTATAGTCAGCCACCTATTCTCTGCGTGTTTACATGGCCTTTACTTGGGGTCTGCATGTTGGGGGGACAGGGAGAGAGAGCGAGCTCTTTGCTCTCTGGTGTCTCTTATAATGTCACCAACCGATTCTATCAGATCAGGACCCCACTCTTATGACCTCATTGAACCTTAATTATTTCGAGGGCCCATGTCCAAATATAGTCACACTGGGGGTTAGAGCTTTGACATATGAATTTTGGGGAGACACAAAGATTCAGTCTGTAACAGGCTCTCTCTTTCTGTGCCCTTGGTTTTCCCAGTGGTGCTCAGTCCTCTGCATAGGCCCCTGGGAGAGGCAGCGGGTATTCTGGTGTCCTGGCCCAGCCTCAGTGTTTCTCAGGCCCTTACACGCCTGGACCTTGGGAGAGGGGCCTTTTCAGCGTTCCCGTCTCTCCATCCTGTGGCAGCCCAACTCTGCCTTGAGGCTGTGGTTGATTTTGGACAAGAAGTGTTTTCTGTCCTCTGTACTGGGTTGAATAATATCCTCTCTTCACCCCCATCCCCAATTCATGTCCACCTGGAACCTCAGGACATGACTTTATTTGGATATAGGATCTTTGCAGATATAATTAGTTAAGATGAGGCTCTACTGAATTAAGGTGGACGTTGAATCCAATAGCTAGTGTCTTCATAAGAGAAAGGAGGAGATCCTGAGACACAGAGAGACACAGAAGGAAGAAAGCCCTGTGATGAGGGGGCATAGATTGGAGCGATACAGCCACAAACCAAGGAGCTCCAAGACTGCTGGCATCCACCAGAAGGTAGGAGAGAGGCACGAACAGATTTTCCCTCAGAGCCTCCAGAAGGAATCAAACCTGTAGCCACCTTGATTTTAGACTCTGGCTTCCAGACTGGGAGACAATATATTTCTGTGGTTGAAGCCACCCAGTTAGTGGTACTTTGTTACGGCAACCCTAGGAGTAAAATACTGCCTCCTGCAGTGGTAGCAGATTTCAGTTTGGTGCCAGTTTACCATCCCAGGCATCAGGTGGCTTCCCATTCCTTTCCAAAGGGTAGGGGGGTTTGCTTCTATCCCTGTCCCAGAACAATGGATTTTTGTCTGGGCCCCATGGACGAGAGATTTGTTGCTCTTCCCTCAGCGCTTAAGGCTTTGCTTTCTAAGGAGAAGGATCTGGGAAAGAAGTGAGGCTTTGTGCTTATCCCCTCCTGCCCATGGTGCCACCTCTGGGACTCTCCAGTTTCCAGCCTGTCACTCATCTTTCTCTTGATCACACAGTGGAGGCCTGGGGAAGAAAGCTTGTGAGCGAATGCCATCTCCGTCTGTGTCTGGCCTCCTAGCTATCCCACACTCACATACTCACCTACTTTGGCCTTTGAGAATTTGTTAACATCTCAGCTGATTTCTTCCCACCCTCTTGGACAGGGACCACTTCTTTCTCCCACGTTCCACCACAGGTGAGGTGCACCCTGCCTCTTTTTGGAGAGATTTACCTTCTCTGGAATATGGTTTACTAGGTAGCTTTGCCACCTCAGCTCTCTGATAGCCTCAAAAAAAGTGATGATTTTAGAAATTATCCAGCATTTTCTTTCTTGTTAGGGTGGGATCACCATTCTCTTGGGGTTTTCAACATGCCAAGCAGAAGTGGAATCATACATGTAATTACCGTTGTGCAGTTTTTCTGGGGCCTGGATTTAACTCTTGGCTTTATTGCTTCCTAGCTGTGGGACCTGTGGCCCATTGCCTAACCTCTCTGAGACTCAGTTTCCTCAAGTCTAAAGTGAAAGGTTGACAGGATTATCTCACAAGTCTCATTCAGTTCTCATAGCCCATTATTTTTAGAGAAGGTACTGGAGCAATTTCACAAGCTGGGATGTTCTTTCTTCTGCTTTATTTTAATGTTAAGTTTTCAGGGTCCCTTGTCATGACTGGATGAAAAGTGTTTGTTTTTTCCCAAGATGGGGGTGGAGGGGTGCGTGGGTAGGGATTCTCCCTCCGAGAATGCAAGCTTTGATGTTCTTCTAGACAGAGGTGAGGCATAGCCTTTGAAGCAGACAGACCACAGGCTTTAAATACTTCTTGAACTTACCACAGTAATTAAGGAACTTATTTTAAACTTATTTTTATCTTATTTCTAACATGTAGGGAAAGTTGCGTTGGTGCCAGGTAAGGTGAAATCTGTCAACAGGGAGTTTTCCATGTTCTATTACTCCTGAGACACCCAGGCACTTGGGAGCAGCAGCAATGTCTGTGCCCTGGTGTAAATGTTGGAAACGGGGAGACAGGCTCCCCATGCAGATGCCACAGCCCCCCCCCCCCCCCCCCGGGCTTGAATCCTTTCAAACAGGATTTCTTTATTTGGGGACATGCCAAACCCTGGCTCCTCCCTAAAATCAGGCAGCTCCTGCTGTCTACAGGATATCTGCAGCCTTTGGCTCCCAGGATTTTCTATGAAGGTTGTTAGTTGGGATGAAAACAGTCTTTCCAAGGATCCTTGTGAAGCTTTATTTGGGACTGCCGGAGGGAGACTCAGAAACGAGAAAAATCATGCAAGAGGGTACAACACGACTCACATTTTTCTTTCCACTAAAAATATATGCAAATTGGGAAAATAATTTTATTTATGTGTTCATTTATGCAACACATATTGACTGGGTAGGTATTATATGCCAGGTCGTATACTAAGTGCTTGGGACACTACTGTGAACAACACAGATAAGGGCTTTGCCCCCATGAAACCTGTAGCCTAGCTGGAAAGAGATTAGAGAAATAGTTACATAAAATAATATTTTAAATTCTACTGGGGACAAGTACTGGTAATAAGAAGTACAGGATGTTGTAAGAGTTTATTACAAGCACTCAAACTCAAGTCTAGAGGATTAAAAAAGGCATCCTTGATGAACTGACATTTTGACTTAGATTTGAAACATATAGGCACTGACTAGATGGTGAGAGCGGAGAAGAGGATATTTCAGTTTGAGGAAACCGCATGTGCAAAGGCCCTGAGGCAGGAGGGACTTTGGAGAAACCAATCTGTACGAGAGAAAAGATATATATATATATATACTGATGTTTGTGGAGTCCTCTCAGTTAAATACATATATTGATTCTAACTCTACTCTAAAGCCTGGCTGGTGGCAAGTTCTGATCAGGCATGCAGGGCTTCCAGTCAGAGTTATAGAACTTCATTCTTAAGTAAAAACAGACAACTAACCATCTTCAGATCTTTGAGAAAGGACTTTAGCATGACATTCAGAATCATAAGAGAAAATAAAGAGGAACTTGGAAGAACAACCTAATTTTCAGGGAGCAGAAAGAAATTTTAAAGTAACACAAACCTATACTAAAACGTTCAGAGAGGTGAAACAAATTATTGCATCCATGACAAAAGAACAAGTTAGTATAAAGAATATCATTCAGAGAATAAGAAAGAAAGAGCTCTTGGACATTAAAAAATATAACAGTTGAAATGGAAAAAAATCAATAAAAGGGTTGGCAATTAAAGCTGAGGCTATCTCATAGAACACTTTAAAAAACTCAGAGATAGAAAAGAGGAGAGAAAAGATAAGGAACTCATTCTATCAATCCTGGAAGTTCATGGTCTACTCAAAGAAGGTCCAGAAAGAGACAACAGAAGAGAAGAAAGAAAGTAAGTTATTAAGGAAATAAAATAGGAAAAGGTCTTAAGGACATGCAAAGATAATCGTTATACCCCCATCAAAAGGTGGAATCTACTTCTCCACCCTCTGAGTCCAAGCTGGCTTTGTGACTTGCTTCGTCCGATAGAATGTGGCAGAAGTTCGGAGCCTAGGCCTCAAGAAGCTCTGCGTACTTTCACTCTTGCTCCTGGGACTGCAGCTAACCCCCTGAACAAGCCAGGCTACCCTGCTGGAGGAGAAGCGATAATATGGATCACAGACAGGTGATTCCAGCTGAGCTCAGCCTGGATCAGCAGAGCCCAGACCAAATCGCTCTCAATAACTAAATTTTGGGGGTGGTGTGCATGCAACAAAAACGGATACAATGAGTTTCTAGATGGAAAAGTTCCACCAAGGGCCTATCCCAATAAATGAATGAAAGACCCACATACAGGCATGCTGTTATGAAATTGCAGAACATTATGGGATAAGGAGAAAATCCTAAAAAAAAAAAACCAGATCACTTAAAAAGGAACAGAAATAAGAATGGCATTGAAATTCTTAATAGTGACATTAGCTGCTAGAAGATAGTAGAGTGGTATCCCTGAAGTTCAGAGGGAAAAAATATTTCTAACTTCGATATTTTCTATCTAAACAAGATGTATTAGTTTTTATTGCTGCCATAACAAATGATCACAAACTTAGCAGCTTAAAACAGCACACATTTATTATTCCACAATTCTGGAGGTCAGCAACATGGCTGTCTTGGCTCTTTAGTCAGGCTTGAGGCTTGCAAGTCTGCAATCAGTATTGGCAGGGCTGTGTTCTTTTCTGAAGGCTCTAAATGGAGAATCTTATTCCAATCTCAGGTTGTTGACAGAATTAAGTCCCTTTTAGTTTGAGGACAGAGATCCCCGTTTCTTTGCTGGCTATTGGCCAGAGGAGTTGTTCTCAGCTTCTGGAGGCTGCCCCCATTCCCTGGCTCCCCGTTTCCTTCCTTTGTCTTCAAAGCCAGCAAGGTATGCTTCACATCTCTGTGACATCACCTCTGCCTCATCTCTCTTCTCAGCCAGAGAAAGGTCTTTGTTTTTAGGTTCATATGGTAATGTTAGGTCCATCTGAATAGTCTAAAGTATTTTCCCCATCTCAAGGTCCCTTATCTGAATCACATCTGCAAATTCCTCTTTGCCATATAATGTAACATATTCACAGACTCTGGAGATCAGGATGTGGCCATCTTTGGGAGACTAAGGCTACAATAAAGACATTGTCTCAAAAACGTAGTTTCCTGTTTCTCAGAAAGCAAACGGAAGGTAGCCTCGACAACACAGGTAGTAAAAAGAATGAGTAAGTCTTGGGACTGGAAATAAGAAGACGGTCAAGGGAAGCCCCAAGACAAGGAGCTCAGGTTTGTGGCAGGCTGAGGGATGAAATGTATGGGAAAAACCTCACCGAAGAGGGTGGGTGGAAAGGTGCTGAGCCAAGGAACTCTGGGAAGGAATGGCTCTCTGACACGAAAGGCAAAGGGAACTGTACAGCAGCACTAGGCTCTAGGTGATAAAGTTGAGCCCCATACTGGTATGGGTTAACGACACTGAAGACATGACGCATGTGCCCTGGAACTGAAAAACTAAGTAAGTGGATGGCAGATGCTAGGAACTGGGTTTCTCATGGTTGGAGTGGGAAATTACAGATAAGCAATGGGAAAAGGCTAGAATGATACACATCTTAATGGATTAGAGTTGGAGGCTTCAGTACGAACAGCTAACTATGCATACAGATGAGTACATATAAAAATATTTATGGGTATAGAGCTGTACAGCATTAGTATACACGCATATATCTTCTTGTTCTGTCCTTTGAAAGGGTCTAGAAACAATGACACCTTGGTGACAATGAATGCACCTTATGCTTAGATCTTAGTTTCTAATACTATTCTCCAAGAAAAGGAACAAGGGCTCCTTGGAGCAAAGGCTGAGTCTAGGGCTGTGGCAGGAAATGACCGAGATGATTCTGGATCATCTTGTAGTGGCAGAGAATAAGGAAGTGCCCATACACAAATGAACAAACAAAATCCACCATGATAAGTAATAAAGGTATGTCAGAGGTATACAGGAGCCAATGAAAGTTCAACCACAGTTGTTTTGATCAACAAAATAATTAAGGTAGTAAAAGTAGTATTGAATTATAACCCAAACTATAAAAAGAATCCATACAGATAGAAATAAATGACTGAATAAATAAATGAGAGAATGGACAAATCTCCTATGCAGAAGAATTCCAAATAATTGATGTAGAGACTCCATCTTCAAGGTGATAGAGAAAAACTCCCCACTCTTTGAGTGTGGCCTGACATAGTGACTCTTCAAAAAAGTATAGTTTAGAAAAGGGAAAGAAAGGATAACTTTTTAGTGGAGAACCCTGACAAGCCAGTTGATCAAGGCCAATATCTATGTTAATAAGTCAACAAGGCTAGTGTACCCTTGATAAGGTGTAAAAAGGATGGCTCTTGACCTCTGTGGTCATCCTCCCCCAAACCCATCCCCCCCACCAAATCATGAGAAAAACATCAGACAAATCCTAATTTGGGGAAATATTCTACAAAATATCTGACCAGTACTCCTCAAAACTGTTAAGGTCATCAGAAACAAGAGAAACATTAAAAGACATGAAAACTAAATGTAATGTGGCATGCTGGATGGGATTCTGGAGCAGAAAAAAGGATATAAGGTGAAAAGTAAGGAAATTTGAGTAAAGTATGGACATCAGTTAGGAATGTATTAACATTGGTTCATTAGTTGTGAAAAATGTATTATACTGATGTAAGAATAATAGAGGAAACTGAGCTCGAGGTATATGAAAACGTATTATACCTTCACACAAAAAATGATAAACCTAAAACTCTTCTAAAGATAAACATTTATTTAAAAAGAACTGACTAGAGTTCTTGGGGATGTATTTCAAAAATAAGGATAATGGTGTTTTATGAATTTTTTGTTTCACTTAACAGTAAACATATGTACAGTAAACAGTAACAGTTTACAGTAAACAGTAAACAGATACACGTATACTGGGTCTTTTTTTTTTAATCTTTCATATACTGGATCTTGATGTAAAATGCATTTCTTACTGAGGATGGTATATACAAAGTTTGAAAAACACTGGATTAGAGAGGATTGTTGTTAGCTCTGATATTCCTTAAAATTGTTCATTTTAAGTTGTTTAATGAGACTTTTCATTCAGCCAGTCAACAATCATTCAGTGATTCATCCCTATGTCCAAAGTACTGTGCTTTGTACTGAAGGGCATGCCACAAATGAACAAGATGTAGGGTTTCATCCCTTAGAAACATAAGCAGAAAACCAAATACAGTGTCATGCAAAAGGCTATGAAATAAATGCTAACTAGAGGTTTATGAAAGTGCCGTGAAAGCACAGAGAACAAAGGAGTTAGGTGTTGACTCAGAGTCAGGAAAAGCTGAATGGGAGCTGGCATTTTAGTTAGACTTTTAAAAAATCACTAATGCATGCTCAGTACTTCCTATGTTGCCAGAGTCTCTGAGACCATATTATTTTATCCTCACACATCCATCTCGCTAGGTGCTAGTTTTACCCCGCTTTACAGAAGAGCAAAGTGAGGCTCAGAAAGGTGAGGGCCTTGCCCAGGGATGGACAACTACAAAGGGGTGAGGTCAAATCTGTGCCATGGCATGTGCTTACCCCACCGACACTACCTCCTGTTAGTTCTTCCCTACTCCATTTTCCTATAGCTACAGTTATTTAGGAGGTTCACTCCCTGGAAGAGTATCCTTTTTGTTGCCTTTGCTACCACTGCACCTCTTCCTTCTTCCTTAAAACATTCCTACATAACCTTCAAAGCACAGCCCTCCTTCCTGTAAGGATTCTTGGCTCCCATCTCTCCCAGCAGAGTCTGGTTCCCTTGCATGTATTAAAGCATTTGCTGAAAAGTCTACCTACCCCACCTCTACCCCAGTTATCCCATTCAAATCAGGGCCAGTCATCTTTCTTCTCTTTGTGTTTCTGCCTTCCAGACGAGTGTCTGATACAGTATAGTTGCCCAATAAATGAGACGGGAAAGAGTGAAGAACTATAGGATTTCCGTGAGTAAGTAAGAAGAGACAGACATTCCAAGCTGAGGACGGCAACACAAGTACAAGTGGAGTGTAAGGTGCTCGATGCACATCAGCAGGACAAATGGCTAATTATGCCAGCCTGGGGACATCTTCTGTTGAGCTGGGGTACTTTGCAAGGAAGCTGGGGCTTCATTCTGTAGAAAAGGGTATGCCATGGAGGGGTGTCAGAGCTGAGGGACAAGATTTGAATTGAGTGACACATTCCATTTCATTTTATCTTTTCAACTTTGAAGAGGTTGGAGTACAAGAGGAAATATGAGAATTAATATCTATCGTGTACCCATTATATTTCAATCGCTGTCCTACAATCTTTACAGAATTTTCTCATGATAACCCAATAAACCAGATATTTCCCCTTGTTTTCGACTGAGAAGATGAAGCTTACTGATCCCAGATCACACTGTTGAGAAATGGCAGATCTAGGATTTGCACTCAAGTTTGTCTGGCTCCAAAATTCCTATTTTCTTACTGCCTCCTTAAAAACCTCTTCAGAGGAGAACTGACTCTGGGTGGCGAGCACACAGTGTGATGTATAGATGATGTATTATAGAATTGTACATTTGAAACCTATGTAATTTTACTAACCATTGTCACACCAATAAATTTAATTTAAAAAAACAAATTACACATATTTAAAAACAAAAACAAAAAAGTAAATGTAGATACTCAAATGTGTTGAATTTTCAAACTATAGTGAGGCAGACCTTCTTTATTTTTTCTGCTTTGTATCCACCCAACCCCCCAAAGAGGTAAAATTAATATATATATTAATTTTGTGTATATATGTATACATACACATACATATATATACATATATGTATATAAATACATACATACATACATACATACATATATATATATATATATATATATATACACCTCTTCAGAGCCCCTCCTCTTCTTGCCCATTTTTCTCTTTCTCTAACCCACCTCTCTTTGTCTTTTCCTTCCTGTTTTCCTGGACCTAAGTGGCAACTAGCTGGAGAGAGGGTGGCCTGAACCCCAGCAGTGGGGACGACAGTGATGGTCTTATTTCCCTCCTTTACGGAGGACAGGCATACTGAGTCTGGTTCAGACTAGCGGGAATCACTGGCTCTGAGTAGGGTCCCTGGTAATGCTGCTGATGTCCCTGGCTTCTGGGAAGCTTTCTGATCTTCCTCTAGTTCAGGAGTAACATAAGAAGATGAGGTTAGCCATTTTAGCACACTTGGGAGTCTGCTGATTCAAAATCTCCTTTTGGATGTACTTTTTGTTACTTTCTTTCTAAAATACTTCCAAGTCTATCAGGCTAACCAACAACACTGAAGGAGTTATGAACTGAAAAACAAAAACAAAAAAACAAACAAAAATCCAACAAAAAGAAACCCAGCAAGGCAGTCCTTCCTTTCTTGATAATAATAGTATTATGATTTTGGCATTCTAATTCAAGCTTCTCTGAAGTTTTCAAGCAATATATGCTTTGTGTGTGCTTGTGATTAAAATATGATGTACCTTAAAAGCCATTCCAGCCTCTTCTGATGTGGTCATAAAAATTATTTCAGCATTAAATACTTCATTCCCATCATGTCAGCTCTGAGACCACTGCTAGATGAATCATTGGAGAAATGAAACGCTTAGCAAAATGTTTTTCTTTCTGATTGCAGGGCTGAGGTTTATTCGATTACAGGATAAAGGTAAATTGATCAAGTATGTGAATGTTTGGAGTTTGTTTTTATTGCTGTTGAACAAATTTTGAAATGTAGTGATCTGATTAGATTCTCCTTTCTGTGACTTCCTGTGAATGAAGAAGAGTTGATGAGAAAGGCCTGATAGCCTAGCTATGTGCATGAATGATTGGCCAGTTTCCATTTTCAATTTTCCTAATGCTGCTATGAACTGGAGAGCTCAGACCAGCATCAGGAAACCCCTTTAAATGGAGTACGCCGCGATTTCATGACAAGCTGACTTTGAAGCTTTCATGAAGTTTAAAAAACAAACAAACAGAAAAAATAGTTAGCTTTGCAGACTTTACCTGCTCAGCTCATTTCCATCAACATTTCTCCTTTGAACTTGGGTCCCTGTGGCCTGTCTCTCTTTCCCACCTCTGTCTCCTTCACCGTCCCATTACCCAGGTGGTTAAGATTTCAGAAAAATGAGAAGAGGCTGAGAATAAGCTGAAGAATGTGGGGGCAGAAAAGGGGCAATTGATTTTAATTTCAGCTCTTTTCTTAATCCAGAAGCTTCTGTGTCTGGGGGAGTGGCCAGCTGCCTCCCTCCTCTGAAATCTCCAATGTTCATTAAAATGTGTTGTTTTGAAATATCGCGAACAATAATAATAATAAATAGTAAAATTGGTTAAGTACATTCTTTGTGCCCAAAGTGCACTGAAACCTTCCATTCCTTATCTCATCTAATCTTCAAACAACCCTCCAAGATAGGTGTTATTATTATCCTTATAAATACAGATTACTGAGGTACAGCAAGTTTAAGTAACTGGCACAAATAGTGGAACTCAGGCTTGACCTATGCATTTTGACTCGGAGCGCTGGGTGTATAATCACTGCATTAAACTGCTTTTCACATATTGTAAGTGTAATATTTTGTTGTTAAAATTCAGATGCTACAAATATGCATAATGTGATTTCCACCAGTTCCTATCTTCCAGAACATTCCAGCCTGGATGGCCTAGCTCAATTCTGCCTCCTTCCAACCTCTGCCAAACAACTGTGCTATGAAGGGTATAGATTCTGTAAGGAGCCAAGCTACCTGGGGCAGGTGGCCTCTGGGAAGAAACACTTCCAGAGGGACAGGAAGGCCCACACCCAGGAAAGACGAGGCCAGAGGTATGTGCACATGTGTGAGTAGAGTTCCTTTCACAAACCAAGCCTGGGAAATCCCCAAGTGGCCAGGCTAGGCCATGCTTCTAGAGGACAAAGACTTTCCCAAGCTCTTCCCCTGGCATTCAGCATAGACTCCCAATGGCCAGCTGACTTCTGAGGCTGAGTGAAGTCCCTGGGGTGAGAGGAGCAGGGAAAACCTTAGAAAAATAAACTGAATCTTACCTCCTCTAATAGGCTGTCCAAGATTCCCCTATTGTTATGCATTCACACTTGAATCTGGCTCGCCACTTGCTTTTTTTTTTCTGGGTTTCTTTTAAACACAGGTGTTTTTTTTTTGTTTGTTTGTTTTTGTTTTAAAGATTGTTATTAGAATAATCTAACCTAAAATAAAGCTAACACACAATATTATATTAGTTTCAGGTGTACACAATAGTTATTCAACATTTACATATCTAAGGAAGTGATCACCATGATAAGTCCAGCAACCATCTGACACCGCACCACATTGTCACGATATTATTGACTACATTTCCTATGCTGTACATTACATCCCCATGAATTATTTGTTCTATACTTGGAAATCTGAACTTCTTATTCCTCTTCACCTTTCCCCCCTTTCTAATTTTTCAATTACAGTTGACATTCAATATTATTTTATATTAATTTTAGGTGTACAGCATAGTGGTTAAACATTTGTGTAATTTAAGAAGTGATCCCCCTGACTAGTCTAGTACCCACATGGTACTATACATAGTAACTACCATATTATTGAGTATATTCCCTGTGCTTTACTATACATTCCTATGACTACTTTATAACAACCAGTTTGTACTTCTTAATCCCTTCCCCTTTTACATCTATTCCTAACCCCCTTTCCATCTAGAAGCCATCAAAATGTTCTCTGTATCTATAAGTTTGTTTGTTTTGTTTGTTTGTTTATTTATAATAATAGTAAGATTCCACATATAAGCAAAATCACATTGCATCTGTCTTTCTCTGTCTGACAAACTCCACTCAGCACATTACCCTCTAGGTCAATTCATGCTGCCTCAGATGGCAAGAAACCATTCCTTTCCATGACCGAGCAATATTCCATTGTATATATGTGCCACCTCCTCTTCAGCCATTCATCTTTCAGTGGATACCCAGGCTTCCTCCACATCTTGGCCATTGCAAACAATGCTGTAATGAACACATCCCTTCAAAGTGAAATTCTGGGTTTCTTCAGATAATTACCCAGAAGTGGGATTACTGGGTCTTTCTTTGTCACTTGTTACAGCCTTTGTTTTAAAGTCTATTTTGTCTGGTATAAGTATTGCTACCACAGCTTTTTGTTTTTGTTTCCATTTTCATGAAATATCTTTTCCCCATCCCTTTACTTTCAGTCTCTGTGTGTCTTTTGATCCGAAGTGAGTGTCTTGTAGGCAGCATATGTAAGGGTCTTGTTTTCTTATCCATTCAGCCACCCTATCTTTTGATTGGAGCATTTAATCCATTTACATTTAAAGTAATTGTTAATAGATATGTAGTTTTTGCTATTTTATTATTCATATATATTCATATATATATTCAAATGACTATATATATTCATATATATATATGTAAAATTTGTCTTAAAGAAGTCCCTCTAACATTTCTTGTAATACTGGTTTTCCTGCCAATCCTGTCTGGCCTGCAAAGTTTCTGTTGAGAAATCAGCTCTGTTGAGAAAACAGTCTTATGGGAGCTCCCTTGTACCCTGTTTCCCCCAAAATAAGACCGGGTCTTGTATTAATTTTTGCTCCAAAAGATGCATTAGGGCAAATTTTCAGGGGATGTCTTTTTTTTTTCATGTACAATAATTTACATTTATTAAAATACAGTCATGTCATCTTCTTCTGGAACATCATCATAAATTACTAAATGTGTTGGTCTGGCTGACAATCTTAACTGGGGCTTATTTTCGGGGTAGGTCTTATTTGGGGGGAAATGCTGTAGGTAGCTGTGGGGACAGAGCCCCAAAGAGCAGTTTCCAGGCTCTCGGCCTCACATAGAAAGGTGCTGGCTCAGGTAGTAAATGGCCATCAACTGTGCCTGGATGGCCATCAGCTATGGCTAGTTGGCCGTCAGCTGTAACCAGTGAGCCATTGGCTGCTAATATAACTGCTTTGGCTACCCTAACAGAAAATGAGGGCTAGCAAGATGGTGGCTGAGCCTGCAAGCAGTGCAGTGAGGGTTGAGAACAGTGTGGCTCCTGCTTCCTGTTTCTCCAACCCAGCAGCCAGTGAGAATATAGTAGTATGACTCCCCTACCTATGGCTCCATGGGTGTTCTGTTTTGGCCTCACCATAACCTGCGTTCTCATGTGGGGAGCGGGAGCAGAGACCCTCCAGGCTGCCCTGCATGACAGTAACTTACTGCTTTTCTCTTGCTTCTCTTAAGATTCTCTCTTTGTCTTTAACCTTTGGCATTTTAATTATGATATGTCTTGGTGTAGACCTCTTTGGGTTCATCTTCTTTGGGACTCTCTGTGCTTTCTGGTCTTGTATATCTATTTCCTTTGCCAGGTTAGGGAAGTTTTCTATCATTGTTTCTTCAAATAGATTTTCAGTTCCTTGCTCTCTCTCTTCTCCTATTGGCACCCCTATAATGTGAATGTTGGTATGCTTGATGTTTTCCCAGAGGCCCCTTAGACTCTCCTCATTTTGGGGGAGGGAGGATTCTTTTTCTTTTTGCTGTTCTCATTGGGTGTTTTCTTCTATGTTATCTTCTAGATCACTGATTTGATCCTCTGTTTCATTTAACCTACTGTTGATTTCCTCTAACGTAGTTTTCATTTCAATTGTTGTATTCTTAATTTCTGACTGGTTCTTTTATGTTTTCTATCTCCATTTTTATGTTTCCTGTCTTTGTTGAAGTTCTCCCTGAGATCACTGAGCATCCCTATAATCTTTGTTTGGAATTCTGTATCTGGTTGATTGCTTGTCTCCATTTTGTTTAGTTATTTTTCTGGAGCTTTGTTCTGTTCTTTTATTTGGGAAATGTTTCTTTCTCCCCCCTTTTGGCTGCCTCCCTCTGATTGTTTTTATGTAGGGATGCTATGCCTCCTGGTGTTAGTAGAGTAGCTTTATGTAGTAGGTGTCCTGTGGGACTCAGTGATGAAATCTCCCTGGTCACCTGAGCCAGGTGCTCCAAGTGTGTCCCTTGTGTGTGTTGTGTGTGCTCTCCTGTTATAGTTGAAACTTGATTGCTGTTTGCTTGTCAGTAGGGGTGATTGAACCTTAGACTGATTGGTTATGAGGACTGCCTGTGATTACGGTGGAGGAGCTGTTGTGCAAGGGCTGACCCTACAGAGCACAGTTCACTTTAGCAGGTCTCTGGTGCCTTCCCAGTCTTTCCTTTGAGTGTGTCATTCTTGGAGGTGGCCAGGTGATGCTCCAGCCTAGCCTGAATCTGGCCACTGGGGCTTTTAACACCAGAGCCAGCTGGGAGGGGACCTGCTGCAGGCCAAGTTCAGCCATAGTCTGTGCCCTGCTTTGGGCCACCTAGCATGAGCCACAAAGCAATCCAGGGATGGCCTCCTCCTGCACTGTGCTTGAAAGCACCTTGAGAGGCCAACTGTGAACCAAGGCCAGCGATAGCTAGTGCCAGGGTTAGGGCTGCTCAGCCAGAGGTACAGGACATGCCGAAGCCAGATGCTGCTTGTTTGGGTTTTGTGAACCTTTGAAAGACCCTAGGAAAGTTTGCAGCATGAGACAAGGCAGGCCATTTATAGGAAAAGACACTGGAAGTGGCTTGGGTGTGCTGGAAAGTTGAGTGAGGCGTGGTCTCAGGGAATCACTAGGGCGGGGCAGATAAAAGGTGATAGCCAGTTTGCTGGAGACTCAGATATGGCGTCTGCCTGCGTCTGCAAGCAGAGAGGGAGAGGGCTCAACAAAGAAACAATGGCTGCTGCCAGCTCCTCCATCTGGAAGAAAGCTGCTCCTCCAGCCCTCACCATGAAGCCAAACAAGCCAGTTTTCCCCAACACATCCCCAGTACCCCCTGAGCTGCTGCCACAATGCCGGAGCCCAGAGCAAGGTTGTCCACCAATGAGTAAGTCTGTGCATGATCCCTTTAAGAGGAATGTCTGGGAGTGCAGCCACCCTCTGTCTCACTCAGCCACAGTCTCCACTGGTTTTCACAGCCAGAAGTTATGGGGACTTCTCTCCTTAGCACTTGGAACCCTGGGCTGGGGAGGGGATGGGACCCGTTGCTCCTCAGGAGGGGAACTCAGCAGCCGAAATACACCTTCTGATTTTTAATGGTTACACGTGGGTGTGGGACCAGACTGTTCCGTGTCTCTGCCAATTTCAGGTGGTTTCTTCCATATGTGTGTAAGAGCTTCAGTTCAGTTAGACTTCAGACAATTCTCAATAATAGTTGTTATGTGGTTTAGTTGTAATTGATGTGGTCATGACAGGAGATGAGCACAGCATTTACCTACTCTGCCATCTGTTGGTTTGTTCTGTAATCAGGCTGCAGAACGGTCTTCCTCCAGTCCTCCTATCTCTTCCTCCAGTCCTGAGAACATTATTTCTTCTTCCTCCTCCTCACTGTCTTCAGAACAGGAACCAAACACATCAGCATAATACCCTTCAGCTGTAAGTGGGTCTTCTGGGATCCTGACAGAGTCACTGGCCCTGAGTTTCAGTAGTGGGGCAACAGATGGAGAGGCAGCGGGGACACACACGGTGGTAGGGAACTGAGCTGCCTGGCCCCAGGTAGAGGGCTGGATGAGCAGTCCTCTTGGCTCTGCCAAATGTCAATTGTGTCATATTTCTTATTCTTTGAGCCCGAGTTTGCTCATCTATAAAATGGGATTGATGATTTTTATATCTCAAGGAAGTTGGGAGGCTTAGGATTTCTATGTGCAGAGCCTGCAGTGCATGGCTCATAGCAGATGATCAGCAAGGATTGAAGTCTAGGTAGAGGTGTAGGAGGGGGAGAATAAGCCAGCTTGATGGGCTATGGGGAGGGTTGGGTGTGGTCAGTTTTTGAATTCATGGGATTGGGAATTTCCCCTACTTCCCTTTACCCAGGTACCTGGCAGAGCGCCCTGCCATGGAAGGTACCTCTGAATCATTTGCTGACTGTACTTGTGAATAGAAATGAGCAATTAAAGGGATTGGGGCTAGCCGTGTACTCGGAGAATTTAAGACTTGGGGGAGCAAGGAAAATCCTACTAAATGTTTTGAAAATATCTACTAGTTGAATTGATAAACATAACATGAGGAACTTCCCTGTAGGTATTAACAAGATGCAGGGAGGATGAAATTTCTTTGACAAGTAGTTTACAAGCAAAAGAAGGGGTGGATGAGGTGGTGGGGCTTAGTCAGGAGAAATGCCAGGTTGGTGACTGAAGATGTCAAACTATTTACAAAAATAGCAATATTTCTTGCATAGTCAACCTCTGAAAATGCACCAGCAAGCACAAGAAGGCTTCAACAGCCAGAGACACACCGGAAGCTGCTCATCTCATTAAGTGATCCAGGCCTACCCAGGCCAATGGGAACAAAGAAGCATGTGACACTGAAAAGCAGCCCAAAGTGAATGAAATCTCATCTAGTTCCCCCAGCTAAAGGATGTATTGGGCCCAGAGCCAGAACGAATTATTACACTGGAATTTTTTCAGGCTGTAAATTTAACCAGCTGGAATTCTTTTTAAAGTACCATCCTATTCAAACTTTTGAATTGAAGAATTCACCCTTTAATGGAATTTGATTATAGGCCGAACACAATGTCCTTGGCTTGGCTCCTTCTTTTTACAGTACACCATCCACCCCAGTGGGACCATCTGCAGCAATGCGTGTTAGCACAGGGGCTGCAGGCAGACACGTTCGCAGAGCAAAGATCTCGATAGACTTGACCTTTCTTTGCAGTAACCCCGACTAATGTCCTTGCAACTCTTAGTAGGCCAAGAGAGAAAAATTTTCCAAAAATGGGGAAGAGAAGGAGAAAAAAATCTTAGCATAAGCTAGGATGTAAGAGAAACAGTATGTGCAATGGAACCAAACCTGCGGGATGGTTTAAAGTATACACACACCTTCCTCTCTGTGCCTGAGGATAGACACTGGCTGACACAAGTTTTAGCCAAGAACTCAAGTCACATAAACATTTCACTTTAATGCCATGCTTGACTTCACTATAATATGAAAATTCTTTTTGATAAACAAATAGAGATTGATGAAATCCAAAGTGGAAATTAGATTGATGAAAGACAATCTAATACTGCATAGCATAATCCTATTATAGGCATGTATAATGTACGCACAGACACATTTCAGAAATCTAGGATTTATATCAATGTGCTAACCATAGGTACCTCTACATGGGAGAATTAGAAATGACTTAAGTGCATCTTCTTTTTTCTTACATTCATTAAAATATTTTTTGTAAGTGAACATGAGCTACTCTTATAATTGGAAAATATTTTTTTAATTTAAAAACTTGAAAAGCTGATATATGAACCTGATTGAATTATTTTCTCCTCCAACATGTATAAAAGATGCCAAGGGTGGGGTGAAAGCAATGTATTCTATAATGGGGGGAAATGAAATTCTCTTGGGAATGATTCCTTTTAACTGTTCAGTGTGCTGATCCAATGTTTGACAATGATACACTCTCAGTAGCCTTTGCGTACAACATTTTTCTGATGTATAAACTGAGTTTGACATAGTTTCACACTTGTGAAGGATTTTTTTTTAAAGTCAGTCATATAGTTTTAATATTCATTATTTTACCAAGTGATCAAAGCTATAATATCAACCGGGGTTAAACTATGCTTAACATATACCATATGTTGAATGAATGAATAAATGAATGAACCAAGACAATAAAAGACACTGTCCTTGCCCTGAGAGAATTCACAACTTAGTTGGCGAGGTAGAATCAAATGCATGAAACAACTGAAGGATAGAATGAAAAAGGGAGTTATAGAAAGACAGCTGGAGAAGGAGGTTAATATTTATTAAATGCCTCCAATATGCACATTGGGCTAAATGCTCCCCATAAGGTACCCTATTTACTCCATAGCTATCCTATGGAGTAGGTATCATTTTCTCCATTGATGACTGAAGAAACCAGGGCGCAGAGAGGTTAAATCAGTTCCTAAAGATGCGATTGCCTGTGTGAGACTGAACCAGGAAAGGAACTTCGGGTCAGTGTTGGATCTGCTCTACCCAATGCCCCTCCATGCAAGGTCTCCTGTAAGTGAGGAGCTTACCATGAAGGTGTGTGGCATCCAGCAAGCCCTAAAAGGAGAAACCATGAAGCATAGACCCAGCAATGATGTTGGGGATGTTCCTACAGTGAGGGTGCAGCTCGACCCTTTGAATCTATGGTCTTACTTCCATGGCACCCGATAACACATTAAAGTGTGGGGTTCCAGCACATTCGGAGTCTTCTGCATCCTCATGCCAAACTAGTCACTCCAACTCATTTTATGCCTCCCATCCCAGCCTGCTCCAGGCCCCTTCTGCCCCAAATCCTGAGGTAGGACTGTCCTCAGGCATCCCGAGAAGTCCCCTGGTGTCCAACACTCTGCTCCATTTCTCTCACATATCCCTTTGGCTGCTTCCTGCCTCACAATTTAGTGCTCTGACCTATAGTGGCCTCCTTGGAGGGTTAAGTGCAATAACTTGCATTAAGCACCGAGCCTAAAGTCTAGGACATTAGAAGCTTTCAGTAAATGTGAATGCTTGTGACTGTGGGACATAATATCATGCAGGGGTGGGGACTTGAGCCCTAGAGTCACCTTGGGTTCAAATGTTTATTCTATCATTTGACAAGCCTCTCCCCACGTTTTCTGACTAGCCTTTTGACCTAGGGCAAGTCGCCAAACCTATCTGAGTCTCAGTTTCCTTTTCTGGAAAATAGGGACAATGATAACACTGTACTTATCAAGGGGCTGAAAAATTAAATGAGGAAATTATATGTGAAGCACTTAGCACAATACCAGTCATAGAGTAAAGGATCAACGAACGTGATCGTCATTATTAATGATCTCAGCAATTGCACAGTTGCCATGGTTACAGAAATTCTGTCTGGAAAATTGCAGGTCCAGGGCCCTGTAACTCAGCAAAAGCCCACATTAGTAACACTTGCCATGGCCTCACTTGGCAGAACAAGCAGTAGCTAGACATTTAGAATTCAAGACCAAAATATCAAGAGGATTCAGCACATTGGACCACAAAGGAGAGAAGATAGAATAGCAGGAGTGGGCATGACGTGTTTGTAGGGTAAGGTATAAAACAGTCAAACACTGACAGATTTTCTGCCAGAGGTAGTACCATGTTTCCCTGAAAATAAGATCTCACCGGAAAATAAGCCCTAGCATGATTTTTCAGGATGACGTCCCCTGAACATAAGCCCTAATGTGTCTTTTGGAGCAAAAATTAATATAAGACCTGGTCTTATTTTGGAGGACACATGCAATGGTTCACTCATTCATTCATTCAGTAAACATATATTGCCAGTTGTTTGGAATCCAAAGATAAATACGACAGTTCTCAGAGCTTCCAGTCCAACTGGGGATATATTTTCCTAATGAGAGCAACTGATACAGTGTAAAATGAGCTACACTGCTGCAGTTAGAGAATAGAGAAATGAGGATCAGATATTGAAGGGCTAAGGCATAAGTGTAAAATGTTTTGATAATAAAAAAAAGTTTGATAAATGCATACGCAGAGATGTTTTTATACTGTGGCTTGTAATGCTTTGTCTTATATGCTCTTGTCCATAGAACAATCACAAGTTCCCAGTTAATTGCAGGATAAATTCCAAGCACTAAGGACATTCCACCAACAATATCTCTTGTTGACTGAACCCTCCTGTCCCCCAGGCAGCCCCATTTTTTACTGTCTGTAGAGGACTCTGTGCACATCCATGATTTCACCTTCACTCATGACTAATCAACCTAGAAAACTCTCCTTTCTCCTATCCTTTCAGTCCTCAGTAAATATTTACAGATCATTAGATGGTAGCTCCTGGAAGATATAACTAAACGGCTGGAAAACTCACCAGCAGGATTAATAGATGTGAGTCACCAGGTTTTTTTTTTTGTTTTTTTTTTTAAACTCCTTGCGTGCTTTTAAAAATAATGTTTCCCATTCTCTTCGTTTAGCCAATGTGGTCGCCCTCACATTCCTGGTGAGATGGTCTGAGGCTTTGGGATCATAGTCATTAGAAGACGCATCCCCTGAACTCAATTGTGAGTGAGGACACTTAGGCTGGGCTGAGGACCCTGACCCAACTTGCCTCAGCTTTCAATCAGGGGCTCCCTTTTGTGAGCAGAGTTCACCTCTTCAACTGACTGAGTGTGCTGAGTTATGTAGTCCCAGTTTTGTCCATGCCTGGCTTCTTATAAGATAGTCTCATCATCATACTGTGGGTCAGAGATGTGGCAAAAGATGGTGGAGAGCCAAGAAACAAGGACAGTCCAGCCATGAATGGGTCCAGATCCAAAAAGGCCAAGGTCAACAATGAGTGAGCAATAGGAGAGCTCGGAGGGACACACTGTGGCACTGAGGTGGGTGTCCCTTCATTCACCCTTCTGTTGCTGTGAGTGAGGCTGCTGAGAGCCCAGAGCTACCTCCTTCTCTCACTGAAGAGGAGACACACACCCTGAAGTGGAGTGGGGAGGGGAGGAGAGTCAGAACCTAATGACTGCTGAGCACAGAGGTGCAGAGCTGTCAGTCATGCTCTAGAGCTCCCAGAGACAGGCTGAAGCCCATCTCCAGCTAGGATGGAATCCTTCCTTAGCTTCCTTCCCTTGCCCTATCCTTCCCCTGCCTCATTCACTCCTTTCAAGGGACCTCCCTCAATAAATCATTTTCACAAGAATTCTCATCTTAAGCTCTGCTTATAGAGAACCCTCACCATGACACGCACCAACCAGCTGAGGTCAAACTGGAAGACCATTTTTTTTTTCTTTTTGGACAATAATTCAATTGCAAGGTGCCACGTGTGTCCTGGAATAAGAACCATGTTGGGAGGGGTTTGCTAGCACTTGCCCCGATTTTTCCTGACCAGAGAGCATCAGGAGTCACACTTCCTAGGCAAATGCTCAGCGGGCCAAGGTGACGTCTGTATTCAATTGATAACATGTTTAAGTTGGACTGAACAGAGACATGGAAACAATTATAAAACAGTTCATTGTTACATCATCTAAAACAAAACAAACTGCTATGAGCGTTTTGGTGTATTTCTTTCATGATTTCTATTGTACAGAGTTTTAATTACATTCCATGTTAATCTAATGGTGATTTTTCACTTTATATTACATGTAAGCATTTTTACTAAGTTATTTAAATGTCTCATGCTCTTTATTTTGGTAGCTGCATACCATTTTGTCATTTGTGCATATCATAATTTACTTCAAGATCGCTTTACTGTTGGCCAATTACACAGAGAGCTTTGACTGTATGTTGGATTATGCCTTTAGGATAGATGCCCATAAGTGAAATTACTGGGTCAAATGTATGCATATTTTAAAGCTAATAAGCCATATTTATTTCCCTAAGGATTGCATACATTTACCATTTCACCAGTAATGTATGTGAGTACTTATCTCACCCTGTTACTCCCACTCTAAGTGTGATTTAAATTTTGTTTTCTAATGTCACAAGGAAAGTAATATTTCAGTGTCAGTTAAATTTGCATGTCATTGTTTGCTTATAAGGCTAGGCATTTTCCCATATGATGTTTACCAGTTACAGGTCTCTTTTTTCAGTGTTTTATATGGGTTCTTTGGCCATGTAGCTTTCAGGACCACAAGTTCTTCTTATCCACGTAGATGAACACTTTATGCTCCAAAGATATGACCACTTTTGTCCTATGTGTTACAAATATTTCCTCTCATTTTTCTTGCTCTTTGTTTTCTAATATTACCTTTGAACATGCAGATATATACATTTTTTTCACTCAGATCTATTAATTTTCTTTGTGATTTATTGCTGTTATTTTTAAACATAATAACTTAGTATCAAAACCACTTTGTTGTTTAAAAGACTATCAACACCAAAATATTAGCAGATGTTGAGTTTCTTAGGATTAAATGATGGTAGATTTTTCTTATTCATATTTACTAAGTATTCTGTCATTAATTTTCTATAATAAGGAACAACTTTAATGTATTTCCTGAAAGTTCTTCTTTTGTTAATGTCAAGTTTATTTTAGGGAGAGATGAATCTTTTGAATTTTTCAGGGATTTGTCATTGGCATTGTTTAAATTAGCAATTGCCATGAAACAAATCAGCCTACAACTGAGTGGCTTAAAAGTCATTTATTATTATAGCTCATGCGTCTGTGGGTCATCTGGATGATCTTGGCTGGGCTGTCTCATGTGTCTACAGGTGGACTGGTGGGCTCAGTAGAGCAGAGTTTGACTGGGGCTACTAAGCTGGGGAGCTTTATTCCACATGTGTCTCAGCCCCTTCCTGGGGTCCACCAGCTAGCTGCACCATGGTTTTCATCTGGCAATGGTAGAAGTGGTAAATTTAAACACGCAAGGCCCTTTGAGACCTAGGTCAACTGTCTCTTCTCCCTCATTTTTTTAAACAAAACAAGTTGCATGGAATAAGGAGGTATACTTGGCCTACTGGGGGAACTTCAAAGTCACATGAAGGAATAATAAAGAATTGGGTTCAATAATGCAATCAGTCTACTCTAGGCAAGGATAGATTTTTCTCTCTTTACCTATATTTCTAAAGAGAGACCTATTTATGTCTGGTTTGGCTTACCAATGAAATTGTCTAGGGAATATAGGCAATAGTATTGTAATACCTAGTATGGTGACACATGGTTACTAGATTTCCAGTGGCGATCAATTCGTAAGGTATAGAAATGTTGAATAAATATGTTGTACACCTGAAACTCATATGATATTGTATGTCAGCTATACTTTAATAAGAAAGGAAATGAAAGTAGTAAGAAACGTAAAGCCGATAGAGATAAAAGTCATGTTCATTTATACACATACCTATTATTAAGATATGCATATTATTTAAGATGGAGCTGCTTAGAAATTGTGCAACTTTTATGTAAATATAGTTAGTCCCAATTTTTTAAAAAAGTTTATTAAGAAAATGACTTTGTAAAAATTTCACTGACAAAAAAATTGTCTTTTTTAATACAAATAGTATACTACAAATTGATAGAGGATCTACCTTAAATGTTTCACAAAGGGAAACACCCAGTTCCAGACCAACAATAACAACAACAACAAAAAGAGCAGCTTCTGGTTCAGACATAGACTCCAAGGAGTTTGGAGGAGGTGTGAAATGGAAGAGCAAGCTGGGGAGTTCTAAAAATGCCCCATTTATGGCTAAGCTGCCCCAGGGGCATCTCAACACAGAAACAAATAAGCACCAGGGGAGACGTTCTTTTGTGCATTCTATGACTATGACCAGCCATCAAGAGCCATGGACACTGATCACAGAAAGTAAATTAGAACAGACAGGTGCAAAGACAAAAGCAATTCCTATGAAAAGTTTATTTACACTGATGTCAGACGTCTGAGGTAGCAGGTGTGCAAGAACAAAAAGGAGCTAAACAAGGAGCTCTAGGCTGGGTCTCTCACCCCGCTCCTGTCACCAGTGTCCTAGTCTGGGCCCGGTTTCACTGAGACATTGTCTTTCTTGTGCCCTGGGGACCTGCTGGCTAAGAGATCATCTGAAAAGTGTCTAAGATGGCAATGTGAACCATTCTGTACATTCACAAGCAAGCCACAGTTCATAAAAGCTTGCCATAGACTTCATTTCATGTATGTCTCACAATAACCACTCAAATTCCTTACTTTGCAAATGTATAGGAATGTTTATTTTCTCTTAATACTGACAGAAAGGAAGTCAGAACGGTAGTTGTTTAACTATTATAAACCAGACGAAAAAATAGTTTGGGTCACAATAATGTAAACTCTTTACAAGGTCCTTTGGTGGAGACAAAAATGCAATATGGTTTTTTTGGTCCAAGAATTATAGTCGAGCATGTGGACCACCCTCAAGGTGTCACCAGCAATGGACTTTGGGATGTAAAGGTAGATGAGGTCAGAGAGCAGAAGGGGGCACCCAAGAGAGCCCTGGGACCCCAATTCTACTCTTTCTAAAGGAGCATCTGGAGCTCATGGGACAGGACCAGGCTAACCTGACTACTGGGCCTGCCCATTCTCTTCTCTTCAAAGCACTCACTCAGACCTGAGGTCAAAGGTCTAATCGTAATTCTTACTGATCCTTTGAAAACACTAATGGGCTACTTGAAGGGCTCACTTGCTAAAAGCTCTACTGCTTTTGGAAAGAGAAGCTTTTAAAGAAGAGAGGTTTGTTAAGTGGGCACTCTGGAATTCTCCATTTGTATGAAAAGAGTGTTTGATACTCAAGAGGGTATTTGTCATTTGGGGGAAAGGTTAAGTCAATTATTTGGTCTGGAGATGAAAAAGATGAAGAGTCAGCTTAATAACAGGCTTTGGGTCTATCAGGGGCTGTTTTGGGGAGGATGGTGACCACCTGTCCAATCTCTCTAAAGCAGAAGAAGAATCAGGCTTTTGTGAAGGAAAGAAGATCTAAGTGAGGCCAGCAGAATGATGATTGGACTGTAGCACTGCTTGTCCTTACTTTGCAGATTATCATTGGGATCTCCTCAATGGAAGGTCAGCTGGAAAGAAGATGGAGGTTGATGACCCTTAGGACTTTTCGTTGGTTTTCTGACTCTGAGATCTGCTGCTGTGAGATAAAATTGGAAGAGTACAAGCCAAGGAGTTCCAAGATTTAGATGTAGGTCCTGGTTACTGCTTGCTTGTTGAGTGTAAGAGACAATTTCCCTGTACCTCAGTTTCCTCATCTGTATAATTGGACTAATGGTACCATGTGGGTCTCCTATCATAGAGTCATGAAGATGGACCAAGATAATACATGTGAAATGCACTTCAAACCACATGGTGCTCAGCAAATGAAAGATATTATTTTTCCTGGAATAAGTGCTGATTATTTTTCAAGTCTAAGTGTGTACTAAAATTTTTCTTCCTGCTTTGGGTAAAGTTGCCAGATTTTTTTGGACCTAACCTTGAAATAATGTGCCAATTATTTTTTCCTTTAACTCTCCGGCCTCTTCCTCTTCCTTGAACAAGTCCTGCTTGCTACCAGCTGTTCACAGAATTGTACTTTTTAGGGAAGGAGGGGGGCCTCAAACAGCATCTTCTAAACTAACTTTCAATCCATGTCAGGTTTCCTTGTATGGGTGGTAGTTCTGCTACATCTTGAATGCCCGTGGCGATGGGAAAACTCACTATCTCATTTTTAAAGATATTTCACTTTTAAAAATTTCAGATAGTTAATAATTCATTTCTTCTTATAGGAAACCTGAATCCATTTCCCTGTAGCAGAGCTCAAAAACTGAGACACATCCAGAAGCTGGTAAATAAGTGAATGGCATGGGCTTAGTGAGGGGATCCTGGAAGATGACAGTTAAGTGGAAAAGAGGTGCCCTTCCAACACAGATGGCAGCTCCTCCACACCAATAGATTATTGTCCTGCAGGAATGTGGGCCCAGACTTACCAGACCCAAGGCTTTGCTTGAGCCTGGGGTAGCTTAACGCATGTGGCGTGGCCAAAGAGTCATGCTTGAAACGATGCTATACTTTGGGATATTGTTAACTATCAAAATTAGAAATTAAATTTTAATGCTTTAAAAAAACTTTTACTTCTCAAAAAGAAGAGTAAGGTACAGTCACCTTTCCCAGGCTGTTCTGTCCCTCATCCCCAGTGCAGACCCTAGGGCGGCCCAGTCACTCTTAGCTCTTAAGAGACAATGGGAATCTTTATTTTTGTGTGGAATGTCAAGGTTTTGAAGTTAGCTTTATATTAAACATTGCGTAAAGACCGTATGAGCCAGACAACACCTTCTCTGGGAGGTGAATGTGGCCCCCCCAATCTGCCATCTCTGCTGCTCTAGAGCTGTCACC
The DNA here is from genome assembly GCF_964194185.1 of Rhinolophus hipposideros. Classification (NCBI taxonomy): domain Eukaryota; kingdom Metazoa; phylum Chordata; class Mammalia; order Chiroptera; family Rhinolophidae; genus Rhinolophus; species Rhinolophus hipposideros. The sequence goes on from NC_138055.1 coordinate 14,477,150, forward strand.
CCCTGTCTTAGTTCTACTCTTGGGGTCCAAATAGCAACAGTCCATTCCCAGCTCTGTAAGATGGGCCTTCAGAGATTCAAAGACATCGCTCTGTATCCTCTTTTGGTATTTTCACTGCCAGGGTGAAAATCACTAGGCAATTTTTACTCTCAGCTTTGTCAAAACTTCCAGCCACGTCACCATCTCCTCTAGCCCAGAACCCTTGAAACCAAACTATTAGAAGAAAAGCAATCTAGAGTCAGCTTCAAGTTCCAAAACATATAATGAAGGCATTCAGGGAACCTTCACAACAAAAGGACTTGAAAAAGCCAACCTCAGAATTGGTTCAGCAGCTCAATGATGGTCATCAAATTGCTCACATCATTTTGTTTTGTTTCTTGCTCAGAAGGACAGCAGTGTTTCTAGGGTGACAACCTGTCCAGGTTATCCTGGGACTAAGGGGTTTCCTAGGCTATGGGACTTTTAGTGTTAAAATTGGGAAAATCCTAAGCAAATTTGGATGAGTTAATTATCTTAACTTCTCCCCTCTCAGTCACAAGATGGCTGCCTCAGCACCAAGCTGTGTCACATAGAAGACTGACCATCTTTTCACACACTACTCTCTTATCAAGAAGAAAATCATCTTTCCCTAAAGCCTCAGTAGACTTTCCTTTATATCATTATATCATTCCGTTTTTGGACCCTTAGTCCAAAGAGGAATGTGATCGCTGTAGTTGGCTTAGAACAATCATAGTTTGTACCCTTGGTTTGGACACCCTGTGAACAGACCTTAAATTGAATTCTGTTGTTATGGAAAAGGGGAAGAATGGCTTGTGGGTGGGCAAATCACAGTATATGCCACAAATGCCATGCTGAAGATTTTGGGCTTCATCCTGAAGACAGTTTTAAGCAGAAAGTGATGGGCTATCAGTTATAGTTTAAACTTGGAAGCAATATCATAACTGGATTAGAGGGGATTTGGGAACAAGACTGAGAGAGGAGAAGAGGTTCATTGGCAGGTTACCGTGATAACCCAGGCATGAGACGATAAGATTTGAACTAGAACTGTGATTATAGATGTGTAAATAAAGTGATGAATTTGAAAGAAGTCATAGGACACTTATCTCACGTGCTGTGAATGAAAACTCTGCACAACGCACAGATGGGCGGTGATTGTTCCTATTTGTGAATGAGAAAATAGTGGCACAGATCTTAGAGGTAACATGTCCTAGTTTCTCTCAGATGCCAAACATTACCTGCCTAACAAAGCTAAACTCCCATTGCTCCCGGAGTGGGATTTCTCCTATTCCTCTTGGACAAGTTCAACACCAGCTGGCTTGCTCTCCTGGGGCCCCCACATCTACCTGGCGCCCAGGTGGGTGTCAGACTGGGCAAAGAGCCCTCATTCCTTGTAGTTACATAGCTTTGTAGATGATGACTGGAGCAAGATGTGTTGATTAGTGAAATCTACCTCAGCAGAGACGAGCAGCAATGTAGACTTAAGAGAAGGGACACGAGACTGGCAATATGATGTTCAAAGATTTGCCGGCCACTCCCGGGAATAGTCTTGCATTGTTATGCATGTTTTACAAACGAAATCAGCTAACATCCCAAGACCTCTAAGAGTGGAAAATTAACCTAGTAGGAAATCCAGCTTGGGGTGATGCATTGTCCCTGGGGAGCCATGGAAAGAACTATGAGGGAAACATTCTGTGAATGGTGGCTTTGATGGCATTGCTGAATGAAAAGAGGAGTTGGGACAAGAATTAGCATGTATTATGCCTGTGTCACTTTCCTTTGTAGGTTTTATCTCATATGGCAATTATACATTCATAAATGTGATTTCTAAGTTTTTGTCTATGCAGCCTATGAGGGTCAGGGTGATGCCTAGTTTGTTCACCACTCTATTTCCAGAGGCTAGCACAGTACTTGGCACAGAGTACATGCTCAGTAAATACTTGTTGCATTAAATTTTTATTAACTGATTATTCCATGACAGTTGCTTTGCCTGTATCATCTCTTTGAAGCTTTCCAAAATCCCAATGAATAGTGAAACTGAGATTATTTCTATTTTATAGATAATAAAACTGAGATTCAGAGCTGTATAATGAATTAACTAAGGCCATACATTTAGCGAGTGGTAGAGCGAGGGTTCAAACTCTAGGTGGTCCCCAGACCCCATGCTCTTTTTTCTCTAAATGCTGTTTGGGTTTTCACTTCATGTAATGGTATTTCTCAAGACAGAGGAACTCAATGTTGGTTTAGCTCTACTCCTCACTTTATAGATGAGAGGCTATAGGCCCAGGGAGGCCAAATATCTTGGCCAAGTTAAATTAGCGCTCAAGTAAATCTAGCCCAAAGTTGTTTTCAGTTGGACCTTGAAGTTCCTGTAAGATGAGGCAGTCACTAATTGAGAAAGAGCCAGAGCCTGTGGGTTGGACTTGACTTATCTGTACAGCACTACTACATGTCTGCTTAGCAGAAAGGCATGAAAAATCTCATCAAATACAAGTTTCAAAATCTACACGGTTATTTTCTGGTTCTTAGCTTTAACTGGCACAGTCCACTTTTTAACTGAAGGGAGGGCAAGCCGCAAACTTTTGGAAAGCCACTGCAACTTTGCTGTTGAAAACTTCCAGGTTTGGATGTAATCTAGACTCTGGTAAAGTACTTAAACTAATAAAGGTCTAACGCTTCTTCCAGACTCCTTAGAAACGCCCCCACTGGCTCAGCCTGCACAAACCCAAAGGAGAACGCTGTGTCCATAGCTGGGACAGCCTGACACACTGGATTCTGGCCAAAGAACTGCACCAAAGTCGGGACCTTTGCACTGACATGCCCCTCTATCCGCTCTTGCCACTTTCCTCCCCAACATGCTCCCCAAGTCTCTTCTTCAAAAATTTAATTTGTGTGTCCCCGAATTTCAGCCTAGGAAGTATGTTACCTGCATGAAGCTAAGCTTGCAATTCAGCTGAAAGCATTGAGAAAACCCCAGCTTCAAAAATCCATCTCTGTTCATTCTCTGCTGTCTAGGCTGAGCCCCTTCTCCATGCCAGGCCCTTCTCCATGTAACACCCAGCTACCAAGCTCACTGCACCAGACACATATAATAGCCAGCTCCTGCCCATGGGGCCCTCATCATCAAGTTGGGAAAGGAGTCACATCACAAGACCTAACATGGTCTTGGGTCACTTCTTTGTGACTCATTGGATTTTGTCCTCCTCCATGGCCCAATGTGGTCCTCTGCAAAAAAGAAAAATGACTGCCTCAGTCCACGTACAGCAGTCCCTAGGGAATGATGGAGCATCTTTTTCAGTAGCAAAACATTTCCTTTTCCAGAAGCCTCAACATTCCTCAGGTCTCATTGGCCTGACTTGAGACACGTGTCCATTCCTGAGCCAATCCTAGAGACTGACAGATAACATAGATGATTGACTCAGACCCCATCTCCTAAATATATATATAAATATATATATATAAATATAAATATATATATATTTATATATATATATAATATATATATATATATATATATATATATATATGAACGAAAAAGCAAGAACTTTCTAATAAATGAAAGCAGGCGATTTTCATTTTCAGATTTCTGCCAAAGCATTGTTGCTTTATTTAATTGATTCCCCTCCTTCCCCCATTTTTCATCATCATCATCATCAGCAGCAGCAGCAGGAAGGTTGGTGTTTTAAATAAATCAATCATGAAGGAGAGAATGAATAACTCTATGACAACTGAGTGGCAGATTTCTTGCTACTAGTAAATTTAGAAATTTCTCCTTTTCATCCCATCTTGGACTTTATCCTAAAAGCAAGGGGATGTCACCAAACAGTTCTAAGCAGCAGGTGGTAGATAAGCTCTTATATTCCAATGACTCACGTAGGTCAAATCTGACAGGAAGCCAAAGTAATTAAGACACCTCCGTGGGACAGCAGTGTAAATCCGTGTGAGACAGACTGTCTTTCACAGGCCTGCCTGCCAAACATGCTGACCCATCCAGACTTGCCAGAAGTGTCCTAAAGGTGCCACTCTCATGGGCAGTAACCCTCTCGCCGAACCCAGCAGCCACCTCTGATTGCACACTGTTGGTGACGCACACAGGGTGATGGAGGAGATGGCCACAGGTCACGTCTCTGTGCCAAACGGAAAGGAAACACTTCTCTCTTACACTTTTATGTTGCTGGAGTTTGGAATTTTCAGTAGCCAAGTAAGGTTTGACAATGCTCGTCTTGGCTAGGGCATAACAGAGGCTGTGAAAGAAATTCAGATCCTTGGACAACGCTTCTCCTCTGTGGTCCTACCCCTCCCACCCCCCAGCCACCTCCTTAACACATTTACTTCTATCAGGGTGAGCTTCTGAGTACTGTGCTTCTCAGAGCAAACATTCCTAGTGCGAGGACTTGGCCACTGTATGGCTAAGCCTAGTGTTGGGATAAACTGAATTTTAACTAAGTAATTATTTTGAAATATTCAATTTTCTAGAGGTCAATATGAGGTCCGTGAAAGCTCCTAGATGGGTTACACACAGGAGGGCTGCACATTAGAAGTCTTGTGTTTGATAGAGTTCCCCCAATTCCGGACTTTGTGACTTTCCTTTGGTGACGTTCCTTCTGCTTTCTAAACCTTCACTGTTCTCAGCTGTGAAATGAAAGCAGGACTACTTCTCACACTTCAAGAATTCAATGAGATAAAATGTCCCAATCTCCTTTGGCTCATGATTTTTATTCATCTGAGAGGCATATTTTCTCACGTGTGAAATACAAATAATACAAAACGCCTCCCTTGCTGTAGAGTAAACAAGATAAGGAAGGTGGAAGCGTTCTGTAAACTGTAAGCCTGATGCACTTCCAGGCACTTCTTTTCCAGGATGAAACTCCGAGGGGACCAATCTGAAGTTCACCAGTAGCACAGAGCAGGCAGGGTTGAGGAATGTTCCAGAGGATCAGTCTTACCAAGAAGCCAGACGCTCTGCTTCCTCCTAAAGCCAATTCACACTGCGAAGATTCTCTGTTCCAAGAGAAATCTTGAGGGCCACTGTTTCCCCCTCATTCTGAGGGGACTCCCGCATGGCTCCTCTTCTCAATCAGGAATTCCAGTCGGCTGAGGTTTACTAATGGTGTTTTCTTTCCTGTTAATCATCCCCTCCTTTTAAAGATAAATAAATAAATAAAGGAATACAATTTTTAAAAATTCAAGTCAAAATTTCCCCTTCCCTGAAGACTTCCTGTCCGTAACTGAAACCATCTCCTGAAATTAGCAAAGCATTCTGTTTGTCACAAAATGACAAGCCCTTGAGAGAGAGAGCGAGAGAGAGAGAGAGAGAGAGAGAGAGAGAGAGAGAGAGAGAGAGAGAGAGAGAGCTATTTCCTTTTTGGACGTGGATTGATGTAAGAGAATTGAACAGGGGAAAAATGAGCTTCCATCCAGCTTCAGCCATAGCTTCCTCATTGGTTCAAAGATGGCCTGTTATTGGGATTATATTGTACTCATTCAGGCAAGGGCTGCTCAGAGGCAAAAACGCAAATCAGTAGAAATCGGACATTTTAATTCACTGACTCTTAAGTTTGCACGTGTATCAGGATCTCCTTGTTAAAAAACAGAGAGCTGGGTCCCAACCCCAGGGTTTCTGGTCAGTCACTTTGGCGCGGTGCCTGAGAATTTGCACGTCTAACAAGTTACCAAGTGATGTTGCTGCTGCTGGTCTGGGGACCATATTTGGAGACCAAAGCTCTAAGTTGACAGTTTTCATTCCCCAACAAAGTTTTGAGAGAAGAAGCCAATCTGGCTGGGATCCCTGTGACTTCCAGTCTCCCAGTCTTGGAGGGCATGGCTGCACAAGCTGGGTGTTTGCATTTGATCCTGGTGTAGCTACTTTCAGCCCATGCAGGGGTGCTTAGGTCCCGTCTCTGGCTGGCATCCCCGTGTCATTGTTTCTATTATGTTCCATGGGATGCTCTGATCTTTTCTTTCCTCTTAAGAGGCCGTGTGAGAATTGTCAGGGAAACAACAGTTTCGAGCATCCCTCAGGTGAACTTGGGTATGAAACTGAATTCCTTATGGATATGTGATCTTGAGCAAGTGAAATAACTTTCCTGAGTATGTTTCTTTGTCATCAAATACAAATAATAACAATACTCTATTGTAGTGGTTTACAAGCCTAGCTAAGATGTCTCTTCTCTCAAGCCTATTTCCCCTTGACAGCCCCCTTTTGGTCAATGACATCACTACCCAACCAGCTGTCCAAAGACCCCTAGAAGCCATATTCGGTACTTCCCTCTCTCACACTTTCTCCATCTAATCAATCACCATGTCCTGTCCATCCTACTTCCAAAATGTACCTTGGTCCTGCACACTTCTCTGTTGCCATTGCCCTTCCCACGCTCACCTAGCCACCATCAACTCTTAACTCAACTGAAAAAAGAAACCAAAAAACTTTTGACATATCTTTTGACCAGTTCCCATTTCACGTAGAATAAAATAGAAAAATCCATAACATACACTACAAAGGGCCTCAAAAGTCTTCTGGCCTTGCCTCTTCCTAGCTGAGCTCCTTTCAGTGACTGTTTTCCTTCACTCTCCAAGCTGTGCTAGAGGAGCCAGCCTTGGGATGTTTGTGCCAAAGGCTTTCCTGCCTCAGGGTCTTCACACATGCTGCTCACTCTGCTTTGCGTGCTGCCCTCCCCCACCCCCCACCCCCAAGTTTCCCAACCATGTTCCTCCTTCAGGGCATTTACACCTTTTGTCCTCTGCCTGCATCCTCCCATTAGCAGATCTTTCCCTCACTTCCTGTAGGCCTGCTCACATGTCACTTTGTCCATGAAAGGAAGGGAGAAAAGTTGGAGCAACGAAATGAAAGAGAGCCAAGAATGACACTGAAAAAGGGCATTACAAAAAGGCCTTTCCATGGCTATGACTGGCTACAAACTTAGTTCCAAATTTTTTAATGGCCAACCCAGAAAGGGAAATAAATACTATGACACAATTCACCAAGAATATGAGATTAAAAACTGACCAGTGTCTCAGAAATTGAACAAGTCTTAGTATGTAAACCAGACAGGACCCCAACTCTGGAGGTAGGTAACAAATGAGGTTGTCACAGCCCCCTGACAGGGGACATAATGGCAAACGTCATAAGCCTGCAGCTTCTTCAGCCTGGCTCATGCCAACATAGCACAGCTCAGGCCTTCCTTCGTAGGGTGCAGCCCAGGGTGCTAATCTGGCTTCATTTATGACAAGTTTCAGAATCGGAAGAACAAATAGTGTTTACATCTCCCAAGTGATTTATGTTGGCTTAAGGCCTGAATTACGTATTTATTTTTTTCGTAAAATAAAGCTTATTGGGCACCATTTGTGTGAAGTGCCGTAGCAACTCAATCACTTCTTGGTGATCAAAAACATGGGACTTAGCAGTGACTTCTCAATGGAAGAGTGGTCACTTGAGACATTTTTTTCATGTATGCATCCAATCATCCATCCAATTGTTTATTCTCCTGCAAATATTGATTGAGATCCGGGCATATGTCAGGCACAGTGCTACGTGCTAGGGTCAGAAAAATGAATGAGACAAGGCTGTTGGCGTCAAAGAGTCACCGCGTGCTGAAGGAGAAAGACCATGTCAGCATGCTGCTGTATCAAAATTATGAATCAAATCCTGTGGGTGCTCAGAGGAGACAAAAATGGATACATAAGCTATTTGCCAGTAATTAACCCCCCAGAGAATGAACTTCTTTGGTCACTGTCCGTAAGTAGAGTGTGGATGGTGGTGAAGGAAGAGATAATAAAGTATATGAGAGTTTAGTAATGAATGAGGGTGGCTTAGAATGCAGGCATTAATAGATGAGCTTTGAAAGTGGATAAATCTGGGCTGGAGGACACCACTGCCATTCAATAGATACAGGACCTAAGGGTGATCTAATGCTACCATATGGAGCCATGAGGATCAAGAGAGATAATGCCCATACAGAATTTAACACAGTGCCTGGTGCACAATACATTTTATTTGTGCTTATGTTATTGTTCCGTCATAACTACTTTGCATAGGAACGTATGTTTAAACATCAAATGGGATTGGGATGTGTGAGGACCCTGAGGACAGAAATAGACTTGCCCTTCGAAGGACCAGAGTCCAGGTAATGAAAGATTGGTAAAGTGGGAATTGTGACAAGAGGTCACCTGGCCTTTGTACGGCCTCAGACTGGCAACATCTGCTATGGCAATGAGAGTGGAATGTTAGCTGTCCTCTGTTCATAGTGTTGGAGGCTTATCTTTTTCAGAATAGTGCTTTTGTGCAGTGTGAGTGGTCTATAATCCTAAGGCTTATTTTTAATTGTAGCCTCATCGATTGAATTTGGTGGGTTATATCTCAAATACTGATCTCCTTGGGGAAAATGAGTCAGCTCAGCATAAATTTTGGGGGGTAATCTTTGGCCCTGGTAAATTTTGAAAAACGTCATCAAAGTGGTGGCGTGAGGTGAGCCTCTGTAAAGCTCCCCTGGAATTTACAACTAATTGAACAACAATAACTCCACAAAGGTCTCCCTGGACAGCAGACAGGCAAGACGAAGAGGACCACTACTGAATTCACCTAAAGGTGGCAGAATCGCGTGAGCGGGGAAGGCGGGAAGGGAGAAGTGAAGAGACGGAGGCGCGCAGGCGCAGGACGCACTCAAACTGCTAGGGCTCTGCTTATGGCCCACAGGGCTAAGGGGACAGCATATAACGGCTGAACCCAGTGCTCACGGCAGAGAACTCAGAGAAAAGACTGAGGGAAGAAGGCTGAAAATGATGGTTTAAGCCCTCAATGCCGAGCAGAGAACAGAAGCCTTAGGCACAGAGACTAGCCGCCCCCTCCCTACTCTCCCAGAGCTCGCCCCACCCCCAACTGCCCGGTGCTAGAAGCGATAAAGTAGCAGTGTCAGATCAAAAGAACAGAATATTTGCTGTTCTGAGAACTGTGGACCGCAGACACAGATTCGCAGCCCAACTAGTTCCGGCAAAGGGGAGGGAGCTGTGGAAGCAGGACCAGCTCTGGTGGTGGTCACCGCCATTGCTCTGGGCCACCTCTCACAACTCACCCTGCCCCTGACCCCACCTATCTGGGCGGATCCCTGCAGCACTAAACAGAACTGCTGAAACATACGGGCTCTGAATCTGGTGCAGTAAGAGCTTAGGAACTTCAAAAGCTCTCTGCATACCCATTGGGACACTACGCCCTGTGATCCAGGCGAACTATTAACAGAGGAGAAGCCCATCTCCCAGGGAATCCCCCCATTGTGTGAGAAGATGGAATAGTGCAGAGAAAACATAGCACCACCATATGAGAGAGAAAAAAAGGCTGCAGTCGGAGAGAAAATAAAACATTCTACCAACAAGTACTGGAAAACAAAAGAAAGGCCTCTTCCTATCAACCTGTTGCAGAAGCCACTCCTGTAGATGTCTAGGAAGAGAAATAATAAATCAGTAATTGCCATGAATAACCAAGGCAACAAGACAGCTCAGAAAGAAAGTGAAAAGTCTCCAGAAAAGGAACTTAAAGATATGGAAATATGTGACTTAAATGACAGAGAATTCAAGACTGCGGTTCTGGAAAAACTCAACAAGATGCAAGAAAACACAGAAAGTCAGTTTAATGAACTCAGAAACACAATCAAAGAACAAATGAGCATTTTACGAAGGAGATTGAAATTTTAAAAAAGAACCAAATAGAATTTCTGGAGATTAAGAACTCAATAGAAGAAATTAAGAATGAAATAACCAGCTTAGGTAGTAGAGTTGACCAGATGGAGGAAAGAATCAGTGACATCGAAGATAGAAACCTGGAAATTACACAGATGGAAGAAGAAAGACACTTGAGACTTAAAAGAAATGAAAAAATTCTACAAGAACTTTGTGACTTCATCAGAAAGAGCAATATAAGAATAATGGGCATAACAGAAGGAGAAGAAAGAGAGACGAAAACAGAGAATATATTCAAACAAATTGTTGATGAGAACTTCCCAAACTTGTGGACAGAACTGGATCCTCGAATCCAAGAAGCAAATAGAACACCTAATTACCTCAATCCCAACAGGCCTTCTCCAAGGCACATTGTATTGAAGCTATCTAAAATCAACGACAAAGAAAGAATCCTCAAGGCAGCCAGGGAAAAGAAGACGGTAACCTACAAAGGAAAGCCCATTAGATTGTCATCAGATTTTTCAGCAGAAACTCTACAAGCCAGGAGGGAGTGGAACCAAATATTCAAACTATTGAAAGAGAGAAATTATGAGCCAAGAATAATATATCCAGCAAAGATATCCTTTAGATATGAAGGAGGAATAAAGACCTTTCCAGACATCCAGAAGCTGAGGGAATTTTCTAATACACGACCTGCACTACAAGAAATACTAACAGAGGCTATTTGACCACCATCAACAGGGACAATTTGTGGCAACCAAAACATAAAAAGGGGGAGAGTAAAGGCCTGAACCGGAATATGGAAATGGAGAAAGTAAGTGTGCTGAAGAAAATGGAATACTCTAAATATCAAACTTTCTTTTATATAAACTTAAGGGTAACTACTCAAAATAAATCCAGAACTGAAATATACACTGTAATAAAAGAAGAAACAGAGGGAAACATCATAGAATACCACCACACAGAAATAATGGACAACAATAAAAAGGCAAAGAAACAATGGAGACACAGCCTTACCAGAAAACTAAAGATAGAATGACAGGAAATCCTCACATATCAATAATCACCCTAAATGTAAATGGACTGATCTCACCAATACAAAGGCACAGAGTAGCATATTGGATCAGAAAACTAAACCCAACAATATGCTGTCTCCAAGAGACACATCTCAGCTACATGGACAAGCATAGACTCAAAATGAAAGGGTGGAAATTGACACTCCAAGCAAATGGTACCCAGAGAAAATCAGGTGTAGCCATAATGATATCAGATGAAACAGACTTCAGGGTGAAAAAGATAACAGGAGACAAAGATGGACATTTCATAATGGTAAAGGGAACTATACAACATGAAGACATAACAGTCATCAATATTTATGCCCCCAATCAGGGAGCACCAAAATATACCAAGCAACTACTAACAGAACTAAAGGGAGAAATTGATCAAAACACAATTATAGTAGGGGACTTAAATACATCATTGACAGCTATGGATAGATCATCCAAACAGAAAATAAATAACGAAATTGCAGCCCTAAATGACACATTAGATGAAATGGACATCATTGACATATATAGAGCACTTCATCCTAAAACATCAGACTATACATTCTTTTCTAGTGTACACAGAACATTCTCAAGGACAGATCATATATTGGGACACAAAATCAGCCTCAGCAAAGTTAAGAAGATTGAAATCATACCAAGCATATTCTCTGATCACAAGGCTTTGAAATTGGATATCAACTGCGAAAAGAAAGCAGGGAAAAACACAAATACATGGAGATTAAACAACGTACTTTTAAAGAACAACTGGGTCAAAGAAGAAATCAGAGGAGAGATCAAAAGATACATAGAAACAAATGACAATGAAAATACATCCTACCAAAATTTTTGGGATGCAGCGAAAGCAGTTTTAAGAGGGAAATTTATATCATTACAGGCCTATCTCAAGAAACAAGAAAAATCCCAAATAAATAACCTCATGTTACACCTTAAAAAACTAGAAAAAGAAGAACAAGTGAAACCCCAGGTCAGCAGAAGAAAGGAAATAACAAAAATCAGAGCAGAACTAAATGAAATAGAGAAGAAAAAGACAATAGAAAAAATTAATGTGACAAAGAGCTGGTTCTTTGTAAAGATTAACAAAATCGACAAACCCTTGGCTAGACTCACTAAGATAAAAAGAGAGAAGACACTAATTAACAAAATCAGAAATGAAAAAGGGGAAGTTATCATGGACACCACAGAAATACAAAGGATCATCCAAGAATACCATGAAGGACTATATGCCACCAAATTCAATAACCTAGAAGAAATGGACAAGTTCTTAGAAACATATAGCCTTCCAAGGATGAACCATGAAGAACTGGAAAATCTAAACAGACCAATCACCAGTAAGGAAATTGAATCAGTCATCCAAAACCTTCCCAAAAGCAAAAGTCCGGGACCAGATGGCTTCACTAGTGAATTCTACCAAACCTTCGAGGATCTAATACCAATCCTGCTCAAACTCTTCCAAAAAATTGAAGAAGAGACAGTACTCCCTAACTCATTTTATGAGACCAACATTACCCTGATACCAAAACCTGGTAAGGACAACACAAAAAAAAGAAAACTACAGACCAATATCTCTGATGAATACAGATGCAAAAATCCTAAACAAAATGCTAGCAAATCGAATACAACAATGCATTAAAAAGATTATTCACCACGGCTAAGTGGGGTTCATCCTCGGGGCACAAGGATGGTTCAACATCCGCAAATCCATCAATGTGATACATCACATAAACAAAATAAAGGACAAAAATCATATGATTATATCAATTGATGCAGAAAAAGCATTTGACAAGATACAACATCCATTTATGATTAAAACACTTAATAAAATAGGTATAGAAGGAAAATACCTTAACATAATTAAGGCCATATATGACAAGCCCTCAGCTAATCTCATAATTAATGGTGAAAAACTGAAGCCCTTTGCTCTATGTTCAGGAGCATGACAGGGATATCCCCTATCTCCTTTGCTTTTCAATATAGTGTTGGAAGTCCTTGCCAGAGCAATCAGGCAAGAGAAAGAAATAAAAGGCATCCAAATTGGGAATGAAGAAGTTAAATTATCACTCTTTGCAGATGATGTGATGCTATATATAGAAAACCCTAAAGACTCCACCAAAAAGCTATTAGAAACAATCAACGAATACAGTAAAGTTACTGGCTACAAAATCAACGTACAAAAGTCCACTGCATTCCTATATACTAACAATGAAATCTCAGAAAAAGAAATACAAAAAACAATTCCCTTTGCAATTGCAGCAAAAAGAATAAAATACCTAGGAATAAACTTAACCAAGGATGTGAAGGACCTATATGGTGAAAACTATAAGACATTTTGAAAGAAATTGAAGAAGACACAAAGAAATGGAAAGACATTCTGTGCTCATGGATTGGAAGAATCAACATAGTTAAAATGGCCATATTACCCAAAGCCATATACAGATTTAATGCAATCCCCATCAAAATCCCAATGGCATTTTTTAAAGAAATAGAACAAAAAATCATCAGATTTATTTGGAACCATAAAAGACCCCGAATAGCCAAAGCAATCTTAAGAAAAAAGAACAATGCTGGAGGTATCACACTCCCTGACTTTAGCTTGTACTACAGGGCTACAATAATAAAAACAGCATGGTATTGGCAGAAAAACAGATACATAGATTAATGGAATAGAATTGAGAACCCAGAAATAAAACCACATAAATATGGACAGATAATTTTTGACAAAGAAGCTAAAAACATACAATGGAGGAAAGACAGCCTCTTCAATAAATGGTGCTGGGAGAATTGGATAGCCATGTGCAAAAGAATGAAACTGGACTGCTATCTATCACCATGTACCAAAATTAATTTAAAATGGATCAAAGACTTAAGGATAAGACCTGACACAATAAACTGCATAGAAGAAAACATAGGTACTAAACTTATGGACCTTGGGTTCAAAGAGCATTTTGTGAATTTGACTCCAAAGGCAATGGAAGTAAAAGCTAAAATAAATGAGTGGGACTATATGAAACTTAAAAGCTTCTGCACAGCAAAAGAAACCATCGACAAAATAAAGAGGCAGCCAACTGAATGGGAGAAGATTTTTGCAAACAGTGCCTCCGATAAGGGGCTAATATCCAAAATATACAAGGAACTCATGAAACTCAACAACAAAAAAAACAAACAACCCAATTGAAAAATGGACCGAGGACCCGAAGAGACATTTCTCCAAAGAGGATATACAAATGGCAAATAGTCATATGAAAAAATGCTCAACATCACTAATCATCAGAAAAATGCAAATAAAAACCACAATGAGATATCACCTCACCCCAGTCAGAATGGCTATCATCAACAAGACAAATAGTAACAAGTGTTGAAGAGGCTGTGGAGAAAAAGGAACCCTCATACACTGTTGGTGGGAATGTAGACTGGTGCAGCTGTTATGGAAGGCAGTGTGGAGGTTCCTCAAAAAATTACCAATAGAATTACCATATGACCCAGCAATCCTTCTCCTGGGTATCTACCCAAAAAATCTGAAAACATTTATTCCTAAAGACACGTGTGCTCCAATGTTCATTGCAGCTTTGTTTACGGTGGCCAAGACATGGAAACAACCAAAATGTCCTTCGATAGATGAATGGATAAAGAAGTTGTGGTATATATACACAATGGAATACTATCCGGCATTAAGGAAAGATGATATAGAAACATTTGTGACAACACGGATGGATCTTGAGAGTATAATGCTAAGTGAAATAAGTCAGACAGAAAAAGCAGAGAACCCTATGATTTCACTGATATGTGGTATATAAACCAAAAACAACAAAAGAACAAGACAAATGAGAAACAAAAACTTAGACACAGACAATCATTTAGTGGTTACCAGAGGGTAAGGGGGTTGGGGGGTTGGAGATGAGGGTAAGGGGGATCAAATATATGGTAATGGAAGGAGAACTGACTGTGGGTGGTGAACACACAATGGGATTTATAGACGATGTAATACAGAATTGTACACCTGAAATCTATGTAATTTCACTAACATTGTCACCCCAATAAATTTAAAAGAAAACAAAAAAGAAAAGTTACTCCTCTTTACTAAGATTTCTGAATTGTTTAAGAAAGTAGACTACTAATGTATATCTAATAGTAATAATATTATTATATAATATGATACATTATTACATATTTTATATGTTACATACAGTATAATAATATCTAATTTATTGGGTACCTATTCTGTGCCAGGAATTGTATTATATGCTTTACATAAATTATTTATTTAATTCTTGCATTATAGAGGATTGTATCCTTAGGAGGTGGATGTGTTTAGATGACAGACTGAGGCTAAATCATTTCTTCAAAGTCACACATCTGGTAAACTGTGCTGAGATTAAAGGTAGGCAGTCTAACTGGAGACTAGCTCTCAATTGTTGGGCTTTCATGTATCTGTGCCCTTCCCTATCTTTCTATATCTGTATCTATATCTATATCTATTAGAGAAATGAATTTCTTGTAAAGCTTGGTGTAGTGCCTGATGCACGCAGGAACTAGATAAATGATAGCTATGATCAGCAGTACCATATGTAGATAAGTCTACAACTGCTTATTCTTAGTCATAAGCACTGCAGCATGGTGGTTAAGGGACTGGACCGGGGAGCCAGAGCTGCCTGAGTCAAATCCCAGCTCTGTTGCTGATTATACATGTGATTTGGCTGAATTCACTCAATGCTCCCACCTGTAATGAAGATAATATTTACTACGTGGTTGGTGTAATGCTTAACAAGGGCTAATCACACTCATCTAAGTGTGTGCCAGAATTATTATCATAATCAGTGCTAACCCAAAGAGTGGAAACGAAGCTTCTTAATGTTCTGGCTCAAATTTGAGAAATGAAGATGTGTGAGATTCAGCTCCTTGACCCCCCACCCCCACCCCCCATGGGAAAAAGATGTGTCAGGCCAGCCGCACAGGTCACTGGGTACAGATGCCCCCTGTCTTTGAAGACCTGAGCCGCCCCACTGGATAACGGTTCAGCTAAAAGTTCACATTGCTGCACATTTGAGAACTTCCTGACCAGCCGCCCTGGTGTCAAAAGGATCTGAACTTCTCCTTGTGTTGGCCGCTGACATGGAATTGTGAGCAAATGCTCCCGTTCACAAGACAGCACAAGGCATCAATGGGCTAATTATGTCAAAACTTCAGAAGACAAAGCAAAATGGCACTTCAAAAGATTTAGGAAGGCCACATTTTTAGAAGTCGGCAAGTTAAGTTGTTGCTAAAATTGCCATATTGGGTTCACATTTTGGCTTTGAAATTAAATAAAATTCTTTAATGTACTTCAACGTTGATGAAACTGTTTCACCCTCTAATTCTTGCTGAAAAAGATATTTATCTTTTTCATGAAAGTTTCTCTTTCAAATGTGATATCTACATTTGCATTCCAGCATTCACATTGCTTTCGTAAATATGTGTGTATGCATATTTATATACATATATTTTTCCCTCCAAAATGGAAGGAAGGGGTGGGGTATTGGAAAATTTAATACATCTTTTTTATTGTACAGAAGATTGTATGTTCCTTGGGCTTTGAAAAGGAAATACTTTCTAGCTATTTAGCTTGGCAAGTCTAAAAAAAAGGTACACAGAATTTTCTGAAAGGATTTTTTAAGGAAGGAAAGGATTTTGTAAAATGGCTTTTAAATAAAGGCACTTAGGGAAATATAACTCTATCTAAAGTATAGTCTTACTTCCTGGCTATTTATTCTTTTTAAAAATTTTATAGTGTAGTTCATTTTTACACATTGACTTATGCAATTCACACTTAAACAAGTTTTTTCTTAAAAACTTTAATTGTAAAATAAAGCACAGATACAGAAAATTATATGAACTAAACACATAGCTTAGTGAATTATAAAGCTAACACTAAGATGAAGAAATAGAAATTTTCCAGATTTTCCCAAAGTCCTTCCCATATATCCCCTTCCTATCTCCAAAAATAACCATTATCTTGACTTTTAGAGTAATGACTTCCCTACTTTTTTATGATTTTTTTTACCCAAGTGTACATTCTTAGCACTACAGTTTATTCTCACTCACTCTTAACATTTTGATGTTCTAAATTTTCTTTTAATCTGTTTTCCCTCCATCCATTGCTTTGGCTTATAATTTGTTAAAGATCCTTGGAGGTTTGACCTATGGAATTCCCCACTTGTCTAGACTTTGCTGATTGTGTACTCATGGTTCTGTTCAACACGTTTCTCTGTCCTCTGTATTCTCTGCAAATCAGAAGCTGGATCCAGAGGCCAATAAAACTTGGACTCAGTCGTTTTTGGCAAGACCATAGCAAGTGGCATGTTATTTCATTAGATAGCATATGTCTGGTTGTCTCTCTTTTTGTGATGTCAACATCCTTTGAGGGTGATTGCCTAGACCCATTAATTCACTGGAGATTGAAAAATAGTGACATTCTAATTTTACATCTCATTTTACTTTTCAGCTGGCATAATTTATAGAGATGTTTCTCTCATCTATTATTTAGTTACCCAGTTGCATAGGTTATATATAAAAGTTAGAACAGATTATTGATTCCTTCCCTTTATTTATCTGTTTTCAAGATAATGAATTAGTTCTCTATGACCCTGTAAAAGTGACTAATTCAATTTAAAAACATATATCATTATCAACTCATGAATTTAAACATATTTAATGGATTTAAATCAATTGCATTTCTTATCTTTATTCAAACTCAAGTTGTCTCCTTCCTGGCCAGTGTAAATCTCTTAAAATTGGCAGCTGAGTCCTTTTGACACGATTCCATTAGTCTTTGACAACATCATTTCTATTGGGTAGGACAAAATCTTCCAGCCTTGTCTTGCATAGTTTCTACCCCAAACTTGGAATCAGCTATTTCTCCAAGAAACCCTGATTTCTTATAATGGGATGTGATATTACAGTCTAGGTACTAAAGATGCTTATTGCGACTATAATATTTTTTAGACATTTTTGGTAAATGGAATTAGGAAATAAATAGATTTCTTAATGTAAAATATCTTATAAATTCATAATAGTGTTTCCAATTCAAACTCAGAGTTGTATAATTTTTACTTAATTCCTTCCATATTATGTATGTATCCCCTTTCTTTCATTCCAAAAACCTCTGCATTAATGCATGGTGGTGATCAGCTGCCACTGCAAGACAAGCAGAAAACTCCTGTGAGTCACTCCCTCCCACTTCAAGGCAATGATTGGCTGCAACAGAGGAAGGGGTAGAAAACCAGCCTTCATAGGTTGCATTGAAATTAGAAAAACCCTTTTGCTTCTAGTGAAGGGGCAAGAAAACTAAGTCATGCTTAGGATCCTGCACTGATACAAAGCAGAGGTCTGCTGTCACTGGATGATGGACAAGCAGCTCACTGTCTTCCAGAGCCCACTTCCTTCACAAGGCAGAGTTTGAATGCAACCTGGAAGGAGGGGCAATTTGCAGGAACACTGAGAAAAGCAAAGTTAAAAAAAAAAAAAAAAGGCCATTTACTTCTAATGTAATTGTAAATATAGTTGCATTTAAACTTACCATTTTAAATATGTTATTCTATTTTATCCAGCTATAAAGTGTGGCCCAAAATTCTGGAGCAAATTTCTTTTCCTTGATAAGTACTAACTGTTTTTGCCTTGGTGCCCAAGAGATTTTGTTTATTTGTTTTTTATTTTCTATCTAGTACTATTTCTTGTTATTGCTCAGTCTACGTTAGTATTCTCAGGCATACAATACGCTCTTTTAATATCAAATTCTAAATATTTAATTTCAGGAAAATTTTCATGAATTACATTTTTTAGAATTTGTTCTGTTCCCTTGTTTTGGTTTTCTTTTCAGGGGACTGGCTATTTGTATATTGGATTTTCTTGACCTCTCTTCAATATTTGTCATGTTCTCTTGAATACTTTTCCACTCTTTATTTTTTATTTAAAAATTGTTGCTCCTATCACTTTCTATTTCTCTTAAAGCATCATTTGTTCTACTTATTTGTTCTGTGCTTCTTATAGTTTGATCCTTATTTCTAAAATGATTTGTTCTTTTATTTTAAATTATTTCTTAAGTTCTGTTTCTGAGTTTTTTTCTAACTATGATTTATTTTATTCTTTCATGTCTTGTATCATATTCTTAATGTCTTTTATTCATTTTGAAATAATACATTGTAGTTTTAATCTGTTTTATGGACATGCCTTGCTGGCATGTTTTCATTTTCCATAGGGATATTACATATGTCCTAATTTCCTTTTTCTTAAAATAACTTTTCATGAAACTTGACCTCCCTAGTTTTCTATTGCTTTTTTTTTTCTTGTCTGCATCCACTACAGAGGTCAGAATAGGTAAAACCTCATTTTCCCATCTCCTGTGACACAATTTTGGCCATGAAATGTAAGTTGGTTTAGTGCTTCTGGAAAATGTCTTGCTTTTCTTATAAAAAGGACACATGTAGCATGTGGCTGGTTCTAACTCCTCATTCCTAGCTCTTCAATTGGATGTGGACTTGATGTCTGGTGCCAGGGCAGCCGTCTTACAAACATGAGAAAAAGACAAAAGAATCACGGAGTACAGGCTCTGAACCAAGGATGTCTATTTGGGAAAATACTAAAACAATGACAAAACACCTTTTATTTGTTTAATCCACATTTAGTTAAGTGTACAGATATTAACACCCAAAAGTGTTCCTAACTGATATACGTGCCTTTGATATACATAAGAACATCATAAACTTTTAAAACTTTCCTTATTCTAAGCAGTAAGAAGTGGTTACAAGCATTATTGTAACTATAAAAAGTGATTTAGATACAATTGGAGTTAGAGTCCCCCTTTTGAGGGACCCACTTGTTTTTCTAATTCTAGAATGTTTAACTTTATATTGAGCCTTGCTCAAGGCAAACCAGCAGCTACTGTATTTGAGCAGTCAACATTCATGGGGTTTCTGTTTACTGAAGCATTAGCAGAAACATATACTGAAATATATACCACCATATAATAGATCCCAGATGTGTTAAATCTTTTTAAGAGGGGAAAAAAGATAGTTGGAGAAATAAGTAACCAAAGAGCATTTTCTGTCAATTTGATCAAGCTTGGTGGTAACTCAGCAGAGTGAAAACAAACGAAACTTGGAGTAAAAATGCCCTGGGATGAAAATCTGCTTCACTTTGAAATTCGACAAATGATCACTGAATCTCCCTTAGGGCCAGATTACCTGTGTTACCTCCTCTCAACAACATTATGCCCTTCTGGTTCTTATCCCAGTTTTACAAACAATTAAAGGAAGGTTAGTGGGCTTCAGGGGCTCCAGCCATAGAGAAGCAGAACTGGGATTTAATCCTGGCCTGTCTTACCGTAAAGTCCCCGTGATTTCTGCTTTCAAATATTTCAAAAGCAATTATGGTGTCTATAAACAGAAGTGGGGTGGGGAGAAAGCATTATTTTTTAAAAGCAAAGGCTGTTCCGGGGAAGGGAGAAAACGTTTTGGGGATGGCTCCAGTAAGGGGACCAATGGCATTTGGTAAGTGGACACTACCAAAAGGCAAGTTTTGACTCTACTATCATCATCCAGAAAATCTCTATTTCCTGCCAGCTGTGTATTGGACAACATGGCAGATATGTCTCTAGATGACATAAATAAAACTAAGATTCTTAACCATCCTGGAAAGAAAGAAAAATCTCACTGGGGACGTGGAAGACATACGCACAAAGTGATTACACCTGTATCTTTGTTCATAGTCCCTGGTTTGGGGCCATGTTCTGAATGATTGAGGTTGCCAGGTAGTGGTACATCATGGAGTAAGCAGGGAGAAAGCACGTGTCCAACCAGAGCTATCCCATTAACCATTCCTCAAACTCTGCCACAATAGATTGTGGGGATTTGTGAGCCATAAGAACATGCCTAAGGGGTGGCCACAATAAGAAGGGAACATCAAGGCCTGCTATGGTCTTCCATATACTGGAGAGAGGCAGATATATAGGGTGTGATCACAAAATACAGCCAATACTGCTGCTGAGTGCCATCCAACAGAAAGGCAGGGATCTTCAATATGGGAAGCGGTGCAGTCAAACCTTAGTAACAGTGTTTCAACTTGTTCGGTGCAGTCAGTCAGGTGTGAACTACAGTTAAGAGAAGGTATGTTTTAAAGTGTGTCATAAATCATTCTCCATCATGACAACTTTCCACGTCACACATCGCTTCTGGTATATGGCAATTTCTGTCAAATAAAAACATTACAGTGTGTCCTCATCCACCTTATTCACTGGGTCTGGCACTGTGTGACTTTTGGCTCCTCCCCAAAGTAAAAATGACTGTGAAAGGTAAACATTTTGAATTGATTCAGGACCTTGAGGCAGCCATGACAGTACAACTAAAGACACTCATGAAAGAGGACTTCCTGAACTGCTTCAGAAAGTGGCAAGAATGATGGGATAAGTGCGATCTGAACGAGGGGGAGTATTTTGAGGGGAATTAATGGCAACGTGTCTTTTACTGTAACAATTTTTTTAAAAAAATATTCACTGTGTCTTTTGGTCACATCTCGTATAGAGCAGGTCCTTGAATAATGTCATTTCATTCAACGTCATTTCATTATGACATTGATGAGATGCCATAGGAACTTACCGCTTACTTATATCAATTAACCTATGGTAAAATTTGTTTCATTATAGGTTGTTTTGCTTCAAGTCACAGAACCTACTGGCAATATTAAGTGAGGACTTACTGTACATGCCTTATTCCTTGGACAATTTTCTCTCTTCAGAGATTCCTGCAGGATACTTTGAATTCAGGGCGTGAGTATTACCTGGGTCCTGTAAAAGAACTCGTCAAATAGGTAGAATAATAGACACACTACAATTTCTATGTATTTTAAGACAAGAGAGTCGCTGCTGGCAAACTCTCTAGGTGCTTAAATGTGGATAGTGCTTCAAATTTAATGCAAGTTGATACCCTCCCTGTACTCCACATCTGGGATAGCTAGCTCCCACAGAGATGGAACCCCAGGAGCTAGAACGTTACTCGTTTTGCTCTCCATGAAATATTTAAAACATCCATACCTCTCAGGAAGTTTGGCAAGCCTTAAAGACAGAGTAGATGGAAAGAGGCTATAAATTACTTTCACCTGGATGGGCTTGTTTCCAAGCACCCTAAATTTTTAGCCACACAGGGATGAAAGAGACTGGAGGGAAATCTACTCCATAAATCCAGTATGGAGTGGTGATACTAACCCTCATACAAAAAGCCAACCTCTGGGGGATACTCAAGAGTTGCAGATTACTGTATAATGATCTTCTCCAAATTCTGGGTCTGTCAATGTGGATATTGCCCAGCAGAAGGATGAGGAAGTTGAAGTATATCACTGTTCTTTACTCAGGAGTCAGAGAGATGGGGTCCAAGACTCTCCATCTGAAATTATAGTGAAAGACATTTACCAGAAGTGGGGTCATCAAAGAAAAATCCAGTCCCCGGGGAGAAAGAGAGTTAGGCAGCAGAGCAGGGCCCTAGTGAGGCAGCTGGGGCAGCTGGAAACTAAGCAGCACAAAGACTCAGGATTAGTGAATGTGTTTTAATAGAAGACAATCCTATGGCCTGGGCCAACTGGAGACTGCGAGAGCTGAGATTTGGATATTAGGGCTTCCCCCCAGCAGAGAAGTCCTTGGTCTATTCAACAACCAGAATAATCACAGGGTCTCCAAGGAAGCTGAGTGGTCATGGTCATGACCGCAAATTCAGGGCCTGGGAGCCTGACCCAGTTCCAAGCCCCACAAAGAGTGTGATGGAGGCTATTGCTACAGCTTCTAACTGAAGGATTTGGCCTAAGAACTGCCTGCTCCTGCCCATCTCCTCTAGGGTTTGTCTCCATCAAGCAGAAATGGGCCTTGGACACTTACACATATTTCATGGCCTCTGTTCTGATCAACTTGCCCCAAGTTGCCTTGAATTCTGCTCTTTCTTCCTCTGCCCTACTCATCCATCTCCCTGTTGATGCCTCGCCTCGTCCTGCAGACTCAATGTCCAGTGCCACTCTCCAGTTTTGATTTTTGCTTCCCTGGTCAGTACAGTTTAGACTCTGCATGGCTGCATTTCTTTCATTTGCCCTAGGTAAGCTCAGCATAGAGTCCGGGGGACAGCAGCTCTGCCTGGCATTCATGTACAAGACCCATGTACATGAACATGCCCATGGGTGGGCATGTACAGCCCATGGGTGGGCTGAAGCCTGCACGTGGGAGATATCAGTAGCCAGCAGCAAGCTACTGGAGGAGAGAGAACAAGGTAACAAAGAAGGGATTAGACCTCTGTTCTATTTAGAGGCTCACAAAATTTTTCAAAAAGTTGCTAATTTTTTGCTTTTCTGAAGGTCCTCAAGGTTAGGGGATCATGTTGGTATTAAGACTAGGAGGGGTCATATAAAGAGACTTTTAATAAAGTCAGGTAAGGGAAACTACAAAGGACAGCAAATTCTCCTGGGAACTAGCAATAGTAAGTCTCTGCCATCACTCCTAGGCAAGGAGAAAGTGTGGCTCCTTGAACGTGGAAACTGAAAAGGTTGGGAGGAAAAGGAAACCTTTAGAAGGACATAGCTAGTTCAAGGTGCCTTGATGGAGAGGATGCTGATGGTAAATGCCCTGACATCATTCTCTCATCTCCTGCTAGTACCTCCCATTGGCTGAACTCAATAGGAAGCCAGAGGGCAAGAAAGCCCATTGATGTCAGCCATGCAGAATAGGGGTGGAAAAGGGGGAGAGTGGGTCTCCTGCAGAAAGGGGCTCATGAGCCATGGAGCTAGAGAGGGGAAGGTGTCATCTGTCAGCCTGTACTCATGGCCCTCCTAATTAGGGGACTCCTCATTTGGGTCAACAAAGAGAAATGTGATTTTCGAACTGTTCAATTACTAAAGATGGGTCAAAGAAGACTTATTCCTGCTTTACAAAATGAGCTATCACCATCAGCATCAGAGATAATTGACTATACTCTCAGCTGCCTAGGGAATAAGCCAGACATTGGACTAAATTCAAGCGTCCACTTTGAACTTGGCACTGTGCTCTAGTGGATATCCATGGAATTACTGCCCCTTTTAAAGGATCAAAAGCCATACATCCTGGAAATAACCAAAGTATTTGAGTAAGGTAAGTAAGAGAGCAACACTAATAATTAACATGTGTAGCATTCACAGTTATAAGCACTGTGAGTGCATATCTACCAAGCTTTCTCCCTCTGTCTCCTAAGCAGTAATTTGTAGCTGCCATGATTGGTGGGCCAGGCATTGTATTGCCTGTGTAATTCTCCAGGTGAATGGCGATTATCTGTCCTCAGCGGAGGTCCTAGCAAGGAAGGCAGACATACCACCTTCTCATTCTGCGCTGTAGGTGTTGCAATGGTGTGAAGCTAGATGTGGCCAGAGCCTGATGAGATGGGGGTGGGGGCATAAGACTCCTCACAAGGTTTTCTTGAGTTGGCTCTTGACAGAAGCCTTGAACTTCTGTGACAAAATCACAAGAACTTTGGCTCTATCCAGGGCCAGATTTTCTGAACGATTTTGCTGTATTCCTATGACTGGACAAGGGAAGAAGCACTGACAACCGAATCTGTGTCACTATCCAGACTGACTCAGTACCCTCCACAATGTTCTCCTGGCTGGAATCTAGTCACTTTATAAAAAGACTTTCTGCCACATTCCTGGGCCTCAGGGACTAGTCTCCAGGCCTTATGTCCTATGCACCACTGGGAGCCTATCTGTTCAGACTTGATTTACTTGTTTGTTTGTTTATATATATATTTACTTATTTATAGTCTAACCCATTGCTTCCTAACTGTGTCCTCCCTCCCTCCTGGTCCTTTGAGGTTGATCTTTTGCTTGGACCACGACCCTGAGCTTGTGCTTCAGCTCTCCCTTAGATGAAGCTCCCTTAAATTGCACTTCCTTGGCCAGGTCTACTCAAGCCCTGCAGCCACCCTGCCTCCTAAACCCCAGGCGAGGCCGGGGCTCAGGTTCCCAAATGATCAGGAGAATCAGTGTGATGCCATAGTCCCTACTGGTAGTGAGGTCCCTTATGGGACCCAGGGCAGACTGTTACATGAATATCATTTCATGTTACCCCACAGCAACTCTGTCAAACAGGGGTCCTTATTTTCACTTTCAAATGAAGAAAAAAGGCTAAAGTTACCTATCCCAGGCCGTGTGGCCATTAAGTGGCAGAGCCAGAATTCAAGCTCATCTGTGTTGGAAGCACAGTACCAGAGTGCCTTTAACTTGGAAAACTGGCGGGACCCACAGCTAAGGCTTTGGGAACTAGCCACTCCAAATGAAGACAATCCACTCTTGTCTCATGAAGACTGATTGTCTCTTTCTGCTACTTATTGTAACATAGAGATAAGACAGAAGAATTGGCTGTCTCTCATCAGCAAGTTTGTAATAGATATAAGGTATTCATTCTCCACCCTCTGCTTCCTAGACCAACAGAAATGAAGGACTCTCCACCAGCTGGGGTTTTGAGGGCCTAGACAATCCATTTTGGCACAGGAACAAAGTTAGGCCAACGTTAGAACAAAATGTCCTTAGACAAAATGAGCAATCTCTCCCATTACACATACACACACACCTCTTGACGTACTTGCTGATTACAGCTGCACATGGGACATGAAAACTTGTCACCCCAAGTAACATGGACACATCCACTCGACTTCCTTCCTCAGCTGCGTGTGTGTACCTGTTTGCAGAGTGTGGCAGAGGGACCAGTGGTGTCGCCCACCTCACCTGTCCACGTAGTCATAGGTTTGTCTGCAGAACTTAGGCAAGGCATATTATCACACCAGATAGCACTGACTTAGGAATTGCCGTTGGCAACCATCCCACAGGCACTTCCCATGATCTACCAACATTCCATAAGATACTTCAGGAAAATGAAACAATCTCTTCCTAAGGATCTATGATCCCTCAGATATTACCAGTCATTTCTGAAAATTCTGGGGCAGCCCCAAAGAAGAAGCAGTTCTAACCATGGAAATAGCTTAGGGCTGCAGCATATGTCTTCTAGCCTGGGAGTAGTACCAGGGGGATATTTTTATAACCTTCAATTTGGCTTCAGGGACCAAGGTTTGAAACTAGCTTAAGGAACTGGATGAAATAAATTTACAAGTCTCAGCTGAAATCTTGAAACAGGTGATCTAACATCTGGAGTACCTAACCGCTACGACAAACTAAGTACTCCCTCATCCTTTTTAAAACATGTTGTTAGTCTGAAAGAGGAAGAGGAAACCAACAGGGTTTTGATGATGCTTACAAGTCAGTTTCCTGCCGTAATTCTCAAATAGTTCTGCTGACCCCTCAGACAGCTAATTTTAGAAAGTACACTATAAATATGAACAGTAATGGTGATACTGCTTGGTATTCGGATCATCAGAGCTCTTCCCCAACAGCGATTGCCAGGTGCTTTCCCAATTGTCTATTGTGTTCTCTCGGTTCGTGGCTCGGCCCAGAGGTCCACTGCACTTTTTAGTGACTTGAATTTCCCTTCACCACATCTAGAAGGGAATCACCTGCTCTGCAAGTGCTCTTTCAGCTTCTTCTTTCCGTATTCTCTCTTAATCCTCTGCTGCCCCTCACTCCCTCCTGCCTCCACCTACCCAAATCCAAAGTCATGGGCAGGTGGGTATAACATAGAAGTTGTGGGCACCAGTGTTGGAAGGAGGATGATGTGATCAGGGCAATGAAAAAGAGAGGCTGCCTTCTTCTTTTCTCACCTGAAGTCTCAATGAGAAATAGTCTTCATAGTTCTCTGTAAAATAAAGGACTTGAACTTGAAATTCTCTGAGGTTCCTACCAGCTCTATCGATCATTTCATGAACATTCCATACTCATTTTTGGATCATCAAGATGTTATTACTTTCTTTTTTCCAAACACTTCCCCTCACCAAATCTGCTGTAAAATTAATGCTTCTCCCTCCAAATAGCATGTTTCTCCTGTCGTGAAAAATTAACTAGGAAGACTTCTGCCATAATTCTACCCTACTTAACTCTTTCACTGAATTGATTTCAAGTTTTTTTTCAAAATGTGTCAGAAATCCACAAAAAAACAAAAAGTTGATATTTTGCTATTTTATGTATTTAATAACAACTTGAGCTGCTTTGTATATAAATCACATTATTTTTATGTATAAAAATTTCCTATTGTTATTCATTCTTGAAAAGCACAAAAATATAGAAAAATGTACATCTGCTTTCCTAAACTTCTTTTCTGGAAGTTTCTATCCGCAGTCAGTGGATGGAACTATTCATTTGGATATATCCAACCATCACGGCAAAAGAGTTAAGATTGGGTATCTGTGGAGATATTTTTGTTTTCATAATGATTGGGGGATCCTACTGGCATTCAGGGAGTGGGAGATCAGGGACCCCTTAAATCCTGCAAGATTCAGATGAGTGTTTCTGTGTAGCCCATTAACAGGCACTTAACAAATACTTGCTTATTGAATGAACAGAACCTTGGTCATATTTCCCTCTCTGAGCCTTCATTTTGTAGGGGAGTAACTTTCTCTTCTGAGGACTTTCAAGTAGGCCAGGGACACACACAAGAATGACAATGTGAGCTCAATTCCTCATCCTGCTTCTCGAAAGTGTAACCTTTTGGGGGGCAGCAATGATGGTCCATGTGGTGGTTATTAGGGCTGTTTACAAATATTTCCAGGTTGCTTAGTTCTGGACATAGGGGAGGATTACAGTTTATCACCCTTTGGTATGTTAGCTATGATCAAATGACTTACTTTGGCCAGTGAAACACAATGGGAAGTGACGTGAATCATTTCTGGAGGGTTGCCTACGAGCCATGTTCGTTTCCTCCCACTGTGGTGACCATAGATACTAGTAATGCAATGGGTCCTCTGGGTGGC
The DNA here is from genome assembly GCF_964194185.1 of Rhinolophus hipposideros. NCBI lineage: Eukaryota > Metazoa > Chordata > Mammalia > Chiroptera > Rhinolophidae > Rhinolophus > Rhinolophus hipposideros. The sequence continues at coordinate 14,504,769 of NC_138055.1, forward strand.
TGGGATGAGTAGAGTCTTCCTGCTGAGCTGTATTGGACATGTAGAATCCAAGTTCCACCTAGGCAGGATGATAACCTATTGTGAGCAAGGAATAATCGATTATTTGGTTAAGTCATTGAGATTTGGAGGCTACCTGGTACCACAGAAGAAATTGCCTATCCTGGCCATTCTGATCTAATCTGGAATGTTTGAGGAAAATCAATAAAAGGTATCTCCACTTCTTCACCCAGCAGCTGAACAAAATGAGAAAAAAAGACAGAAAGGCAGATGGAGGCCAAACTCTGAGCTTTGTTCTTAATTTAATCCAGAGAAGACTGGATGGAAGCAAACTTTTCCATGAAGAGTGTGATTGCGATGGGGGGACACCTGCTCAGCTAAGTCTCACAGCTTTATTTGGACATGGGTTCCTGCCCAGCTAGAGTAGGTATAATATTTTATTAAGGCTACCGTAACAAATACCACAGACTGCATGCCTTAAAAAACAAAAACATTTTCTCACAATTCTGGAAGCCAGAAGTCCAAGAGCAAGGTGTCCACAGGGTTAGTTTCTTCTGAAGCTTCTCTCCTTGGCTTGTAGATGATTGTCTTCTCCTACTTGTATTTTTAAATGTGTCCTGATCTCTTCTTATAAGGACACAAGTCATACTTGATTTGGGCCCACCTCCAAAGACCTCATTTAACCTTAATTACATCTTCGAAGGTACTAAGTCCAAACACAGACATTCTAAGGTACTGGGAATGTGGGGACTGAGTTCCAGAGAGCAGTTTCCAGGCTCTCGGTCTCACATGGAAAGGTGCTGGCTCAGGTAGTAGATGGCCATCAGTTGTGACTGGTTGGCCATCAGCTGTAACCAGTTAGCCAATTAGCCACTGATATAACTGCTGTGGCTGAGTTGGTTGATAGGGAGTTGGCAGGAAGAGAAGTGAACAGGGGATTGCGCGTGTGGATCCTACTTCCTGTGTCTTTTGCCTGGCCGCCAGAGAGACTGGAGTGCAGGAAGATCCCTTGTTGGGGTACTGGTGGATGTTTGCTTTCTGTGTCTCCAACCCAGCTGCCAGCGAGGCTATAGTAATATGGCTCCCCTATCTATGGCTCCATGGGTGTTCCTTTTTGGCCTCACCATATCCTGCATTCTTATGTGGGGAGCGGGACTAGAGACCCTGCATGACACCCTGCGTGACAGGGAGTTAGGACCTCAACACGTGAATTTGGAGTGGGGAATGAAATTCAGCCCATAACAGTAGGTTTCTCAGTTGGCAATGCAACTCCAAAGAGCCAAAACGGTGGAGCTGAGACAAGCATGACCCATTATAATATTTGCAAATGTACTATTCACATGGCACTATTTCCAAATTGATTGATCGCCTGCTCCCCAAGCTCTCCATGGGTGACGTGGGAAATGGGGTTGTGGGGATGGAGTCCCAGAGAGCAGTTTTCAGGCTCTGAGCCTCACATGGAAAGGTGCTGGCTCGGGTAGTAGATGGCCATCAGCTGTAACCAGTTAGCCATTAGCCACTGATATAACTGCCGTGGCTGAGCTAGCAAGCACGGCTGCAGTTAGCAAGGGGTTGGTTGGTTGGCAGAGAAGCGACGGCAGGTTGCGGATCTAGTGGCTCCTGCTTCCTGTGTCTCCAAACCAGCTGCCAGCGAGACTATAGTGGTATGAACCCCCTATCTATGGCTCCGCTGGTGTTCCTTTTTGGCCTCACCACATCCTGCGTTCTTGTGCGGGGAGCAGGACCAGAGTCCCCGCATGACAGGGGTAAAGAGATGTCAATCATTTCATACTAACTGTACTCCTTCCACATGGAGGAAACATTGAGAGTGGGAGGAAGTGTCCCCCTCCAATAGTCTGCATTTGACTCACCTCTGAACCCTCAGCACTCAACACAAGACTTGGTTCATGGAAGACACTCAGTAAGAAAAGTGGTCTCTTTTTTGACATTTCTTACATTGTTTTTTGTTGTCATTTGGTTCCACCACTGTTGTGTCATATTACTGCTTATTCCATGTGTCTATTTTCTGCCTACTCCACCCCAACAGCCAGTTCTGCTAGGAGAAAGGGTTTCCCAGTATCCCTGACAATACCCTGCATTGTGCCAGGCTCATAGCAGCTGCCTAATGGGTAATGGTGAATTGAGCTCTGAGTTTGTTTTTGATTTCTGAGTTTCTCATACTGCAAACAGGCCTGAGAAATAAGAATATGGTACAGCAGAGCCTGGTTAGGCCCATGGTAGGGGAATCTTTCAGGTTCAGGGCTGACAACTATCTCCTCAGGTAAAACTGAGCCACTGTGGTACCAGCCATTGGTCCCTGCAGCCCCAACCTATGTTGGGTGAGTCTGCCAAGTTCCATTGCTGTGGGAAGGCAAATGAATGTGAGGGAGCCAAGCCAAATGTGCACAGCTCTGCCACAAAAAGCCAAAGTGCCCTTTTTGAAAGATTAATGTGGCATTTGGCTCTCAGTTTCTTAACAAGGGAGAGGGGAAAAAGCTTTCTGAAATATAGCAGGGGCTTCTGGCCAGGATGCCAGAAGAGGGGGTTGAAGGCTGCAGGATGTCCCTCCCTCCGCACTCCCCACCCACACACACAATTCTTGCTTTCTTTTTTCCCACAGTCTCTCACCATCCTACTTCTCTTGCTTCCTCTTCTCATTTCTTCTTTGGTGTTTTGGCCTCCCCAAATGATTTCTTCCTTTCCTTTCCATTGTCCTTTCATCTGATCTTCCTATTCTCATTCATTTAGAGCAGAGGCACTTTGTATGGGGGAAAGACACAGACTTTGGAATGCAGCCTGAGCTTTCAGCTCCACTGGGCAACTTTCCAAAATCCATGCAATGGTCATGGATTGTGTTTGTCCTCTTTGCTTTGAGGATGGCTCCCGTATATTTAATTGTGGAAATGTCTCTCCTTGCTGAAGATGATTCTGGTTGAGATGTCAATCAAGTGACACTACTATCATGTGACCAGAGCAATGCAATCCCACTTGACTCAGTGATTGGTCCAAAGTAACTAAGCAGGGCCAATCAGAATGCAACTAGGGGGTCCAATATGGGCTACAAGCTGGACAAACCATAGGAATCTCTGGCTTCTGGGAGCCATCTTCCCTCCCCACTGAGGAGGGGGAGGCTTTCTGAGGGTAAAACAACACAGAACAAAGCAGAGTCAAAGACAGGACATGGATGGAGCTCCTGGAACCAGGGAAGGAGCCAGATTAACACTGGCACCCTATACTTTTCCATTACCAGAGTCACTGTGGGGTTCTTTTCTCCTGAACTAGTTTGAATTTAGTTTCTTTCACTTGTTACCAGTGAAGCCTTAATGATCACATTGTTTGACTTTAGGCAACTCATTTAACTTCTTGGAGTCTCAGTTTTCACCCCAAATGGACTCCCTGACCCTTGTGCCTGCAGCTTAAATGGGGTGCATCCAAAACAAAATACATTCCCCTCTATTATAAAACTCAGCATACTTTCTTGTAACATTTCTATACTAGACTTTCCTCCCACTAGACTGAAAGCTGAAGGATATGTCTTATTCATCTTAGTATTTTCGGCACTTACCCTGGGACATAAGAGGAGCTTAATAATTGCTGATTCACTTCCATTTTCTCCCTTTATTTAGAAATCTAATTATAGCCTTCTGCTTATAGCTCTTACTTCTTTTCTTCTATTTTCTTTCTTCCCTCGGCCAAGTTTCCATCCGATTTCCCATAGTCCTCTTTCAGGTAAGTTCTCTTCCCTGGGTACTTGGTGTATGTTCAAAAATTAGAGTCATTAGTAATTATGTGCCAAGTGGTGCTGTAAAGAAGATCTGTTTCATCTGTTCTTGCCAAGAAAGGGCCAACGGGCCAACTGTGCCCACAAATGGCTAGTTGCTGCAAGTATTGCAAAGCGTTAATGGCCAGAAATCATTGCTAGTACAAGATTAGGTTCAACCAAAGGTAATTTTAGTTTGGGGTTAAAGTGACAACTCATGAAATTAGTCACATGCAGATTTTATTTCTTCCCCCACCACCTCAAGTACAGCTGGTGTCTCTTAACAGAGGACATTTTTGATACTGCAGTTATCCTGGAGCATTCCCACACCAATGGGTGGTGATCCCACGGTAAGGATGTCACCAAGCAAATGCCCTTGTCCTTCTTTCCCCCTTACCAGTCCCTTCTTCTGGCTTTCCAGTTTGGGTGTGTGGCACCAACAATATCCCAAGCCCAAGGCCCCCAACCTGGTGATTGTGTTAAACTCCTGTCACTTTATTCCCAAGTCATGAATATTCCATCTCAAATCCATCTCTTTTTTACTACCATTACCCTAATGTAGGACCACTTACCTTTCACCTCTGTTATTTTAGGCATCCTCTATTTGCTTCCTTCCCCTCTAGTATCTTCTCCATTCAGTGTAGCCCTTTACTCCCTCACTATAACACTCATGGTGGCTCCCCACTGCCAGGTGAATCAAGTGAAAATACAGTGGTACCTCGGTTTTTGAACGTCTCCATTGACAAACATTTTGGTTTATGAATGCCGTAAACCCAGAAGTACATGTTTCTGTTTTCGAACAAGACCCAGAAGTCGAACATGTATGTCACACAGCTTCCGCTGAGTGCAAGATCCTGAGGCCTAGCTGTAGGCTGTTTTCGAATGTTTCAGAACTCGTGCGTTACGTTTGAAAACGGAGGTACCACTGGATTGGACTGCAGCATTCAAGATACTCTGCAAAATAACTGCAAGCCAAGTCTCTGGCCTCACCTTCACTTGTTTCCAACCAAACCGTGTTACATCTATCCCCTGCCTGGTCTGCTCCTGCATTTGTTCTGCCACCCCTTCTGCCTTGAAGAACTTCTTTCCTGTGAGAACCCCATCTATTTTCCCAGGAGTGATTCAGATGCTGTAGAGATAGTCTCCCTTTCAGCCAACACAGAATTAAGAGAAATGAGAAAGGAGAAAATGAGAAAAACACCTTGTTGGTTTAAGTTGCCTCAAGTTTGGTGAGATGATGGCAGATTCTGTTTTACCAGGTTTGACTTCAGAGGGCATCTTGTTGTCTCCAAACATTAAAGCCATCCTCAAAAGATAAAGACTTTCCGTCCTTGAAAGTATTCCAGAATAATAGCTAGCCCTTAGTAAGGGCTTCCTCTGTGCCAGGCTAAGACCTTTCCATATATTGTTTCATTAACACCTCGCCATGAGGTAGGTGCAGTTGACAATTGAGAAAGGAGGCTAAGAGGTTAGCTTACTTACTGTGGGAAACGTCACTGGCAACAGGCAGTTCTTCAGATTCTAAAGCCCGTGATTTCCACTCAAAATGTGTTACAGTGAAGGTATGGAGCAAAGGGATGAGAGCTGTGCCAGCTGGAGGAATACCTTTGGTCAAAGCTTTTAGTCTCTGAGGATGACCACTTTCCTAAAGGAAACTCATGCCTTCCATATGCTTTGGGTATAAGTCAGTCTCGTTCCTTGTGTGATGATCACATTTATATAATCTTGTTTTCAAAAATAACTGTTTTGTATGACTATTTAAATGTGAGATTTATGGTCATGCCTGGGGGGGAAAAAGAGGGGTCTTACTTTTTCCTGTCCTAAAGCTAAAGAAAACAAGCTAAGACATTTTCCCTTTTAAGATTTCCCCAAAAACAAGTACCTGGGTTAGTGAGTTAGACAATCATCTGCTTATCATTTCAGTGTTTAACCACTTTTTTCTTTCTCAAATTCATTTATTTTAGATAGACTTAAAAATTATTAAAGACTCACTCACAGATGCTCTCAAAAGTCCTTCAGCCTTTTGGGTCATGCCTGTTTTCAATGTAAAATCAAATGGCTTGAGGCCACAACCTTTGAAAATAGCACAATCTGGCCAGCTATCAAAAGCTTCTAGGAAAACAAAAAGCAGCTTGCGGAGGAATTTTGAAAGCCTTGATAAATGTTAATTATAGTCACTAAGGGTAAAAAAAGGTGGGGCAGGGGAACCAATTTAGAATGAGAGGAATATTGTAAATTAGTCAGGGTAATGCTGAGTTATGCTGCAGTGACAAACTCCCAAATCTCGGTGACTTTCACATGAAAATCTGTTTTGCTCACATAAAGTCCACTGCAAGTCCCCTGCCTCTCCAGGGAAATTCCCTTCTAAATGGTGATTCAGGGAGCCTATATGTTTCTGCCTTTTGATTCCAATATCTCAAAACATGATTTCTGGGGTCACTGAATCAGGGAAAGAGAGTCATGAAGCAGTTTTCACTACCTCAGCCTGGAAATGATACATGTGACTTTTGTCCATTGGCCAGAAATAGTCCTATGGCTTTGTCCACCTTGCCATACAGCTTCAAAGTGTGGAAGCACGCATGCATGCTCTGTAGGCAATCTGTGCTGTGGCAGGAGATCAGGGCTCCAGTCGAATCATTTACTTTTATTTTATTTACTAGGCAAAGTCCTAAAACGTATGAAAATTTCACATTTATACTCCTGTACTTTCTACTCTAGAAACTGATGCAGAACAAGGAGAGAGAGAGAAAAGAGGTAAAAAAAGAAAAGCAGTGATTTACTCTCTGACTTGGCTTTAATCTCCTTGGCAGACAATTTGAAATTTACATTTGTATTTCATTTTGAAGACCTTAATATATTTCAAAGAGCATCACAGAACAGTCTGGCAACAAGAATTCTAATCCCTATTATTTCATTAACTAATCTGTGACCTTGGATGTCTAACTGCACTTCCCTGATTCTCAGCCTGCTCATTGAGAATAACTCATATGTTTCACTGGATTTTTGTCAAGTTCACATCCGATGTCTGAAATGCTTAGCAAAGTGCTCAGCTCCTAGTAGGTGCTAAAGAATTTGTTGAATAAATATCCACGAGCAACTTAACTTCTTTCTGTTTAATCTAATAGAAGCTGCTAGTATCATGACATTAAACCTAAATGGTACGAAGCGCAGAGACTCATTTTAGTCCATCAGAATGACATGGTTGGTAAATTCATTCCTGTGGGAAGATATTTTTAAATGAAGGCAACACTCATTCTACCCCACTGAGCTATTGTGAAACTCACATTAGATATCTCTGAAAAGGCCATGTAAACTGCAAAGGGACAGACACACACGTGTAAGTGTAAAGTATTGATATTAATAATGTGACTAGGGCTCGCTTCCTAGGTGTGTTACCTGTGTAGTCATACAGAGCTCCACACATAGAGAGAGGTCTCACACTTGGTTGAATGATATGTTATAGCCATCTTGAAATTATTTTTTTTCCCATTTTTATTCCCTCCAACCCCCATCCCATCTGGTATCTTGAAATTCTTAATAATTTTTGGACAAGAGGCCCCAAATTTTCATTTCACACTAGGCCCCACAAACTGTGTAGCTGATCCTGATTATGAGTCAAAATGTTGCTACTTTTTGTCAAAGAAAGGGAGTTTTAGAAGCATTTTCTTATCCCTTTCACCGTTAAAATTATATAATTCTTAAAAATATTCCAAGTGTTGTACCATTTTTTTTTAAAAAAAACCCTTCCACCATTTTTCTATTTCTAATCAAACATTTTTTAAAGTATCTGTTATTTCTCACAAGCTCTTAATCTTTCAGTTTCCACTCCCATGAAGCTCTGGGAAAAGATTTTATTTTCCCCACTAGATTCAATTTACTTAGCAAAAGTCCTCAGAGACAATTCCAACTTTGTATTTTTATGAGGCCTCTTTCAAAATATGCCATTCTGCACCCTTGTTGGTCTGGATTCTACACTGAAGACTTGTCTTGGTATCGAGCAGTGTGTTTTAAGCTTTTGCAAAAGAACATATTTTTTAAACATCTACTTTGGAAAAAAAACCTTGGAGTTATGGCATTCTGTTTCCGAAGCAGGGAAGCTGTAATGTGGTGGAAAATATAGAAGACTTGGCATGAGTAGATTCATGTTCAAGTTTTTATGTCATCATTTACCAGACATGTGAACCTAAACAAGTTGCTTAAATCTCTCTGGGCCTTAGTTTCCTCATCTGTAAAGTGGGGACAAGGGCGGGGGGAAAGCAGGGGTAAATAGTATCTATTTCATAGGGTTCTGAAAAGAAGATATGAAAATAATGTTCTTGAAACTACTTTTTAGGTGTGATGTATCCATAGAAGGGAATAATATGCTATAGAGTTGTTCTCATTCTAATTTTATCTGATTAATGATAACTTAGAGAATTAAAATGACCCTGTACCTCTTTGCACTGTTTCTCTTTAACATCAAAGTGGTTAGCTCCACAGATTCCACTGGGTTAGATGATTTTGTTGACCGATATTCATGTAACAAATATCTTTTTAGTATCCACTGTGATCTGGGCACTTTGCTAAGCATACACCAAGAATTCTGATATTAGGTCACAATCTAATATATCCTAAAAAATAAAACTGCATAGTATTATACATTCCATCATAAGTATTCCATCAGAAAATATTTAATGGGCATCCACTATACGCCAGGTTCATAATATGAAGATTTTTAAAGGGGAGGTAGGAGATGCTATTAGGGATTGTAACAGAGAGACTAACCAAGTCCTTTTTTATTTTTTAAATAACGTGGCAAGGAGAGGCAAGAAAGTTAATGTAAAAAGCTGGAAGCAGAAATCCTCAGAGAATTAATAGCAAAATACCACAATGGGCCATTTTAGTTAAGAAGTGTCACCCTTGTCCCAGGGATGGGATGGGTAAGAGACAGAAACAGAAAATCAAACATTCAAATCAAGGAAGAATGTATGTGCTGCTTGTCAAAGTAAAGTAAGAATTATACAGTTCTCCAAGGAACCTCAGAAGAGAGACAAGAAACCTAGACAAGAAAGAACCTGATGGAGATTACAGCAAGAAATGGGGATGGGGAAAGAGAGAAAGAACCAGGCATGAAGATGCAGGAAGACGGGGCTCTAAGAGGCAGTGATGGCCAGTGAGAAGCTCTCGGTGGCGGGAAAGGCTGCAGGTTCCAATTGTATCCATTGTGCTTTGCAGAACTGCAGGCAGAGGGATCAACCTCCTGTCCATAGAGTTATTAAAACAAGTTCTCAGCAGATAGTAATAAAGATCTCCAAGAAGATGAGTTGTTTTTGCTTTTGTTTTTTTCCTAATTCAACAAAGCCGTTCTTTGGAGTAGCGGGACTACACTGTGGAAGTTTGAAAATTGCTGTTCTCTTTCATGGTGCTGTCATCAAGCACTGTAGCCCTTCCAGCTCTGGGCGTCATCCCCAAACAGTCACTTAAACTATATTGTACCAAATTTCCTCGTATAGGTGGGATTTCTGAAAAACTCGAGGGAAAAGGCCAGTTAGTGGTGGTTAGAAAGGATGAGCTATGCAGGGAGACGCTGGTAAGAGATCGGGAACTCAGTAGGTATCTGAGGTCACCAGGAAAATCTTAAGTACCTAGAGAATCCCTGTGGATATGAGAGGTTGGGGGAGGCACACTGGGGCTCCCCCAATTTGTAAGATGGATGTACAAGCAGTTTTTATTTAAATATCATAAAAACCGGGTAACTCCAGTAGGCTGGAGAACTGGGGTTCCTAAAAAGTCAGCATTAGTATTACAGGTATTAACCACATTAGATGTGTCTTTCAGATGAAATCCTCTCCTGCCCCACAGATACTCGAGCCATTCTGTTAGTCCTTCTTCCTCATAGGCACGCACAAAATGGGGCTACTGTTTTTTGGGGTTTTTTGTTTTGTTTTGGTTTTTAATTGGGGAATAATGTGTTTCTCCAGGGCCCATCATCTCCAAGTTGTCCTTCAATCTAGTTGTGGAGGGCGTAGCTCAGCTCCAAATCCAATCACCGTTTTTAATCTTTAGTTGCAGGGGGCACAGCCCACCCTCCCATGGGGAAATTGAACCGGCAACCCTGTTGTTCAGAGCTCATGCTGTAACCAACTAAGCCATCCGGCCGCCCCAGGGCTACTGGTTTTTAAACTCTATCTACTTGGTATGGTCTGGTGGGTAAATTGCCAGATATCTTCAAGAACCTTGGTACCATCTTTCTACCAGCCACAGTTGTAAGGTGACTTTAGGAAAGATCCTGTACCATCCTCAAACCTCAGGTAAAAATACCTGTCTTGCCTCTCACATCAGTTGTGATTAACACAAAACAAAGTAACACAACCACAGCAACAAAAGCATCCTTGGATGCCAACATCCTTGGAAAATGTAAAAGGGCCTTAGAAATGGAGGAAGCTATTCATGCAAAGGTACATTTTCTTGTCCCTGGACTATGTGTGACCACATTCAGAACAGTAAGAAACCCTGGGATAGGCCATTGTTGTCTTGGAGGGAAGACGCAGGCCCATCTAACTGGTTCCAGCTGCTCAGAAGTGGTGCTCGCTGGGGCCCAGGCGGCGTCTTCGTGATCCACAGCAAAGGTTCTCATTTTAGTTGAAAGCACAGACTTCTCCACCCCTCACCACCTCCAGAATTTGTAATCTAGATTTGAAACCACATGTAGTCATGCTGATCATTTTTTTCTGAGATTGTCAAACTTTTGCAGCTAATTATCAGTTGGAGTTAGTGTAACAAAACATACGTTTCTATGCTGGATTTTATTAAAATGCCTGTGATATCAGCCAGGGGTTGTGGTAAGTACGCTGCTAGTATGTACAGTGGGGTTTTTCCTTTCCCTCTGAGGAAAGCCTCAGCAGGCTTTATAAATCAGTACTATTAACTGGAATGGTTGAGACTTACCGTAAGTAAGTGCTATTGCTTCCGCTTTTGAGAAACAATGAACAGTTTCCTGGCTTTTCAATTAAGGCTTTTGGGGGCTATGAAGGGAAAAAATGTAATGTCTAATAAGTATGTTAAGGGACAAGTATGATTAATGGCTGTTCGGAAGGATCCTCAAAGCTGAGGCCTTATAGCCCAGGAATCTGCATTTACTGGCATCCTCTGAAAATCTAGCTTCCATGAATACTATCATGAATACGCATAATCACAGAAAACACAAAAAACCCACTTCAAACACTATGCATTTGGCTCAAAACTTAAATCTTCCTCGAATGGTGGAGTAGGTTAAAAGGCTTTGAATGCCCCTCAGTGTCTTTTTATCATTTGCTTTGAAAGCTCCACATCTCCCGGCAGATGATTTGCTGGGGATGGAGGGAAAGGAGAGGGAGGAAAGGAACACAGATAGTTTCTACCATCTCCTTTGGCCTTCTGAGCCTATCAATATAGAAAATTCTAGAAGCGGTCATCAGACAAGAAGATATCCCCCAAATCACTCTCATCTGTACGCTCTCCTCTCTCCTTCCATCCCTGGCCACAGAGAACCAGGTTTCCCTCCTGTCTGAAGCTGTGCCTTCCTCGGCTTCGCCATCTTCCCGCTGTATCCGCCTCTTAATCACGTCCACTTCTTGTCTCTACAGATGTGCTCAAGTCCCCTCCATCGTAAGGATGGGAGATTCCTTCTCTTTGCTTTTCATCCCAACTGAATTTCAAAAACGTACTGCCTACACACTCTTTACTTGTCACCCATCGCAGTCTGGTTTCTTCTGACACTACTTTCCCTGAAACTTGTAAGAATCATGTACCTTCTCCTGGCCACATCCTACAAACCTCTCTCCAATAATTATTATAATTTACCTTTCGCTGCTGGGATTATTTTCATACCAATGCTTCTAAGCATCTTTCTTTCCACCGGTTACATAATGGTTTCTTTTTCTCCTGCTACTTCCCATTGCTCATTTTCAGTTTCCACTGTCAGCTCTTTTTCTTTAATGACTCTTTGAATATAGGATCATCACAAAAGTCCATCCTCACTTTCCTAGAATTTGAGTTTCTTCATCTGTAAAAAGAGGGTGATGTTGTTGGTGGGAATGTGAAATGGTGCAGCCACTTTGGAAAACAGTCTGGCAATTCCTCAAAATGTCAAACATAGAGTTACCATAGGACCCAGCCTTTCTACTCCTAGGTGCGTACTCACACACCCAAGGGAAGTAAAAACATATGTGAACACAACAACTTACATACAGTTGTTCACCGCGACATGATTCAGAATCATGAGAAGGCAGAGACAGCACAAATATCCATCAACCCATGAATGGATAAACAAAATGTGATGTACACATACAATGAAATATTATTCGGCATGAAAAGAAATGGCCTACTGATACATGCTACAGCATGAATAAACGTTGAATAACTGCTACAGCATGAGTGAAGGGAGTCACGAAAGACCTCACATTATATGATCCCAATTATATGAAATGTCTTTCATTGAAAAATGTATTGTTTTAAATCAACAGCAATTTACTAACCTCTCATAATTCTGTGGATCAACCATGTGGTTCTTCTGTCTCAGGTAATAATAGCTGGGGTCCTGGGAGGGCTGGAAGTTCTGAATGTCCTCATTCCCATGGCTAGCAGTTGGTGGTGCTCACTGGCTGGGTGCTGAGCTGTGACTACCATCCAGGGACTTCAGTTCTTCTCTACAAGGGCCTCTCTGCAGAGCTGCTTAAGCTTCCTCTTAATATGGTACTGGGGTTTCAAAATGGAGCATTCTAAGTTGACAAACTCAATGTGCAAGCACTTACCAAGCGTCTACTTTTGCAACATGCTTACCAATTTCCTCTAGGCCAAAGCTAGTCACATGGCCAAGACCAGAGTCAAGCTTGGAGAAGGCTGACACAAGGACTTGAATGCTGGGAGTCACAGTTTATTGAGGACCACCTAAGTAACAGGCTTTATGAAGACAAAATTGTCAAGTATTGGACAAGGTTTTAGAGAACCAGTGAGAATTTTTCCTCCCCTTTGACAAGCTAGTTATTTTGGTACCTTGTCTGTAGAATGCTTATAAACCATGGAAGGTAAATTTATTCATCAAACATCAGAGTAAATGCCTGGCCCTTTTCTAGGTGCTAGAAATATTTTATAGAATTAGGACTAAACCTGACTTTAAGGAGCATATAGGCATATCGGAGAGACAGGTATGCAAATATGCAACTACAAAAGTGTGATAATATAAGTGTACATCTTCAAGGCAAAATGGGAGCCCAGAGGAGAAAACACTTGAGTGTGTTTAAAGAAAGAAAAGGAGGCATTTTCTAGCTAAACAAGGGCAGGGGAACAATAGTCTTGCCAGGGCAAAATAGCACATAACCATCATGGCAGTCTTTGCAAGGATTACAGGTCAGTGCTCTGGGCTGTAAAGGGAGGGTGTGGGTGTGAAGATACAGTTGGATAGGTATGTGGAGATCAGATCAAGAAAGATCTTGTATTCTAGGCTAAAGTGTTCCAGGCCCCCATGACCATCCCATGGGGGATGGGATCCATGGAAAATTTCTTCAGTGGAGCAGGGAGATTGGATGTGAGTGTTATGCAGATTGGCCAACTCTCCATCCTGCCTTGGATTTTCTTTTTCTCTTTCTTTCTTTCTTTTTCTCTTTCTTTCTTTCTTTTATTTTTTTCTTCTTTCCTTCCTTCCTTCCTTTCTTTTTTTTTTTTTTTTTTTTTTTGCTCCCTATCATTCCTGCAGCATGACTGACTCAGTGCTTCCACACATTCCCCAAATAGAACAATCTCTTCCACAAAACACTGGTGAAAATGTAGATTTTTTCTCTACATTTGTACTATGTATTTCTATATCTCTACAGAAACTAATGGTTTCATGTGTGAGAATGCAAGGGGAGTCACATTTGAGGGTGCACAAAATCTTACTCCCCAAAATTCCCATTTCCCCCCAGTTTCTCCTTTGGCTGCCAGCAGGGTCCTCATCTCTCTCTGGACCTTCCACCCCCTACCCCCACCCCCTGTAATCTTTAATTTCCTCTGGCCCAAGACCTTTATTCCAGAATCAGGCTCCCCTCCTCCTCTATCTCACCATCTCTTTCTCTTTCTCATGCAGAACAATTGAGAACACTGTCCTAACCCTTCCATTCCCATAGCCTCACTCAGCAAAAAACAACCTGCCAATATCGATATCTTCATACACCTTGAAAGGCATCAGGGAATGTTAATTATATAAATAAAATGTCAGTATGTATTTCTGATATACCTTTAAAATCTCACTTTGGAAGCAATACGAAGAATGGATTGGGTTGGGGACAAAGTGAGACTAAACACAGAGAGACCTATAAGTAAGGGATTGCATTAGCATAGGAAAACTCTGTGGAGAGGCTAAGACAAGGGGAGATAGAAGGGGCAGACCTGATAGCAATTAGGAGGTAGAATCAAGTGAACTTTGCCATTATTCTGGTCCATAACATTCATTAAAAATTGCAGAGTTACTCTCTCCGGTGAAAAAGGATTTGTTAGGATATGGGACTATTTGTTGAGCCAGATCTAAGAAGGGAAATAACAGTGTGATAGGGAATTAGTTGAGATGTTGCTATGGTGATCCTTTCAACTCCCCATGTCAGCCATATTGGAAGCATCAGGTACGACAATATGAGACTGATTTTTGAAAACACCAGAGCTCACACCTCCAAATAGGTGCTGGCCTCTAAGTCACTATGGGCAACTGTCACTTATTCCAACAATGCTGCCATTGTTGAAATCCTTTCCCAGCTCCTCTTTGGCTTCTGCATTTGGAGCCAGGATATGAGACACTTAATAGTCTGGTCGCATTACTTGATGGTGACTTTTTATTTTCCCTCTGGAAAGCTTTAGCCACCACGAACATCCAAATTGCTTTCCAAACACAAAAACTAAGCTTTTAACTTAGGAAAATAAATTGGGGCATGAGAATGGAAGAGCCTCAGCTGAGGCTCATAGGTGGGGAAGAGACTAGAGCCAACAGATTTGCCATGAATTGATGCCCAAGCCAGTCCTGCCTGCCACTTCACCTCCAACTTCCTGAGCCCCACACATCATCAGAATGCAGTCTGGGCAACTTCCCCAGATGTGACACTTCATTCCCGGGATGCGAGAAGCAAAAGAGATTCAGAGAATAGGAAAAGACACAGAAGCCTGGAAACGAGCTTTCCTCAAAGAGTGTCACTGCTGGTTTTCTACAGAACGAGGCTGAAAACATGTTTTCCTTAGTGGACTCTGCTCACCTCCAGGATTTGCTTACCAGGGAAAGGTGGGCATTTTAGGGTGGTCCTGACTCAGGAGGAAGTCCAGGTAGGTTCGGTATGGGATAAGTAGACATTCCTAGTTGTTAAAAAAAAAAAGTGGGGGAAAGAAAAGTATCAGAAACTGTAAGATATTAATGAGTAAATGCATTTAATACACGTGAGTAATTAGCCCGATGCCAAACAACATCTGCTCAATTAGTATTAAACAAATGCTCAGGAAAATCACGGGTTTTTTTTGTTTGTTTTTTAATGGAAAAAACAGATAGTATGTAAATTACTTTATGCTGGCCACAGATCCCGCTGCTTCCACATAGCTGCTGAGTTCAGATGGTTTTATTTACTTCACACAGATGTATATAGTACTTACCGTGTCCCAGATACTGTTGTTAGCACCACATAAATACTAATTCATTCAATCCTGATAGCAATCTTATGAGGTAGGTGTTCTGATTTTTAATTCTATCTTACAGATGAGAAAACTGGGGCCTGGGGAGAATAAATAAGTTGCCTAAGTCACTCAGCTAATAAACAGTAGGGGTTGTGCTCTTAATTACCACAGTTTTCTGCCTTTTGAAATTCACCGGTAATTTTGCTCACCTCTGGTAATCTTTTTTTACCCACGGGTATTCTATGGTGGACCAAGGATAAGTTGGGTTTCTGAGTTCCCTAGGTAGAATAGGTAAAACAAAACAAAACAGAAAACATAGTTTATTAAGGCTGAAGATACCACGTGATCATTAGCCCAGGCACTGGAAACATTTTTTTTCTTAATAAACCTTACTTTTAGAACAGATCTAGATTTACAGAAAAATTATAGAGTTTCCACACACTCTACACCCAGCCCCTCCTATTTTTAACATCTTACATTAGTATCACACATTTGATACAATTAATGAACTAATGTTCATAAATTATTACCTGAAGCTCATACTTGATTCAGAGTTCCTTACTTTTTACCTAATGTCCTTTTTCTGTCCCAGGATCCCATCCAGGACATCACATTACATTCAGGTGTCATATTTCCTTAGGTTCCTCTCAACGGTGAGAGTTTCTCAGACTTTTCTTGTTTTTGATGACCTTGACAGTTTTGAAGAGTATACTAATCAGGTATTTTGTAGAAAGTGACTCAGTATGATTATGTACAATGTTTTTCTCAGATTACACTGGAGTTTTGTGCTTCTGGGGAAAAGACCACAAAGGGAAAGTGCCATTCTCATCACGTTATATCAAGAGAACGTACTATCAACATGGCTTATCACTGTTGATGTTGACTTTGATCATCTGGCTGATAATTCCAAAACCTGTGTTAAATTTGAGTCTCTAAATCTGAGACTTTGATTCTTCAGACTCTGTTTTTCCTTGCCTTTTTGGATGCCCTGTAATTTTTTATTTTATTTTATTTTTTTTGTAGAAAGCTGGATATGTTGTATCAGGTAATAGGAACTGAGGTAAATAAGACTTTAGTGTGAGGATTCATGTTAGTCTGACTACAAATGGGGCTGCGTTTAATATTTGCTGTAGATGTGGGTGCCATAGGCTTCAAATTCCTCTGCTGTCCTTGTTTTGTGTGGCCATGTTGAAGCCCTGTTTGGGCTTCCCTCAGAAACTCCAGATTTCAAGTGGTGGTTACCTCTGCAACCTCAACTCTCTGACGAGTCTAAGAAAAGTCATTGATTTCCCATTTGTTCAGCTTTTTTCTTGTTGTAAGGATGGGAGTGATGACTCCTAAGCTCTTTACATGGTGGAGCTGAAACCAGGTCTTCCCAAACATTTTTAAGAGCAGAAACCTATTTCAAATGAAAACATATGTACCTGGGTGGGTCTCATCACTGTCCAGTGCAATCCAAGCACTAGAGCTGGAGTATTTCCCATCTGCACTTTCATAGTTCCCTGGGCATATAGGGCACCCCTCCTCAGCCATGCTGTGTTTCAGGAGCTTTACAAGGATCTTAGACCATTAAAAAGTGGATGTCCATAGGGGGGAGTAAGGATGGGACTCAGCAAAATTTGGGGCATGGGCAGGAGTCTTTTCAGCTGGAAAATTCAACAGGAATAATCAGACAAGTAATGGAAGAATCCCACAAGACAGTAATGGGAAAGGGAATGAATGTGGTTTATTTCATGTGATGGTGGTTCACATTGCCCATGAAAGGGAGGCAGGTGGTTCTCAGGCTATGGCTTGGCCCTCACGAAGCTCCTTGGTGCTGGTTGCTCTCTGGATATTGACCTCTGGTCCTCTCCATGTGTCCTCCACCCTTACTGTCAAGGTTTGGTTCTCTGGTCTAAGACATTCTTCAAGATCATGCTCCATCTTCCTTCAGCCCTACTCTAGCCCACTGACCCTCAGCTTTTCCCCGATGGTGGTGGAGTGAGTGCCCTGGGACTTCCTCCATCCTCTACAACTCATGTTCTTGCGCAATGTCTCCGTTTTGCTCCCAAAGTCCTGGTTATTAAGGATCTTCTTTTTCTCCCGATAAAACAGCTTTGCAAAGCAAAGGCTTTGGCGCTCTAGATTAGTATTTCTGATGTGGGCTTTCACATCCTATAGTAACACTGAACATTGATAGTTTCTTTCAATTTTAGTTTTTGCTGTAACATTCTCAGTATTCCATTAGGCAATGTGGGTGTTTTTGACTAGTTAGGGAAAATGTCAGGGATTCATGCAAAGAAGTATTGAAATAGAAAAAAACAAAGCTAGCTACTTTCAGATATTTTTTTTCTATATTTCTCTGGACACTGTGTGTGTGTGTGTGTGTGTGTGTGTGTGTGTACACAAGCTCTGGTTGGATTGCATAAAGGGGTCCGGAGCCCTGCATACCAAGCCTCCTCCACGCCTCACCCCATCCATTAAAACTACTCTTATAAAGATCACCCTCATGTCACCAAATCCAGTGGTCAGTTCTCAGTGTGGTATTCAATCAGTGGTCAGTCCTGCTCTTTCTTGCCCTGTCAGCAACACTCATCACTTTTTCTTACTTGAACACATTTCCCCTTCGTGTTCAGCATGCCACTTTCTCAGTCCTCCTCCTAATTGGCTGTTTGCTTTTTCAAGTCCTCTTTATTGGGTTCTCGCCTCCTCTTTTGTTATCCAATGCCCAGAGCCCCTTCCTGTCCTCTGTGTACACTCATTCCCGGCCTGAGCTCTCATTCAGTGTCATGACGTTAAACGCCATCTCTGTGCTGATGCCTTGCTAAATTGTATCCCCAGCCAGGACCACTCCTCTTGCCTTGAGACTCAAACACCAAGTCCCTCACTCTGCATCTCTACGAGATCTTGAACTTCACATGTTCAAACCCAGACTCCTTATCTCTCCTGCCCAAACCCACTCTTCTCCCCAGAATTCCACATCTCCATAAATGACAATTAATTTTCCTAGTTTTTCAGACCAGTAGCCTTGGCTTCTTTTTTTCCTCTCATCCCACATTTAATCTACTGGCAGATCCTGTTAGTGTTTTTCCACATCTGGTTGTTTCTCTTTCACTGTTTGCACCCTGGTCCAGGTTGTCACTAGCTCTGGCTTGGATTTTGCACAAGTCTCCTCACTAGACTTCCTACTTCTCCCTTGACATTCTAGATCCTATGCTTCAAAATGCAAGTCAGATCTTCTCCTTTCTGTTCTCCAAACCTTCCCGTGACTTCTGCTCGTCCCATCTAGGTTGACAAACCTTTCACAACCATGTGCCCAGCCAACTCTCTAACGTCATTTCCTGCCAGTCTACAGTGGACTCTTCCACCTCAGCCCTAACGGCCTCCGTTCTTGTTACTTAAATATGCCAAGCTCACTCCCACGTCAGGGTCCTCGAACAGACACTTCCTTCTGCTTGGAGAAGTTTACCTCAAATATCCATATGGCTCTCCCCCTCACTTCCTTCAGGCCCCTTTTTATTTGTCACCCCATTTTGAGTCCTTTCCCCATCACCCTGACTAACACAAGACTGCGATCTCTCTGTGTCCTTACCCCTTTTTTATTTTCTTCTTTGCCTTTATCATTATGTGACATATTAGATATTATTTGTTTATCATTGGTCTCCCTTATTAGAAGGGAGACTCAGTCAGAGCAAGAACTTTGTTGGCTTTGTTTGCCACTCTGTCTCCGGTGCATACAACAATGCCTGACATCCAGCAGGAGCTTAATAAATAACGAACGAATAAATAATGAATGAAGAAGTCCATGAAATGCTTCCAACAAACTCAAAATCCCCAATTCTTCTATTTTAAAGATCAGGACCAGAGGCCCCCAAAAAGAGAGAAGTAACTTTCGCCAGGTCACCGAGCAGTCAATGGCAGGGCTCGGTCCAGATTCTGACCCTCTCATTTCCCAGTCCTGGCCTCTCTCCATACACGTCCCAACCATAGAGGAAGGAACAGAGGTCAGCTTCTGTGTATCAGGTGACCTTATGAAGGCTGTGCTTCAAAAGTTTACCCCGATAAACTGTAGGCAGAGAGGCCCGCCAAGAGGCTTCGGCTGTGGTGCCATCAGGAGGGGCATGATGAAGACCTAGGTCCCTAGGGACAGGGGAAGTCAGGAGGGAAGGCAAAGTCGGGGAGACTTTGTGAAAAAAGCTTGTCACATAATTGAACGTGGTGCTTAAAGGGACAGAAGGAGAAGATCAAAGCCCATGTTCTATTTATATTTGTATCCTCCATAACAGTACTTAGCATAAAATGGGCACACCACAGATATTTATCGCCAGTCACAGTCATCAGGGAGCTGAGCAGGATCACAATTCGTGGTTGTTCTTATGAGCCAGGTTCATTCTTCGAGTGTAATGGGCAAGTGCACTAACTTGGGGTTGGATAAACCCGGGTCACGTTTCATCATTTTCACTTAGTGGCCAGGTGATGTTGGGCAGAAAGCTATTTTCTCCTCAACATCAACAAACTAGGGAAAATATGAGGGGTGGGGACAGAAACGGAGAAAGGGTGAGGGACTGAATACAATTGTGTGTATAATGTTCTATATTCGCTGAACAGTTGACCCAGGGGAAGCCCTCCATAAATGCTCACCTTTATTTACTATTTTATTGGCTTCTGTCTTCTTTGGAAATCCATACTCCTCGTTTCTGGCATTGCAATGCTGCGTTCTCAGCTTCTGTCCCCTCCCCTTTCTCAAGGAGATCTAGAAAAGAGAGAGAGGGCTCTTGTTATTGAATTTAGGGTTGGACCCCACCTCTGAACCTGGGATTGGTTGGGTGGTCTCCATCTGCTTAGCTGGCAGCTTTCTCATGAGTGCCTGGGTACCCTTATAAAAGCATAAATCACATCAGCTCGGCTGAATAGTCATGACAGGCACTCAGGAGCCCAGATGTGAATTACAGACCAAGGGTGGACCTGCCGTTAATGTTTCCGAGTGGTGACAACTTGCTCCCAGTCCCATGCATACCTTCAACACTTTGTTCACATCGCACCTTTGCAATGGCGTTGGTTCCAGAGCAATCACAATTTGACTCTCACCTCTGAGCTTAGAAGAGGCAGGAGGGCCTTGGTGTTCCAGCTTGAGAACAAGAGAAAAGCTGTTTCTGTCCCGTGCTTGCTCACAGGAGCGGCTCACTTTTGCCCTTCATGGGATTGTATGCTGTTCCCGTCTGAGGCCTGCCAGCTTTGGAGCTTAAATCTCCAAGACTAAGGGAAAGCGGGGGTGGGAAGAATTTTGGAGAGAGTCCAGGACTGCCTGAGCATGCCAACCCAAATAATTCAGGCAAGCAAAAATGTGCTTGGACCTGAGCTGGCTGTCTAGACGCTCGTGATTGCACACAGGTATGACCTTGCCCTTCATTTGGCCTGTGTTGAGCTTACTTAAACGTGCCTGTCAATGAGTGTCTCAGTTTGGGTTCCCCCAGAAATGCATTCAGAATGAAGGATTAGAGTGCAAACAATTTACTGAGGAATTGACCCTAGCATATCCTGGTGGGGAAGGAGGATGTGGAGTGAGAGAGAGAGATGGGAAAGAAGCTAATACAGGGTGTGTCCTTCAGCTAGTCACCACTGTGGGCAGCTGCAACTCAATCCTTCTGGGTGATTATTGAGTTCATTGTAGAAATGCCCCCAGGATTATACCCCAACAAGAGGGCAAAGAGGCTGGGGTGTTTACAGATTGTTAGCTCTCCTCTGTCATGGGTTGAGGGCACATTCAGCCTACTGGGAATATAGAATAAGCTGCATCTTCTCAGACTCAGAGTCTCAGGACTGCTGGATAAATAGCCTTCAGCTCAAGGAGGAGAACGTCTGGGCATCACCAGTGTCTGCAGCCAGCCAGTCAAAACACAAAGCTCCCTGAGTCTAACGTGATGACCACTTAGACTCTACCCCATTCCTCCTAGAGATTTTTGAATCATGGTCATCAAGATATAGAAGTTAGGAAGCTTGGCAATAATTTCTCCCTCTGCCAGGAATCCCTTCTAATAATAACTACATCTATTGAGTGCTTAGGATGTGCCAGGTACTTAAATCCTCTCATTTTATTTGATAACAACACTGAGAGGTGAGAACGATTAATATTAGCACTCACTTTGCACAGCACGAGTAACTAAGGCTCACAGAGGCTGAGAACTTGCTCAAGGTCACATAATCAATGAAGAATGAAGCCAAGATTTGAACCCAGGCCATCTGACTTGAGAGCCCACACTGCGCTCTCTATCACCTCCTGCTAAGGTCCCCACACAACCTGTGTCAGGGCTCCCTTGGCCCAGGATGGCTCGTTCTGCTCTCAGAACTGTCTGCTAACAAGCCTGTTGGTCCCGAGCTTAAGAAGCGGTTTACCTATTTGTATCCTGCTCCTTTCAGACTGGAGAAAAGAGGGAAGGAAATTGGCATTTTCAGAACTGCTGTTGAGCGCTGCCCCATACCTGCTTGTCTGCAATGCCCAGAGTGACCCTGTGAGGTTGGGGTCAGGATGCCCCCACATTACAGGTGAACATTATAGGTAAGGTTCCGAGAAGTGAAGTGACTTGCCCACACCCCAGCTCTAGAGAGGCAATGGGGTGAAAAGGATGGAGCGTGGGCTGCAGGGTCAGTTGCCCATCCAAATGCAGGTCAGGCCTCCCTCTTCCTGACCAGGGTGGAAGGAGCTAGTCCCTGCTTCTAATCCACACACATGTCTTACCAAAGCACTTAGGATATTCCCCATCACACACACCAGTGGTTTACAAATATGTGTTCTCTTGTTGGGAGTCCTCTGATGACCTTTGAACGCCAATTTAAATAATTATGTGTTAAACTAATGTACCAAAAAGATAAATGAAAGAATGAATGAGCAGGACCTGAGTTCAATTCTTGACACTGTCGTTTTTCTGTTGAGGCTCTGGACTCTGGGTGGCCTGGATTCCCCTGCCCTGAAATGGGCCTCACCAGCCCCATGTTGGCTCTTGCCTAGCAGGAGGCCACACTGGACTGTCCCATGCCTCCTGCTACCCTGTCAGTTGGCTCTCACTCCTCCCCCTACTACCTCTAAAGCTTACATGCCTTTTGTCCATTCCTTCAAGGTCTAGAAAAGTGACTAAAGTTTCTCTGACCAATCTGTTTCTTCTAAAGTACTGACGGCCTCTAAGAGCTTAATGCACTACCTTTCATGGGAATTTATATTTTAACAAGGAATGGTTAAACAACCAATGCTTTACCTCAGCAGGATAACAAATGTAACAATTAATAATTACTTCATTGCAACTATATGCCAGGCACTATTTTAAGTGATTTACAAAGTTAAACCTCACTAATTATATAAGGTAAGTTGTTAGAATAGACTCTTAAACTTCCATCAAACATCTTCCCACCAGCCTGTCATGGGACTCTGAAATCTTTTAATCTGGTGGTTCTTCAATCAGTGGATTGCTGCCACGGTGCCTGGCACATAGTAGGTGTGTGGGTTCCCCAGAAGAGGACTCTGCACAAAGATTCAAGTGGAAGAGGTTCATTTGGGAGAGAGGTGCAGGAAACACTGATGGGGGGTGGGGTGGGGAGGCATTCAAAGAAGGGAAGTCCACCTATCAAAGAAGGGAAGTTAACCCACCTCAGGAGTAGAGGAGCTGAGGTATTTCTAAGTAAACTTTCCTTAATCATTGGGGGGTGGGGGGCAGCTCCCAGGGAGCACTAATTCCTCACCACTTCATCAGTGAGTGTAGGTAGCTTTGGAGAAATCCCTTAGGTAAAGAGATACAGGTGCTGGCAGAGGAAGTTGGCTAGAGTGCACCAAAGTGGTAAGGCACAAAGGATATGAACAGACATCAACAGGGTCTGCAACAGTATTTACTACTTTTGTTGAATGAATGAATAAGTAATGAGTGAATGAGATGAGATGAGATGAGATGAGATGAGATGAGATGAGATGAGATGAGATGAGATGAGATGATGGTGGTGATGGGAGGCAAAGATACCCTGATTTTTGTTGGTTTGGTACGAATCTTATGCTTTGTTGTCATCTTGGTGATATTCCCCCATTCAGAATACTGTACCACAGAACACCCACGGTGTCTGACCTTGTCAGCAGCAAGAGGAACATGTTTTACAAGAGTCCTGGGAACATGGACAGAGCCCTGGTTTCAAATTGGTCAGCCGCCACGTGACACTTCCCATCCTACGTCTGAAGCTTTCATCACAGCATGCCAAGGCCTCTGCAGTAGCTATCAGGAAAGCAGAAAGGACTCAGTGAGCAGATGTCATCAATTTCTCACTTTTCCACTAGTGAACCCAACATAATTCTAACCTTGGTAACACAGGACAGTGGAAACTATGTGCAGCACATGTTTGGATTAAATTCTCTGTTGATTTCTCTTGATTTATAGGTTAAAACCCAGCCAGTGCAAGTCTTTCCCCCACCCTCCCAATTTCTGTCTTGACCTAAGTGTTCAGTATTTTGTCAAACTACAATTTTTGTTATTTTTAGCCTCCTAAAAATGATTAAAATTTCAAAAGGCCCTGCACAAGACTGGAAGATAGTTTTTCTGTTTTTGTTCCAAGAATTATTTCACATTTCTGAATTAACACAGTTCCAGGTCCAGAGAACCACATGATCTCATTGCTCTTAAACACAGATTTCTCATTATTAATTTTTTCATATGTCAAACCAGAAAATAGAGCTTCAGGTCCATAAGCAACACATATGGTGATGGCACTAGGGTTAACGCAAGACCCAATGGTGACATAATCCTCTCTGGAAAAACCTTCCTTTCCTGACAGAGATAACGTCTTTCTTTTCTTTTTCTTTCTCTTCCTCCTCCTCTTTCGTGTTTTTCTTTCTTTGGCTCCCAAGTGGAACGTTTGTGTGTGTGTGAAAGGCCTAATACACCTTGAACTCCAAGCTCATGTCTCAGAGAGAATTGAAAAGTTGCTCAAAAGGACAGTCCAAGAAGACATCTGTAGCTTTGAGAACACATGAGCAAGTTTTGGGTGCTCCCGACAGGAGATTGTCCACCAGAAACTAACACTAGTTTGAGTAACTACAAACCAACTAAGACGGCTACCTGGCCACTTTGAGGTCCTCATGCTAGGGAACCAACAAGCAAAGGTGGGGCTCTCTATACTGGACAGGTGATTGAACCTGACTATTAAGAGGAAACTGAGTCCCTGCTATGTGCTAAGAACAGGGAAGGGTATATGTGGAATATAGGCAATCCTGGGGACATCTCTTAGGAACACTCCACCCTGTGATAAAAATGAATGGAAAACTACAAGTCAGTGAAGACAGGACTACCAGTAGATTTAGAATTTGAGTCATTCCACCCAACAAGGAACACTTGCCATGGGGCTTCCTGAGGGCAAAGAAAATATAGAAAATATCATGGAAGGAAGTATAATTACCAGCTACGATGATTTGACCAGTTGCAGAAACTACGACTATTGTAGCTATGAGCATTTCTTCTTTTCTTTCATGTATTTGTGTGGATCTATATTTATATGGATTTAAACAGATAACACACATCTATATTCTTTTCATATATATTTTTTTTCTTTTTCCTCTTCTCCTATTCATTTACTATATCACATAAGATGTGATAAAAGTGGTAAGCCTTACCTCTTGGTATTTAAGTTACAGGATATTAAAGGGAGAGTATGATTCAGCTACTTGTAATAGTGAAAGTGAACATAACCCAAAGATGAATAAAGTATGTCCTCTCTTGGACAGGGTTAGCCTATTTC
>NC_138055.1:14530112-14648357 GCF_964194185.1 Rhinolophus hipposideros
CAGATGTATTTGTATATAAAAGGTTTTTTTGCAATGGTAAATAATCTTTCATTGTGTATGTTCTAAAGCCTTAAAAAAAACACACCCTGACATCAACTCTATTCTACCCCTTTATAATACTTGTTTCGGTTATAATACGAATCTAGAGATAAACAAATGGGATCAGAGACTTCAGCCAAATAGTTCAGTTCACTTATCTAGCTGAGAAGGAAGGTAAGAAGAAGGTTAGGAGTAGGGGGAATAAGCCATAAAATGCCTATGGTAAGAATTATTAAAATTTTTGTAGGACCTTTGAGTGTTTGAAAGACGACTTCTGACAACACTCCCTTTTGCACTTTTGATCCTCCTCAAGCCTTCTAGTTGCTCCCCTCAGTCTCCTGTCTGGCACTTTCTCCCTAAATGTGGTCTTCCTGAAGATTCCAGCTTCCATCTGATTCAACACTCTCCCTTCTGTATGCTGTCAAACACATTGATGGCTTCAACTATCAAATGTGAATTCCCAGCTTTGAACACCAGTCCCATATTTTCAGCTGCCTGTTTATTGTAACTGAGTTATTCTGTCCAGTCCTTTACTTCCTCTCAGTTAAAGAATAATAATATATCCATGCCCTTTGCTGTGTAATTATGCAGGACATCCCATAGAGTGGGTAGAACACATTGCTCCACCACTTTGATGTTAGGCTTTGCCACGTGACTTGTTTTGGCCAATGGAATGTTAGTGGCTGTGAAACAAGGAGAAGTTTTATGAGCCTGCCTGACTTGGCTTGGCTTCTCGTGCCTCTGTTATCACTAGGAGAGGGATATAGCTAATGTGGTTGGTGGTCCCAGGATGAGACATCGGGAGAAGACTTGAACGTAACCTGCAGCCTGGGGCTTAGTGGGGCCAGAGGGAGAGATGACACAGGTACATGAGAGAACTTTTGGGGGTGACAGATATGTTCATTATCTTGATTGTGGTGATTTTTTTCATGAATAAATTCGTACGTCAATCCTTACTAAATTTTAAATGTTTACAGTTTATTGTATGTCAGTTATACTTCAATAACTGTTCAAAATATATTCTTGTTTTTTAAATGAGCAACTATTACATAAAATTTCAAAATGAATAAGATTTTGTCATATTAATGACAGATTCATTTGTAATTGTTCTTCATGTGAGGTAAGTTTCACATACAGTTGGGTTCTTTTTATTTCTTTACTTACAAAATTACAGTATTCTAAATAAATTGACTTATTGTACCTATTGTCTTTGAGAGTTACCCATAATATATTTTTGAGTAATAAAAAGCAAGTTGCAGATAAAATGTATGGTAAAATGTCATCCTTTTGTTAACAAAAAGAATGAGAAGGAAGAGAACATATGTGTGTTTATTCATATATTAATTTACATGTTTGAATAGAGGAAGATGGTTGGAGCTGGTGGTAAGCATTCAGTAATTTGGAATCTCTAGTTGATAAGAGTCTCTTATCCAAATGCTGGAAATTGCCTTTTTCAACTTGGGAGATATTTATTCGTCAGTGAATTCCTAATGCACCCATTTTGTTGCTTTCTGCTCTTGAAAATATTTCTTCACGGTATGCTGAAGCATTTGAATGTGGTTTTAAAATATGACCAATAATGAATGTATCATCAACAATTATCTTCGACAAGTGAAGGACATCATCAAATACTGGGAATGAATTAAATTCCCAGCGATGGAAGTGTTTATACCAGTTTGGTTTTCTTAAGTCAGCCTACAATGCTATCTAATCCTTGACAGTAAAAGTGAGGGCATTTTGGAACTAATATGGAGTGTATATATATATATATATATATATATATATATATATATATATATATATATCATTGAGATAGTCCACTTGAGCAATGTTTTGAAATGATGTTTTCCAAAGGGTATTTTAGTGTCGTGGAAAAATATTGCTTTTTCTCATCTTTCATTTGAAAAAAATCATAATTGCACATTGCCCCTCAAGAGCCAGCATATGCTAGTGCCCAAAAGCAGACTGTTACTATACTCGCTGCTCAGTTGATAACAAAGAACAAGGCTCATTAGACAACTTATACTCAGTAGACATGGTTTGCTTGGACTTGGAATTGTTACCACTTTTTTTCAACCCTGACTCAAGAGCAGGTGGCATAGCATCAGGGTCACCTTGTTGCACAACTTTGAAGGGTAATAGTGCCATTGTCTTCCTACAGCACAATGTCAATACCATTTCTTGGAGTTCCTTCTGCCGATTCTCTTTGAATCAAGTGGTGTGTGAAATGGCACTGGGTGCGAGCTCTTTTATTTGCTGAGTAATGTCATCACCGCTGATTCCAGCCACCTTTTGTAGCCTGCACGTGAATCACAAAATAACTGTTAACTGCATGGAAAATGTCTTCTCCTCAGGCGGGGACTTAAGCAATTAAGTGGAGCAAGATGTTATATTTTGTACTTGCCCCTCACACGTGTCCTGCATAAAAGCTAAGAGCTATTCAGACTGTGCACATCAATACTCATCCATCAATAAATATTAGCAATTTCTTTCCATCGTGCACCACCCCAAATAAGAAATCCAGAAGTATCATTGGATGAGGAAATCTTGCCAAAGCCTCATCCATTTCTTCCAGGGCATAATATTTTTTTTATGAGTCCAGTCTTAATAACGGTCTCGGCCACAGGGTTTTGCTTCAGGGGATATGAATTTGGATGATTCTTCAAGAGTTTTGGTCTCTTCACTGCCTTAACTAATTCACTAATTTTGTACTGGAAAACATTATTTTGTTCTTTTTCTGGAGAAACTCAAGTAATATCATTAGGCTTTGTTTAAAAATGAAATGAAAGTATTGTTAGCTTTATGTTTCTACTCTATAAAATTTCAAAACAGATAACACCCTGGGTATTAGAGAGTAATATGATCTAGCTGTCAGATATTCATTCATTCATTTTGAAAGTCAGGATCCTCTAGGTATAATTTGTTTATGGTAAAATGTACCCTCAGATATTAATTTTTATTCTTCTGGTGAACACGTTTGGGGGAAATGTCACATCAGCATACATAGTCACTTGTCCCAACACATACATATTGACACTTACACTTGAGTCCTATTTCTTGTTTATAACATTATTTTGAGTGGTAGTAACTACATACCTATTGTTATCACTAATATTATGCTCAGCAAATCACTTTTGAGCCACCAATCTACATATGGGAATTGTAGATACAACACCACAAAATAATGATGGAAAATTAGAGTTCGACAAATATAAACAGTAACGCATAAATGAGGTGAAAACATACTAGTTAAGTGAACATGAGCAAAACAACCTTGAAAAACATAAGAGAATCTCTGTGAAAACCATGGTATTTTTACATTTCAAATTTGTGAAAAAATATGAATAAATTTAGGTTATTATATTTGTCTTGGAAACTATCAATTCACTTTTAACTGCCAGCAAGACCGCACTTAAAGACAAGTAGCCATGAAATGTCCAACATCATGCTAAATAAATGAATGAATACATGAACTAAACCAAATGATTTTTTGGAGAAACAAGTTAATGAAACAGGTTAATTCATGCCATATTCCCAATTAATAAAGACAATCTTTATCTATCGAAGCCTAAGAATTTTCTATCCAAATGGAAGAGGCCATTCCAAACTAAGAAAAGGGCCAACACATAACAGTAGGGAACTACCAACAAAAATACAAATACGGGACATGAGAAAATCTTTATTCTGAGCTTACTATTTAGGCAGGTTTTAAGAAACTCTTCTGGATCATTCTTAAAGATAGAGTAAAATAGTAGTGCTATTTTACTCATGCTCCTTCTTAACGTTAAGTGACTGATGACAGACGCTGTGATTTATCTACATCAGGCCACAAAATTTAGATGGATTTTTTTGAGCAATGATGTAGAATCCTTTCAAATGTATGAACGCCCATTTGTAAACTATCAGATTTGTTCCATGTCTCTGAGTTTTCTCTTTTAGTCTGATTACAGTTTGCAAAACACTGATTTACACTTCTTTATTAGCAACACGCACAGCCTGTGACTACTTGGGGGAGACAATGGCAAATGTAGATATTTATACCTAATTTCACAATCTAGGGTGTTCTATCTGACTTGGATTTCAATATAGCCACTCTGCAAGATTTAACCTCAACACAAGTGAGGTTACTTTTGTTTCATCACCAAAAGTCATTTTCTTTAGCTTGCCCTTGAAGCAGCTTCCTAGGTCCTTAGCCTTGAAATTAGAAGGTTCAGATTGGCATCGTTCTCGAATGACTTTCCCCCCAAATAGTGGGAAACTGGATTCACTGTGCAAAAACAAATCGAGGCTTATTTACCTGACATAAGAAGAAGTCTACAGGTAGGTGGTAACTGAAGTTGGTTCAGTGGGTTCACATTGCTGGGGTTGACTGCCTGATGATTCTCTTGGCCTCAAGGTTACAACTGGGCGGTTGCACCTCCAGACAAATATCATGTTCAATAATGGATCAAAGTGGATAGGAAAGGGGGGAATGCCAGCTGTACTTGTCACATTTTTTTAAAAAAGAAATCAAGAGCTTTTCCAAGCCCCCATCGCACGCTCCCGCTGGCTTGAAGCCTCTTTCTGCTTCTAACTCTTTGCCCCAGATTGTGTCATATGGCCAGCCTTGATGCAAAGAATGCTGGGAAATAATGTGCTTAACTTTCAAGTCTCTTAGGAGAGAAGGGTTGGGAGAATGGATGTTTATAGAGTCAAACTACCATGCCTACCATGTGGCTACCACCATTATGCTATTCTAAGAAAAGAAGAAAGGAAGGGGAAAGAAAGGAAAGGGAAGGAAAGGGAAGGGAAGGGAAGGGAAGGGAAAGAAAGGAAAGGAAAGGAAAGGGAAGGGAAGGGAAGGGAAGGGAAGGGAAGGGAAGGGAAGGGAAGGGAAGGAAAGGAAAGGAAAGGAAAGGAAAGGAAAGGAAAGGAAAGGAAAGGAAAGGAAAGGAAAGGAAAGGAAAGGAAAGGAAAGGAAAGGAAAGGAAAGGAAAGGAAAGGAAAGAAAAGAAAAGGAAAAGAAAGGAGGAAAAGATGGGCTGAAATTTAGTCTCAGCTCTGCCACTTCCTAGCTGTGGGAAAGATAGGACTTTCAAAAAGTTATTCAATGCATCTATGCCTCCGTTTTCTTATCTATGAAATGGACATAGTAATAAGAACAGAGAAGCTGGGAAAATAATGAAGGGAACCAACACATTGCCACTGTGAAGCTGCTTTGGGAAATATTGATTTTAAGCTGTTTATTAAGAAATAAGCTTCGGAAAGAACTTTTGGTCCTCCACCCCCTTTCCTGCTCAAGAGATTCAGTCACAACCCTGCTTCAGGAAGGAAATCTTAGAATGCTGCCTTAGCCTAATCTGAATTAAGTGTGGTAAATAAGAGGACATCGGGCAGGGGCCTGTTAGCTAGTTACCCTGTGTCCCATTGTTTCTGAGTTGCCCAGCAAAAAATTTCCATATATACCGCATGTTTTGCTATTCCTCAGCTACCTGTAACTCATCCATTCTCTCTTCTGAAATCTCATACCACTTCCCCCTTTCTCCTTTGTCCCAAAATGTCTTATGTACCCAGGGTT
This sequence comes from Rhinolophus hipposideros, assembly GCF_964194185.1. Taxonomy (NCBI): domain Eukaryota; kingdom Metazoa; phylum Chordata; class Mammalia; order Chiroptera; family Rhinolophidae; genus Rhinolophus; species Rhinolophus hipposideros. The sequence continues at coordinate 14,535,709 of NC_138055.1, forward strand.
GCCTCACTGCCTTTGGAATTTCCATGCTTATGGGAATTTCCCATGCACATGTATTAAAATTTTTATTTTCTTCTCTTCACCTGTCTTTGTTAATTTGATTTTTAGACCAGCTAGAAGAGCTCAGAACATGGAGGAAAAGTATGCATTTTTTTTAGCCCTCACAGTAAACTGATTTATGCCAAGAACTAAGCCCTGGCACATGGTAATCACTCAAGGCCACTACCACACCCCCCTGTTATTATTACCACCACTACTAATTAATAATAATAATAACATAATAACCATCATTTTTACTATACGTGAAAATATTTCCACTTAGATGAGGCACTCTACAAACAACAAAATTTATAGAATTTTATAAATGCCCTTCCTTCTATCTCTTCTCTTTTAATCATCTGATGACAGGATATTATTGCAAACATTTGAAAAATTGCCTTGGGATTTCATTCATTCACTTGATCAACAATGACTTATTAAACACCTGCCATATGCCAGGCACTCTGCTGAAAACTGAGGCTATGGTGGTGACCCAAAATAGACAGTGTCCCTGTCCACATAACACGTTACTATCTAATTGGTGAGATAGACATTAAACAAATAAGCATAAACATGAAAGCATAATGAAAACCTTGGTCATGCTAAACACTGGGGTTTTTCTCGTTTAAGAACATTAGTGCTTTTGAAAAGGCCAGCAGTTGAATAATTTTCAGACATATGTGAAAGACCCTCGGAAAATCCGAAACAACTTGAAACTATTTGCCTGCGTTTGTATCAAGGGCATTTTGAAAATTAATTCCTGTACCTTGTTAGGAATGTATTTCTTTGTATGAGAACTCTATTTCCTGCGATTGAAAATTAATGTAAGATGTTGGCTGCCCTGGAATGGAACAACCGACCGTATGAAATCATTCTGTGGTTTGATACTTCATTATTAGCCAAAGGAGTCTCCACTCCCTCCCCTGCCCCCAGCCTTATGCCACTGCAAATAGCAATTAGTTCAAGTAGAAAAGATTACAGCCAGGTGCACTGTTTGAAGTCTCAGGGTTTTTCCCCCCCTCTTTTAGTTGTGGTGGGGGTGGGAGTGTGGGGGGTGTCAGGGAGGAGAAACCTCTTTTGTTAAGTATTTGCAGTCTGTGGCCATCCTGGTAATTCAACAGGCATCTGTGGAATCTTAGGGCATGCGGACCTTTTGTGTTTAACCATCAAGCTCTAATCTCAAGGGCAGTTGCTGTGGGTTGAAATGAGAGTTGTGAAGCTTATTCACTGATGAGCAACATGACATGATCCTCTTAAGAGTTAGAATGAGGTTCATTAGATGAAAGGCAAGGACACAGTTGAGCTTAATAGTTTATAAAAGAATTGAATCTAAGAGATATTTATTAGAAATTGAATTGTCTTTTTATAAATAAGTAAGATGTGACAGATAAAATCCAGATAACGTATGTTGGCATGATGGCCCTTTTATAGTCCCCAAAAAGCAGATGAACAAATACCTGTAATTTTTTCCTTTCTGAGTTTTTTTTTTTCCCCTGAGAGTTCTTTAGAATTCGTGGCATAAAAATTTATATTAGTTTGAAACTTAGAATTGAATTAAAAGAAATATATTGAGTGGTATTAGAGAGGTGGTTCCCCTGGGGTTCTAAAATTCTCCCAGGGTATTATTTGTTATATTGGTCCCCCAAACTCCCAAGGCAGGACAGAGTGACAAGTGCTGAATCCGGAGCACAGAATGAAAAGTGGTCAGTAGCCTCCAAACGGTTCTTCGCAGAGCTAACCTGGGAGCTTCAGTCTCTATTCATAAAATAATGAAAACATTAGCAGCTGTGCCTTGGTCTCTGAGCATCATGTGGATGAAACAAGACAAAGAAAGTGTTAGCATTTCTCTAAAGGAAAACTCCTACTGCACAGATGCCAGGAGAGCAATAGAACATCGCCTCTGCTTGAGCACATATCACCTTTGAAACCAAGGGTCCTTGTGACTTTGATTAAATTTAGTTTTAAATCCTAGCTCTAGAAATTCTCTCTCTCTCTCTCTCTCTCTCTCTCTTTCTCTCTCTCTCTCTCTCTCTCTCTCTCTCTTTCTCTCTTTCTCTCTCTCTCTCTCTCTCTCTCTCTCTCTCTCTCTCTCTCTCTCTCTCTCTCTCTGTGTCTCTCTTTCTTTTCCCCCTCTCCGCCCCCTCCTCTCTGTTCCTCAGAGATCCAGCCTTTCCTCCTGATAATCAGCAACCCCGAGGCAGCAGAAGACAGTAGCCCCTACCTGACTAATGTCACACAGTCTGGACCGCTGGCAAGCTAAAGATAACATCTTTTTTTTTTTTTTTTAAACACTGACATTCAATTTAAAGACAAACACCCCTTCCCTTAGGTAGCATCACAGGCCAGGGCAGCTTGGGGACAGGCTCTCTTCTTGGTCCAAAACTGCTTGTACTGCTCCAGGTCAAAGTTGTCATCTTGACCCAAGTTAGGTTTCAGTTCCTGAGCCCTAAAGGTGGAATGACCTCCCGGCTACTTTCCCATGAGATTGGACAAAGGAACTCTGGGAATGACCTCAGAACTATCTCAAGACATGAAGAGACAATTCATTAACCTTACTTCATCTACAACCAATCAGCTCCCAACATGACCTTGACCCCCTAACCCATGGTGTCTCGTGATTTTGCCCCATGTAACCTGTAATCTACACATCACTGGGGGGCTAGGTCTTCAGAGCATGGCTGCCCTGTGTCTCGGGCTTGGTGCCATTTCCTTAAATAAACCTCTGCTTTCTTTGCTGCAAACTCCTGTTTGTGTCTCCCTTGACTTTGATCCGTGGAGGCAAAATGAACCCCTTGAGTTTGGTAACTCCGGACTAAACTCTTTAGGGACAAGGTCTTGCTGGTTTCTTGCCCAACCATAAATATTGATCACATGAAAAATGCTTAAAAGAAGGTAGAAGAGAAGAATGATCTCAAGAAATGTTTGGAAGGGTTAAAATCCACAACTCACAAATTGGTGAAAAAGCATGAATTCACTCAAAACAGAGGGTTGTTCTCATATGATAGCAGGATCTAGAGCCAGACTGTCCATGTATTCAAACCCAGCTCTGCCACTTAAATTTCCTCGTCTGTAAATTGGCGACAGTGATATCTCACAGGGGTATTGTGAAGGTTAATTGAAATATTCTCTGTCAAACACTTGAACTCATTAGGAATAGGTCTAGCAACTTGCAACAGAAAATCCAAAATAAGAACAGCTTAACCATAGGAGGATTCATTTCCACATGTGAAAGATGTCTGGAGATAGCCACCTACAGCTATCCCATGAAGTCAAAGGGAGCTAGGAGCCTGCTATCTTTGGCTCTGGCAACTTAGATAGACTCCATCTTCTAAGTCATGGTGCAAAATGGTTCTATTACAAGTGTCGGGAATGAGGAAAAGGGCTTTCCTCAAATGTCTTTCCACCTTCTAAAAGGCTCTTCTGAAGTCTTTCCCAACATCTTTGTTCTAGATCATTGGCTAGAACCAGGTCATGGGCCACACCAAATCCAAGGGAGACCGGGAAATGTAGACTCACATGTCATTACGTCAATAAAACAGGTGTTCTTTTAGTAAGAAAACTTGTTAGTAAGAACTTGGGAATTAGTAGGCAACTGACAGTCCCTGCCTTAGAACCTGGTGCAAAGCAAGGGGCCAGTTAAAGTTAGTTCCTATTGTCGTTGCTGTTCTTAGAGATATATCAATAAAATGGGTCTTCAAAATGCACTCCTATTCTTCTGTATGAACAATAAAATAATATAGCTGATTTCAGACAGCCACATGTGCCTCTGCGTGAATATTGCCCTGCTGAAGTTGTTAGTGGCAGTAAATAGATCAACTGTTTTGCTGCTGCTTAAAATAAATAAATAAATAAATAAATAAATAAATAAATAAATAAATAAATAAATAAATAAATAAATGATGTTTCAATCCTTAAAGCAGGCTATTATTCCATTAGTACACAAACATTTATTTGGCACCTAAGCCCTATGCCAAGTGATGGGATAGAAGAACAAGTCCCAGTTCTCTAAGAGCTCACACACAAGTGATGGAAGAGCCAAAGGAGCATTCCAGTCCACAGAGTGGACAGAGGTAAATCCTGGGTGTCCAGGAGTGCACGAGAAAGATGGCAGAGACTTATCCTTGGAGGGCAAAGAATGAATTCCAGGGGAAGAGATAGCTGAGCTGATTCTAGAAGACAAGTTATGCAAATAAAGGAGGGAGGGAGGAAGAGTCTGAAGGCAGAAGTAGCAGTAAATCCAAAGGCACAGACACTGGAGAGAACCACTATGTCTTAGAGGAAAGGTGAGCACAGTGGTTCCATATGACTTAAGAACCTGCAGCACCATATCTACCGTATCCCCAGTGAGGAAAATTTCCATCCTTTGAGCACTTTAAGGAAGAAGCTAAAATCATTGGGGATAAGTCATGTGAACAAAGTGAACAATTAAGGTAGGTGTCTCTATCTTAAGGCAAAACTAAAGCTGGGGGAGCCAAAATAATGGGACCTACATTCTTGTGCAATTTGCAGCCTGACAAAAAATAACTGCCCACCCCCCAAAACACACACACACACACACACACACACACACACACACCAAAGAACAGAAAGGTTGGCACCAACAGCGGGCAGCACTGTTAGTCATAAGACTAGGCAAACTCCCAAGGTGACCCCTTGAGAGCAAACAACAGGTTGGGATGGATTGTCTATTAAAGCGTTATAGTATATGATGGCTGTACGTCATTATAGTATACAAAGTCAATAAAAAGATCACTACAATTCAAATTCATGGTTTAAATTTTAATTCTGACCCAATGTAAGAAGTATCTTGACTCTCTGTTTTAAAACTCTTATTTTTCAGTGGAGAGTTTAAAAAATAATTCATTCATTTACGTGTTATATATTGGCCCTTTAAAAATATGGGATTTGCTCTGATTTCTGTACCTCTCAGATTTCAGAATATTCAGAAAGGGGGAACCTTTTAATCTTCTCCTTTTACATCTAGTAAATTGATTGTTTTAAAATTAACTCCTCCACCCCTAAATATTTCTCAAGTGTATCCTTTCCTTGTTACTCGCCGCCCCCCCCCCCCACCATTGTCTTGATCCAAGGCTTCGTAATCCCTTTCCTAACTCAGCACTTAATTTTCCAACTGCCTTCCCTGTTTCTTCTCTCCCCTTTCCCTAATGTGTTCCAAACACTGCCACAGAGTGATCTTTCCGAAAGAAAAGTGGAATGATTTTTCTCCTTCGCTTAAAACTCCCCAAAGGGTCACCTAGGAGATTGTTTAGGACCTAAAGTTTCAGTAAACATCCCACATCCTTCCATTTGAAGAGAAATGAAGTCCTGTCTACCTTCCCAGCCTCATCTCTCTTCGCTCCCAATCTTACATTTGTGGTCCCACTAACAGGTGCCTCTTTTGGTCCCAATCTTACATTTGTGGTCCCACTAACAGTGCCTCTTTTGGTCCCAAGACCAGCACGTAATCCATCAGCAAATCCTGTCCCTTGGCCATCAGACCTTATCCTCGCCCTATCCACCTTTTACCACTCAACAGCTGCTGCCCTTGTCTAAACCACCATCACTAGCTTGGAAGACTGTGGTAGCCTCTTCCCTGGTCTTCCTGCCACCTGTTTTGCCCCCTCTTTTTTCCCAGGCTTCACGTGGGTATAAATAAGATTACCTTGTTTCTCTTGTTTCTCATCTCACCTGGAAGTGTAAGTCCTCACACGGAGACTACAGGACTCCACACACTATCTCCTGGTTCTCTCCCCGTGCTGCTCTCCATGCTGAGATTCCACGCTGAGATTCCTGTCCCTGATGCTCCTTTAACCTGCTCGATAGAGCTTCTCTTCACTACCTTTGCATGTACTGTTCCCTCGGCCAGGAATTCTCTCCCTGCCCTCCCCACTAGAATACAAGCATCAAAAGGGCACCAATTTGGGTTCATCCCTGCACCCCTAGCACACAGAATACTGTCTAGCACATTGTAGGCGCTCAATATTCTTTGCTGGTTTTGTCTGATGCCTTTATCCTAGGCAGTGGGGGAAACGTGAAACCTGGTGAGTTCAAATCCCAGTCTGTCTTTAATGAGGTAACTTTGGGCAAGTAATCGCTGAGCTCCGTGTTGATATTTGTAAAATGGCAAATCTGTAAAATATTCAGAATTGTTGTGGGACTAAACAATATGGGAAGTGTTAGTTTCTTTCTCTAGGAAATCAGAGTGGATGGAGTCAAGTGATACTTGTAGCAACCTACAGTGTCCCAAACACAGAAATGTGACTTTTCAGTTGGACCAGACAGAAATGTTTGATTATTAGAGCTACACAGCTGGCTTCAAAATTACAAATTGATGTTCTTTATTCTTTAAGGTGTATTCTCTCCCAGGAACGTAAACATTTATTTTTAAATGAATTTTTTCTTCTCATTCACCCTTACTTTGAAATAAAAATACATAATGAACAACCTCTTGGTAGGAAAACTATATGTTTTAAATATACTTCCTTGTGTCTTTATCTGATGTTTGCCCTTATGCCTCTGACCCTTAACGGAAAAGAAAACAGTGCTCATAGACTTGTTCCTCTGTCAGATATATTTTCCTCATTGACTCCCTTCTGACTGACACACACTCAGAATTTCCTGCAATGGGTAGGACTATGGTTACAGTGATCATATGTCCTGGCTTACACCTGTTGTCCCAATGCAATTATTAAAAGTGTCCCTTTCACTCTCAAACATGTCCTGGTTTGGACACTAAATTATGTTGTCACCCTCTTATAGTTCAGGTCTAAAAGCACAGTTTGACAAGAATAGGCATGTGAGGCCCATTACCTTTCTTTTGTTCTCTCTTGTTACCTTACTTAGATCTGACAATAATCTTAAAATACTCTTTATAACTGCTACTGTGCTTATATCACAAGGGGAACTTGAGGGATTTTTTTTTATTTTTACAATATGTGATGCTTCCCTAACCCTGCTTTCTGCCAAATCCTTTCTCCAATATAATTTTTCTGATTATTTTTTTCTGTACCTATAACAACATCAGGTAGAAATAAGCCTCATTCAGAAAAAAAATGGGTGTTTACTTACCTGATTTTTTCCACTCTGGATAATCGATTCTTGACTCTACCAGTCCAGGGTCCTCCTGGCCCAGGTCATGACAATCAACAGAGAGCTTCTCGGATTTTGAAGAACTGACAAAAAGGGTGACAATCTGTAGAAGGTATAGTACGTGTGTCAATTTTAATATTAATAACTTTATTCCAATAAGAATATATAAGGTCAGCTTTAGCATGACAGGCACTTGGACTGCCTATACACAAAACAGCATTGCCTATCAGTGTGTCTCATCTCACCATCTTAAAATGAGAGGGGAAGAATGGCTACATAGACATCAACAATTATGCTCTGTTGGGAGATAGGGGGCAGAAACATTACAGAGTAGGAATGGCAAATGGTGTTCTACCTTGAGTACAACACCATTCTATTGGCTATTTAGGTGATATGTTCAAAGGAGCCATGAGGCTGAGGCTGGCCTCAGTCAGAAAGAGGGGTGTCATTGATTAGTAAAGTCTGCCTTGGACTTAGGAAGAGAAAGTGGCTGCATCAAGGTCCATGCATTAGCTAATCCTGGTCTGAGGCAAGGGGTTCAGCAGAGAGATTCATGACATGTTAATTGGTGCTCATCAACAGCAACAACTCTCCCGTTCACCACTGGCACAGATGCGGCCCCAAAAGAAGAAGTCACTTTCCTAAGCGTCTCCAGGTCAATCAGCTCAGCCATTAGTAGCCAAGGATCTGGTCCATTGGATGTTGGTCTATTAAAAGAGTAAAAAAACATACAAAGAAAAAAGGAATGAATGGTGAAGGCGTACTTCCTCCCCTTCCCAGTCTTGTTCCAGGTTGTGTGTAGATATAAGAAAGCAAAAGTACAACGAGACAAAGCAACAAACACATAAACAAAAGATGAAGGAGGCTGATTTTTAAAGGGCCAGACAGATTTCTAAGTTCAAAAGCCATGGGCAACAGGTAGTCCCTTAACAAGGAAACTTTAAACTTAAAGCCCCTTGGTGACAGCTTTGTCATTGAAAATGCAATCAAGCTTTTCCTCCAGAGATGAATATAAGGGCCGGCCATACAAGTCAGGCAGTATCCGGGAAATATGTCTTCTGTCCGGAATTTTCTGGGAGGGCCTGGAATGAACCGAAACAGCTGTGAGTGGCCTTCAGAGAACTCCCTGCTCTTGCAGTTGATTAGTTGTGCGATCTAAGTAACTGAATTCGTGTTTAAAAGCAGCTTAGCGCTCACTTTGCCATTGAATGCAGTTAGCCTCATTCATGAATTTATTTTTGTTGCATCTCCTGCAACAAAAATAAATTTGTTTTTTGTTTTATCTCCTGGAAATAAACCAGCTTGGGTTATATGGGAATTCTGGGATGGGGGAATTCATTGTCACTTCTACCTACCTTCATGTTTTTCCAAGGTCAACCATGACAAACACAAGGTAGCTTAGGAAGAAAGGGGCTCCTGTGATAAAGCATCGTGTACATTGCCTGATTCTCGGTGAAAGCTCCAGTCCACTGACTGCCCATTTGAAGACCACAGTTAATTTGCATCGGGACTCATCTTCTGCCAAGTTCAAACACCAATGTAATTTTTAAATCTGGGTCAGAAATCCACAGGGGCTTAATCACTAGACACCAATGTGCCACTCATATCTGAAGCTGGCCTTACTAGCTGCTGCTTCTCTGAATATCCCCAATCCCATGGCACTTCATCCAAAGAAAGTATTCTTCAGTGCTGGGATTTCAGAATCAATGAGATGTTTTTAGCAGTTTCTAATCAAACCAGGTAACAAAATGATTACTCTGCCCTCATGTAGAACACATGTTCTTATTTGTAAAGTTAAGAAAAATCATCCTCCCTCCCATCTGTAAGCCATGAACTAAAGCACTTTCTTAAATTGGGCTGTAAACTCCAAAACATACAGGGGCCAGGAGGTGAACAAAAATATGTGAATGGGATGAGTTTGAAGGGATTCGTGGAGTCTGAGGAACTGGAACTGTCCTCCCAAGTCACTTAAATTTATTTTTAAGATACTAATTTATCAAGCAAAATGTCCCAGTTCACAATCTGTGAACTTGAAGATCCAATAATAAACAAAAATTTACTGTGCACCTCCAAAATGCCAGGCTCTCTCTCTTGGTTAAATGCATGAGCCCATGCATTTAACCAAGAGCAAGAACTGAAGTTAGTGTCTTTGTCTCTTGCCAAGAGATTTTGAACCTAGATGCTCCAACTATGACATAGATGAAAAAAAATCAATGAGTGGTTTGGAGTCTTAGGGAGTCCAGGAGAGATGGCTAGCTCCCCCCGGGCCAAACCAAAGAGTGGCTTCCGTAGATCATACAGTTGGATGTAATTATCCTTTGTAGGTGTATTCTGTGCCTTACGGTAGTGATATTATCTTAAAATAGTTCCGTTCTACTCACTTTCCTAGCCAGCATCCATCTGTTGATAGTTAATTCCAAATTAATGCTCCATTTGAACACTGGGGGTGCCTTTTCAATTATTCAGACAGCACATGATGACCCTCCCTCAATTAAGCTATTGTTTGAGTGGTTCATGGCCCTGGTGATGATGTATCTGGCTCCAGGCACACAGCAGATGCTGCCTATTGTTTTTTTTTTTTTTTTAAAGACACACAGTACTGATGTATTCTTATAGGTCACCACCAATGTCAGAAAATAAAATCACGTAACAGATAGGTAGTCATCAGATCCCACTGGTGTTCAGCCTGTGATCGTCCAACCCTGCCCTGAACATTCCTGCCGAGAGGCTCACAGGCACCTAAAACTCAGCCTGGTTCGAAATAAACCATTTATTGCTTCCCTCATTTCCAAACCTGTTCTTCCAGAAGTATTTTTTATGCAGATTATCAATTCTGCCATTTTACGCGTCTACTTAATGTGATCTTACACTTCCCCCTCTCTCTCAAACCCCACATCCAATTGATGGAGTCTTGTTAATTCTTCCTCTGAAACAGCTCTCAAATTTAATGCCTCCCTTCTCTGTTATCACTGCTTTGTGTAGACTCCTGGTTGTTTGTTTTGTTCTCATCTGAGCTATTGAAGTTGCTTCTTCATTGTTCTCCTTAACTCCTCTCTTTCCCTCCTACGATTCCTCACTTCAGTCTGAATGACTCTCCCAACTGGCAAACATCGCTAGGTTTGTTTTATTTATACTTCCATTCACTCTGTTTCTTATAATCCAATGTTCTTCGCAAGACCTTTCACCTCAACCTGCCAACCATTCCCCATCCATTTCCCAGCACCCCAACCCAACACCAGCAGGTATATAGAACTCTATGTACTTGCCACCCAGCTACTGTACACCTTCAGGCATTTCCTTATACTTTCCTTCTGTTTGGGATGTTTCCCCATTTGGAAAACTCATGTTTATCTTTTGAAACACAGCTCAAACATGGCATCCTCTGGGAAGTCACTATAGATTCCTTTGGGTGGATACATTTTCTCTCTCCTTTGGATCCCAAGCGCTACGGTTATCCCTCTATTACGTTTTTGAAATTAAAAGCTTTCAAGTCTGTTTTTCCCACTAGAGGGTAAGATCCTAGATATACAGGGCAATATCTAATGCACATTCACATCCCCAGTGAATGACATAGTTAGTGACGTAAAATAAATCTATCAAACATCCACCATTCAACAAATATTTATCGAGGGCCTACCATGTGACAAGCATTGGAGTAAATAGTTGGGACCCCATGGAGAATAGGACCAGATTTGACCCCAGTCCTCGTGAAGCTTACAGTCAATTACAGAAACAGGTAATCATCAAGCAAACACAATGATACCTGTAAAATTAAAACTGCACTAAGTATTCTGAAGGATGATCCATGTTGCTGTGAGAATGAGGTTTGACCTAGCCAGGGAAGTGAGGGAAGGATCTGAGCTGAGTTCTGCACTGTAAGTAGCAGTTACTTAGATGAAGAGGTGAGGGAAGATCAAGCAGAGGGAACAGTGTGTAAACACCCTGTTATAAAAAGCAGTCTGGAAAATACAGGAAACTGAAGGAAGGCAATAGTGGCTGGAGCAGAGGGAACAAAGTGAGCTTGTTGGAAGATGAGGTTGGAGAAGTGGGCAGGGTCCATACCAGGCAGAGCCTTGCAGTTTCTGTTGGGAAGTTCTGTCTATCTTAAAAGCAATGGGAAATCATGCAGCATTTAAGCCAGGGAGAAAGATCGTTTTGCATTTTGAGAAAACTCTGGCTACAGGGTGGAATACAGATGGGGCGTTGGGATACGGAGCAGGAAATTAGGGCAAAATCCTAAGTGAGAGGACGGTAACTTGGACTAGTTAGAGATATGGTGGTGATGTAGAAAGATGACTGGATTTGTGAGGATTTTTTGGAGTTGAAAGTAACAGAATTTGTGAGGGATTAGATATAAATGAAAAACAACAACAAATAAGAACCTAAGGCAGGGTATGTTTGAGTCACTCATTAAGTAGTACAAACTAAAGATTTTCAACATTACGCTGTGGTTTTCTACTGCAGATGTCAGGAATGTGGGGAGAATAGTACAGGGAAACTCGGATTCTATCACCAACCAGTATCTCTAAGGTGAGGATTGGGAGTGGGGAGAACCAGCAAAGACAATAAGATTTGCTCAGCCAATCTTATTGGCTGGTTCAGAAGAGCAGCTAAACGCAAAAGTGCCATGGAAGAGCAGAAGAGCAGGTGACAATAACTCGTGTGGGCTTCCCAGTGAGGCTTGAGCTAACCCCGGATGATGAGTAGGTTCCAGACAAGTACAGACAACATCCCTAGCAGGAGAATATGGGACCTGGGTAATGAAAAGTGACGAAAAAGCTGTTGAGGTACCTCATCTCATGCTCCGTCATTTCCTTTAAGCTAGGGAACAGATAAGCAAGCTTGGTGCATATTCTACTTAAACGATAATACAACAGCTATGGCTGAGGGCATGAGTTAGTGCAAAGACGCAAAGACTGGCCTCTTGGAGGTCAGATAATGTTTATGCTTTGTGGCTCAGAGTTTGAGGCTGCGTGCTGCGGCTATTTTAAACCACAGCTGGGCCTTTGGTTCAGTGACATGCACAAATACCTCCTGAGATTCTACTGTATCACAGGCAGGGTACAGAGTTCTAGAATCAGAAAGAAGAATTTGACGTGGCCTCTACCAAGTGTGTCTTGCAATCTGGAGAATGCTGTCAAGTAAGTTCAAGTATAATACGAACAATACACCTAAGCTTTTCAGTGTATAAAATAGCGAAAATAAAAATTGAAAAATTCTAACTAGACAAAATTGAATCAATATGAGACCAGCTTTTTTAAAAGTGCAATCTCCCTGGACCAGAAGTATATGAATCACTATGGAATGCCAGTTAAAACGCAGATTTCTGCACCCAATTCAGCTTTTAGAGTCAAACACTCTGAGGGGTGGGGTCTGAGAATCAACATTTAAACAAGTTCCCCAGTGATTTTAACGGTGCTTTAATACAAAGCACCATTGTATTAAACCAGGAGTCATTCTGGAAATTAAAAAATTAAAACTTCTCTTCTACTCTTTGGCCCTTTTTTTTGGAAAAATAAATATTAAATTTAGTTTATAAAAACCCTTTGTTTAATAAACATTACATTTATTTAAACAAAAGCCCTGTGTATCCAGCTTTAAGATTAGGATCCTAAATAGTCCATAGACAAGGAATTCCAAAGTTAAAATTCTTTCCACCCTCCCTTCCCTACACATAGTCTGCGTTCCTGTTTGCCAATGCTAATCACAGGCCTTCATATGTGATTATTTCTGTTGCCAAGTATGTTACATAAAATATAAGTTACTTTATGTACGACTTTTTATCAGTGGGGAGTATGTACATTTCAACCTCAATGTGAAATCAGCATTGAATTTGCTGCTATGTGGCCTCTGTACATATATAATTTGTAAATAAACCTGCTACATTTGTTTAAGAGAAGATATCAATGAAATTTTGCTTTGTTGTACTGATTCTGTTCTTATTGCTTTTAACCTTAATCACATTAAAAAAAAAAGAAAAGAAAAAAGGTGAATCCATTTCACAAGGAAGAATTCATTCAAATTTTAAATGAGGAGAGACCAAGTAAGATCTGCTGAGAGACCTTTGTCCTATGTAGCCTGTAAATAGGAATGTGAAGAAAGAAAACCAGAGTTGGGCTTTAACGTGGACAAAGAAGTCCAAAGAAAAGAGGAAGAGAAAGAGAAGTCAAACCTTCCATGCTTATCTGTTCCATCTACTTCCTGCCTATAATCTACATTGTAGGTTAATTCCAGAGAGGTGGGAAAAAGACTCACCTTGCATTAAAGTTAAACCTTGTGGAGAATATGTAAAATTTCAAACAAATCCCAAAGCAATGTACATAGAAACAGCAGAGGCCTCCTAAAAATGGGGCACACAGATGTTTGAGCCTCAGAGAAACCTGGACTCACAGGTTTAGAGATTAAAAGTTCCAGAGAGAGAAATCCCCTAGCACAGAGGAAGATCATGAACCCCAGAAGGGTACCCCTCCCAAATTCACACTGCTAGTCAGTGGCAGAACTGGTCCAGAAACTGCACCCCTGACTTCCAGCCCTTCGCTGCCTCTATGCTGCCAACCCCAGCTTTAGACAATTTTGCCCTCTACGTGGTCCCAACCAAATCCTTTATGTACAATGAAAGACCCCAAAAGAACTGTCTCATCATTGCCCCTCACCCCAATAACCTGGTGGTCTTATCCTCACAGCACAACTTCATTATACTTTGTTTATACTTTCATAAGTATAAACCTCTAAGATGACAACCCATCCCCTGGTCAATTTTTTTCAGCCAGCCTTTCAAAGCTCAAGGCCTGGCTTGGGGGCAGAAAGGTCCATGTGTATGCACATGTGTGTGTGTGTGTGTGTGTGTGTGTGTGTGTGTGTTCAAGACAGCAGGGGTGAGGGGAAGCCAATCACATGTGCCTGGGACGCAGCTTTGACCCACATCTTCCACTGCCCAGGAAAACAAGTTGTAACCACGAAAGCATTTGGAGCATTGTTATCTGATCCAGCAGCCATCAGACCCTTTTTTCAGATGACCAAATGCCTTCACAATGAGACCACTCATTGCACTTACCCAGAGAGGGAGGTCCCCTCATCACTCACCTAATGTCATTCCTTTCAGGGTCCCAGGACAGTCCAAGAGGCTTTAACTATGGGCTCTAATTGGACCCTCTGGAGTTGGCCTTCCCTGGTGAAAAGGGGCAAATGTGGTTTTTCATCTGTTTCTTATCATCATGGATCTATGGGAAGGGAGTGAAAAGGGCCCATTAAAAGCTTGCATTGAAGATGGAGAGGGAAGGTTAGGGGAGAAAAAGCTGGGAACGTGGGAAATAAAAATAATAACCAGTACTTTATTCAACTATTTTATAACAAGTTAAAGATCAGGCTCCTTTCAGATCTAAATGTGTCCTCCAGTCCTGTAATTAAATTGAGAAAATGAAGCCGTTTCACGCCTTTTGCTCCCTTTGATCATTGTTATTTTTGTGACTAATGTGTAACTGGAGCTGCTTTTTGTGTGGCATGAGCCTCACATGGACAGCTGCCAGAGAGAGCCCAGGTCTCCTGTCGTCAGCCTGCGAGGGCTGATGGCCAGGCAGGGCCCACATGATTCCAGCAAAAGCAGACGCACAGAGACGCACCTGCGCTGACAAGCCTTCTTCTGTTTGCATTTTCTTCCGGCACATTTTTCCATGTGTTGCCTCCCACTAACGGACTCTGTGGGAAATGGGATTTTTTTCCCTTGAATGGAAGGGATGGGGATGGGGGCTCATTTTGATGACAGTGCAAAAAATGGTCTCTCAAATTACAAAGAAGGTGACCTGTGAAGGTTCATTATTTTAATTTTCTCTCCCTTTGGTCTGTCCTCGATTTCTACCCCTCACTACTCTTTGCCCCCCTCCATGTGTGCAACACACACACACACACACACACACACACACACACACACACACCATGAACAGCCATGCACAGAGTTGGAAGCTCTGTGTATCTTTCTCAGGCTAAGGAGGCTCAATCAGACTAAAAGGTGAAATCTGTTCATTAATGCAAACCCCCTCCTCCCCACTTCCTATGACCTTTGCTCTTGTTGATTTGCTAGAGCGCCCTCATGCGACACTCTGTTGTAATACCATCCAAACCTTTGGAAAGTGAAGAATACATTTAAATTTAAATGCAGCATCAGCACAATTCATAATATCACATTTCTCTATGCACCTCTACTTCTTGGGTGAGCCCATGAAGCTGAAAACTACTGCGCGAGGTCTTGAAATATCACTTGTCATGTGGGTCTAGGCAGAGCCCGGGGCTTAGTCTCGGACGTAGGGCTGAGTTTCAGTTCAGAGTTAGCGCCCTGGGTGCTCATTCTCAGCCATGAGCTGAGAACACAGCTCTGAACCGCACAGAGACCGAGTCAGAGGAGAAGCAGCTCCCCTTCTCTGCCTCATTAGAGAAGCGGTCAGCAGAGACCGAGCTGACTGCTGGGCCAGGAGTCCAATTAATGAAAGCCGAAGACTTCACATTAACATAGAGTTTCTCAAAATGAGGTTCGGGGAACTTGTCACCAGAACCGCAAGTGTTGTTAAAATTTCAGATTTCCGGGCCCGACTTTGTACCTGTTGAATCAGAATCTTTGCTGCTGGGACCCAAGAATCTGTATTTTCAGTAAAGTTTCAATTAGAGTTTTACACACAGTAAAATTTGAGAAACCTTCCCTATTCTTTTCACACCCCCTCAGATTACAGATTTATATTTTCACAAAAGCTTTTAATTCCATAAAAAATGGGATGACTTCAGATACTGTGTTAGGGAAGCAGGGGAGATATTTTTAAATAAATAGAGAGAGGTTTCCAGTTCTTCCAGATTTTTCCCCCAGAGGCAGCTGCACATGGCATCCAAAACAAAAGGCCAGCCTTCTCTGTTCTCTCTCCTAGGAATGCACCACAAGTGTAGAGTGCAGCCTGGTGGAGGGCTGGCTTCTGGGATAAAGAACTCTACCTAGAAACGTGGACACTCACTAGGGAGGGGAGAAGGGCTGTCAGAGACTCAACTCACCTCTAGAGGGCGCCAACTCAGATGGCAGTAGAATGCACTTCCTGTCTCTCCTCCTTCGTCTTTTTCTAGCTGAGAAATCTTGCTTAAGTTGCCCTTCTGTGCATCAGTTTTCTCTGAGGAAAATGGAGACTAATATTTGTGCCTGACTCAATGAATACATTATTATTATAATTAATTTCTAAGGGTCCTAAGATTTCTGGGATGATTGTGTCCTCAGAGATAGGTGTTGAGAGCAGTGGATGTGAAATTACACAAAAGTCTTCCACAAGCTGAGTCTGCGGTAAAGGAAAGGAAATACCTAGTGTTATTAAATATAAAATTACAATAAATCAAATATATTAAAAGAGCTCTGAGTTCCCCTCTCCCCCATTTTGGCCCCACCACCCTTTTTTCTCTATTCCATCATATGAGACTTCCTTCTATTCCTTGAACCCAACAAACATTGCTGGCTCTCATGAGGAAACTGAGGCTAGTCTTAGATATTTCCAGGTCAGGAAGATAGTATGTGGGGCTCTTTCTTCTCCCTGGGGCACAGGGCATTGAATGCTCATTCTAATTGCCATCCTTGGCAAGGGGTGGGATGAAGTGGGGAGATGGGAAAAGGAGGATTTCCTTCTAGAAGTTGCTCAAGAAGATGCTCATGGCCAAGTAAGGCCATGAATGAAGCAAGGAGAACTTTACTTCCGGTCAGATAGATGGGGCTTATTCCCAACTCTGCCACTTACTACCGTGTTTCCCCAAAACTAAGACCAGGGCTTATATTAATTTTTGCTCCAAAAGATGCATTAGGGCTTATGTTCAGGGGATGTTATCCTGAAAAATCATACTAGGGCTTATTTTCTGGTTAGGTCTTATTTTTGGGGAAACACGGTAGTTGTATGAACTTAGTTAATATTCTTAAACTTTAAACCTCACTTTTCTCTTCTGTAAAATTACTCTAAATAGTACCTACCTCATAATTGTTTTGAGGATGAACAGAAAGGAGGTGTGTAAATCAAATCCACTGTGTCTAGTGCATGTAAGTGCTCTGTTCACATTAGCTATTGTGATTGGACATTTGGAGGCCACACCCCTAACTGGATGGCTTTAGATCTGGCTAAGGCCTCTCTTGATTAACTTTATATTTTACCATTTATTCTCCAATCTCACTCCTACTCCCTTCCTTTCTCCTCATTCCTGGGATTTTCATATATGTCCTTAGATTTCTGTGTATCTTTGAAAACCTCATAGCTTTGTTCTGCGTGCATGTTAAAATTTAATATCCTTAAATGGTACTGTACTATAAATCGTTTTCCACTTTTTTGCATTCAACAATGAGATATTTTAGACTTGTCCATATTACTGTTTGCCAATGGCTCTCAACTTTACTACATAACAGAATCACTTGGTGAGTTCTTGAAAAATACCAATATCTGGATTTCAGTTTCAGGGATTCTGATTTAATTTGTCGAGGTTGGGGACTGAGCCTAAGGTCATTCTAAAGTGCAGCCAGGATTGAGAACCACTGCTGTAAATAAAGCTAGCTCACTGGCCAGGATTTCTTTGGCAGGTAGAGCTCCAGGCTCCCACCTTTTTCTAGCCTCAGCAAGTCACTGCAGCAAATCAATTAGTAATGAGCTTAAGGGCAGTGGCAAGAGTTAAAAAGAAGGGAGGGCAACTTGCAGCCTGAGGTATAGATAAGGAAGGGCAGAAATCAGTCCTACCTCTCTGCCCACCTTGTAAGAGTCATGGAGCAATATATTGTTGATTCATCTATTTGTCCATTTAATCACCCAATATTTATTGAGCACCTCTGTGCAGCCAATTTATGAGAATCAGGTCATTTTAAGCACATTTGGCAAATGTACCCTATTTCCCTCCTCTAGAACTTTCTGAGAAAGCAGAAACTCCATTTCCTATATGCCTTCAGCAACCATTACAACCTTGGCTGATATATCATTACCTTCTTCCTCCTGCCAGACATTCCTACACAAAATACAATGAACAATTAATTCATTTGTTGTATATCTGTGTCTGTGCACCTGTATTGCTATAGAGACATTGTCACATTTAACTACTACAAAAATTCTATGAAGTGGGTTTGACCTTTCATGTAAAAAAAACTGGGCTTATGTTGGCTAAGTGACTTTCCCAAGGTCTAACATCTTCAGAACTTAACCTGACATTCCTTTGAGTGGAATAACCATCCATTAGTGCTGTTGGGGCTTCCAAAAGAAAATAGGACAAGAGAAGATCGTCCTAGCATTCTAGGGGGACATATGCAATATAGTGGTGAGTAGCCCAGGTTGTGAGATTATTGCGTTGCCTGTGGGTCCCTAGAACACCGGGATACTCTTCACTCATCCTGTTTTCTCTTGGAAGGTCCAACAGCACGAACAGATGGTTATTCCAGTCAGAATCACTGAACCAGCTATTAGCTGGGTGATACATTCTTTCCATACATGAAATATTTAGAGGACACCCTCTTATCTGGCATTAATTGGCACAAGTAGTTGGTTGGCTCATTGGAAAAACATGGCTAAAGCTGGAAATCATTAAAAGGTGATGTATACATACATTAAGCATTTTATTTTAACCTAAAACATATCAATGTACATTCATGAGCCAGACTTTTGATGTAGAGCCAAGGCATTTTCTTTGGCTTTAAGTTCTCTAATTAGAGTTCCAACATTATCTCTTACATAAACTACACCCATAACATATACTTTAGGATTTCTAGTTTCTATTTTCTTAAAGTAGAGTAGAACTCAGTTGCTCTTCTGAAAAAGTCTAGGTGCAAAATTCCATTTAAAGAATATATTCCAGGAATTTGTTATTGAAATTTTAAATATAGCGACAAATTGAAAGAGTGTCATAATAAACACCAAAACATCCACTGCCTCAATGGAACAACTTGTTACCCTATTGCCACATTTTCTTATTTCTCATGATATATAAATCTACATTGACATTCATTCACCTATCATCTACCTATACTTATTTTTGTTAAATGTTTGAAGATAAGTTACAGACATCATAAGATTTCCCACTATACACACAGCATGTATTTCCTGAGGCTGACAATATGCCTCCATATCATTTCACCTAATGACAAATAATGATAACTTCACAATAACCTCTGACATCTAGCCTTCAAATTTTCCCAGCTGTCACGAGATGGTCATGTATAGATTTTTTTCTCAACGAACATCCAGTCCTGATTTATGTGTTGCATTTTTTATGTTTTATTTTTTGGCTCATCTTTGTTTTGTTATGTTTTCTCATTGGTAATAGAGTAACTTTTCAAAGAGTTCAGGCCCTTTTGTACACCATTCAATATTCTGGATTTATCTGAATATATCCTTGTCGTATCATGGTCTCTTTCATCTGCATTTACTATAAACTGGAAGTTAGTTTTAAAAGCTTGATTAGATTCGGATCAAATATTTTAGGCAAAATTCTCCACTGGTATGTCATGTGGCATCAACTCTTCTGCAGGTATTTTTGGTGAACAGATGTAAACATTTATTTTGGGTACATACCTGGAAGTAGAATTGCTGGGTCAAAGGGTATACAAATGCTCAGTTTCCCCAAGTGGTTGTACCAGTTTACACTCCTACCAGCAATATATGAGTATCAGTGGGGTACCACACCTTCATCAACATTTAAAACTGTCATTCTAGCTAGTTTGTAATGGTATCAGATTGTGGTTTTAATTTGCCTTCTCCTGATGATCTTAAGCACCTTTCCATGTGTTTATTGATCATTCAGATGTAAAATGCTTCATTCATTTTTTTCGTTTTTAAATTGGTTTGTATTTTTTAATAACTGGCAATTTGTACATTTTAATTTCTTCCCCTCTTGCCCTTTCCCCCCAACTCCTCTCCCATCTGGCAACCACCAATTTGTTCTCTATATCTATGAGTTTGTTTCTGTTTTGTTTGTTCATTTATTTTTGTTTTTCAAATTCTATATATAAGTGGGATCATATGGTAGGTATTTGTGTTTCTCTGGCTGACTTATTTCACTTACATAATACCCTCTAGGTCCATCCATGTTGTCACAAATGGCAAGATTTCATTCTTTTGTATGGTTGAGTAATATTCCATTGTGTATATGTATATCTTCTTTACCCATTCATCTACTGATGGACACTTAGGTTGCTTCTGTATCTTGGCTATTGTAAATAATGTTGCAATGAATATAGGGGTGCATATGTCTTTTCAAATTAGTGTTTTGGATTTCTTTAGATAAATACCCAGAAGTAGAATTGCTGGGCCATATGGTAGTTCTGTTTTTAATTTTTTGAGGAACCTCCATACTGTTTTCCATAGTGGCTGCACCAATTTGCAATCCCACCGACAGTGCATGAAGGTTCCCTTTTCTCTACATCCTCACCAATACTTGTTTGTTGATTTATTAATGATGGTCATTTTGACAGGTATGAGGTGATATCTCCTTGTGGTTTTAATTTGCATTTTCCTGATTATTAGTGATGTTGAGCATCTTTTCATGTCTATTGGCCATCTGTATGCCCTCTTTGGACAATTGATTTATAAAAGTGGATAGGAGTCCTTTGTTGATTACAAGTAAATAAAACATCTCCACTGAGTGGTTTGCTTCTGTACTCCCAGAACTGTGCCCTTTAAAAAGCATAAGTTCTTAATTTTAATATATTGCATTTTATCAACCAATTCCAGTATGTTTAGTGATTTTACATCCTGTTTCAGAAATCTTTGTCTAGCCCCAATATCATGAAGATATACATTATCTTCCAGAAACTCTATGATTCTATTTTTTCTTTTAAATTGAGATTCACAGTCCATGTTGAATTAATATGTTGAGTATAGTGTGAGACAGGGGTCGTTATCATCTTCCACTTGACCAGACATTTTATTGAAAAGATCATCATCATGTCTTCACTGCTTTATTATATTCCTTTTGTCATAAATCATGTGTTTATATACATTTAGTTCTGTATCTAGACTTTGTTTTGCTCCATTTATTTGTCTAGTCGTGCCAATGATACCATGCTGTTTTAATTACTGTAGTTATGGATCTCTTAACATCCAGTAGTATATGAGGTCCAAACTTGTTCTTCCTCCTCAAGATTACCATTGTGATTGGGAAGCCTTTGCTTTTTTGTAAAAATGTTAAAATCAACTTGATAATTTCCAATAACAGCTACTGGATTTTGATTAAGATTGCAGGGAATCTATTAATCAATTAAGAGAGAAACTGTAGTGTATTTCTCTATTTAGATCTTGTTTAATTTCTCCTCATAGTATTCTTTAGTTTTGCTTAAACCACTAATTCTAATGTATTATTTGTAGATTGTTTTGGATTGCCTAGGTACACAATCATATCATATTCATATGTGAATAAGGTAATGTCTTCCTTTTTTTTTTTTTTGTTTCAGGTGTATAAAACAACACAGTAATTAGACATTTACACACCTCACAAAGTGATAACCCCAATAAGTCTACTACCCATCTGACACCATACATACGGTAGCTATTAAAATACTACTAACTATATTCCTTATGCTGTAATTTATATTCCATAACTATATATTTTTTTTTAATTAGAGTTGACATTTATATTATTTTATAATAGTTTCCGTTGTACAGCATAGTGGTTAGGCATTTATATAATCTATGAAGTGATCTCACCAATAAGTCTAGTGCCCATCTGACACTACACATAGTTTTTAAAATATTATTGACTATATTCCCCATACTGTATTTCACATCCTCATGACTATTTTGTAACTACCAATTTGTATTTCCTAATCCATGATCCCTTTAAGTCACGTATGGGTATTGAATTTTATCAAATATTTTTCTACATCTATCAATATGATTACCTAATTTCTCTTTTCTATTAATGTACTGAATTATACTGGTGATTTTCTAATGTTAAATCAACTGTGCTTTGTTGTGGAAAAAACCTGGATTTTTCATGACATATATTGTTTTTGTTTATCTTGTTTATATTAATATATACAGAGGGTGCCAAAAAAAAAGGATACACATTTTGAGAAAGGAAAAGGCTGCATTAAAATTGTAATACTCAATATATACTGATAACAAAAGAAAAATACAAGTCACATTTGACTTCTACAGTTACAAGAAGTGCTCAAAGTGGTTACCATCAACATAATTTTAATACGTTTTAATAGTTTTTCCCTTTCCTAAAATGTGTATATATTTTTTTGGCACACAGTATTTTGTTTAAAATGTCATGAATATTCATGAGAAAGATTGCATCCTTCCTTGTAATATCCTTGTCAGGTATCCAGATTTGGTGTCCTAGTGAAAGTAGAGAAGTCTCACTTCTGCTTCTAGTCTCTGAGAAAGTTCATCTTAGATTAGTGTTATTTCTTCCTTAAATATTTGAAAGAATTCATCAGTGAAACCATCTGGGCCAGGATTTTTTTCATAGAAAGATTTAAATTATGGATTTACTGTTTTTAATAGATATGAATTATTTAAATGTTTCTATCTTGTGTTTTTCTAGGAATTTATCCATTTTATCTCATTTGGCAAGTTTATTCATAAAAAACGTTTATCATAACCTATAATTATCTCTTTAATGTCTGTCCTCTTGTTTGTACTAGTTATTTGGGCTTCTCTTTTCTTTTCTTTCAATTATTTTTTTTCTGGGGGTTATCAATTTTATTAGTCTTTTCAAGGAAACAAATTTTGGTTTTGCTGATTATTTTCTTTTGAATGTTTATTTTTTTTATTTCATTAATTTCTGCTCTTATCTTTATTATTTCCTTCCCTCTACTTTCTTTGGATTTAATTTGCTGTTCTTTTGCCAACCTTTTTGATAGATATTTAACCATGAATTTTTGGCCTTTTCTTCTTTTATAAAGTAAGACTCTAACTTTTCTCTCTTCTCTACTTTAGCAGCATTCAATGCTTTTTTTTTTTTTTTCCTTTCCTTAGAGAGAAGGGTGAGGAGGAGACCTTTTCGCAGTGGAAATGTTCTCAGAGCTCCCAAGGGCCCTGAGGCCTTACTGCAGTTCCAGCAGCCCTCTCTGTTCCCTCCTGGACATTCTGAGCAGAAGGCCTTCATGCAGATCTGTTCTCTGGATCTAGCTGGCCCAGTTCTCTCCTGGGTTTAAGATTTTGCAAGTCGGTAGAGAAACATCCAGTGAACAAATGAAGGGTAGGTAGATATTCCATATATTATCATTTAATTTGAAGCATTTTATAATTTTCAAACTGAGTTTTTTTTAGTTTCACCCATGGATAATTTTCAGTATCTTGAAATATCTACCTTAATTCTGCTGTGGTCAGAAAACATTCTGTGGATAATTTGAATTCTTTCAAATTTGTGAGCCATGCTTTATAGCTCAGTGAGTAGTAAATGTTCCATGTACAATTGAAAAGAAAGTATGTTCTTTGGTTTTGATGTACTGTAACCTATGTATGATGTTTATTCATTATGTTTAAATATTCCATACCTCACTGATTTATTTTGGTCTTTGTCTATCAATTACTATGAGAGATGTTAAACTTTCTAGCTGTGATTGTGGATTAATCTATTTCTCCTTCTAGTTCTGACAAGTTTTGCTTTATTTTTTGATACTCTATTATTAAATACACTTAAAGTTTCAACTATATTTTTCCGAGTGAAATGAACCTTTTATTTTTATAAAGTATTCTTTTTTGTATCTAGTAATGTCTTTTGCTTCAAGGTCTCCTTTAGGTTAGTGTTTTGATGGTATGCATTTTTCTATGTTTTTATTTTCAAACTTTCTGTATACTTGCAACAATCTGACTACCTTCCCAAGGCTATGTAATTGCTAATGATGTTCATTTCTATAACTTGAAACCCATATTTTTTTACTAGAGAGTGTGTGTGTATTGTTTAAGATTGGTTCAGTTACAAGAAAGATGACATAAACTTTGGAACAAAGAAAATGACCAGGAAAAGAGAAGGACATTACATAATGATAAAAGGGTTACTCTACCAAAAGGTATGGCTATTCTAGATGCATATTCTGCCGACTGATTTTTGACAAAGGTGCAAAAGCAATTCAAATGGAGGCAGGATAGTCTTTTCAAAACATATGCTGGAGCAATTGGCTATCCATATGCAAAAATGAAGCTTTGACCTAAGCCTCACAGATGATGAACTGAAAAATGAACTGAAAAAAGAGGATCATAGATTTAAATGTAAAGATAAAACTTTTAGGAAAAAAAAAAACATAGGAGAAAATCTTTAGGACTTAGGCCTGGAGAAGAGTTCTTGAACACAACACCAAACGCATGAGCCATAAAAGAAACAAATTAATCATTTGGACTTCATCAAAATTAAGAACTTTTGCTCTGTGAAAGACCCTCCAGAGAATGCCAAATAACTCAGTCAATGGCTCACAAAAATGGGTCAACTTGTAGTGTAGACTCATAATAGAGGCAGTTCAGAAACAGTATAGGTGAAGGATGAAGAATAACGAAGAAGACTCCGATAAAGTCCAGATTAGGTATCATCTTAGCTGCCAGGATCAGAAATTCATTGATTGACATTAAGAAACAAAAGAAGGAAAGCAGAAAAGGGACTGCCTTGGAACCACAGCACTGACTCTTACTTCAAGGAGCCCAAGTGAGTGTAAGGTTTCAGGGTAGAAAAAAAGAGGCATGACATTCCATTTGGCTTTTGAAATATAAGCACAGACGCGCACAAACATTCCTGTCCCCCAATTTCTGCTTGGAATGCAGGGTCCTGGAAGGACCTGGGTCCACAGAGGATGTCTTAGATGAATCATATAAATGGAAACCCTTCAGAAGTTGACTTTGTTAAAACTAGTTCAGAAGGTTGTGGGGAGAAAGTAAACATACCCTATAGTTAGCTCTCTTTAGAAACTCCCTTTCCATTTTCTCTGTAAATATCAGTTGCCATATTTATACATTTGTAATTAAGTTACATTTTAATCTTAGACTTACTGACTGTACAGGAACCATTTAACTAGACCACTTCTTCACACAAAACAAGTGTCCAACAGAATGTATAAATGACTTTGAGGGAGGGGTGGGGGTACGGAGCAGAGAAAGGAGAGGATAGTGCGGAGCAAAGAATATACGATTGTGACAGGCCCCGTTGTAGCTCTAATTTTGAATTTTCCCCTCGCTCCCTTTCTGTCTTTCTTCCTCCCTTTCTCCCTCCCGGCCGACCCCTTTCCTCAACAAAAATAAAACTCGATTATTCAAGATACAAAGATGATACTCTATAAGATACTTCTTTTGAAAAGAAAGTGACACATTTTCCATTAATTATTCTTAAAAGAAAAAAGTTGGATGGATATCTATGGCCAAGAATAATCATCATCAATAACTTAATGCTTGTTACATGCCAGGCAAAGTCCTTTTCATTTGATTATCCCCAAGCTCAGCATGGCATGTGGTATAGGACCATTCCCTTTCACTGTGTGTAAAACATGTACACTGTCCCTTCCATTAAGCCTGAAAGGCAGCCTAGGTTAGTGGGAAGTATACAGAATTTAGAGTCGGCCACTTGCAATTAAAAACCCAGCCACAGTTCTTTTTACCCACTGATGTAGAGCATGGTAGATGAACCTTAGACTCTAGAACCAGACTGTCTCGGTTCAAATCGCACTCACAGCTTACCCCTCTGCTGCTTTGCCTCTCTGTGACTCAGTTTCTTTAGCTGTAAAAAGGGGATGAAAATAACCATGTGCTTATCTCCCAGATGTGAAAATGTAAGGAAAGCACGTGTGCAAAGTCTTTGGAACAGTCCTGTCCCAAGGGAAGTGTTTGCACTAAATTCACCTCCAGCCTTTGTATGGCACCTGGAAAGTAGTACTGGCCAGTATGTATTTCTAAAATTAACAGGAATTAATTGGAATCTGTTTCTTCATCTATACAAGAATAACTATTTCTACCTACCTCCTACAACTGGCTTTTGAGGATTGCCTCAAGTTACCCATATAAAAGTACCTGGGACCTTACCTGGAACATGGTTGGTGCCCAATAAGCTTTATTATTACTTCTGATTTGAGCGCCAGCTTCCTTTTCAGCAAAATGGGCAGTCTCAGGAAGCCCCCTGGTATGATAATATAGGTGGAAATGCTGTGGAAGCAGAGAAATGATGTACAAAGGTAAGTTGCTACCAGCGCCCACCCATCCCTGCCTCCTTCACGAGCACCTCCTCTCCCTCCATGCTTCCTCAGCCTCCAGCCACCCCCTCCTTCCTTCCTTTTCCTGTTGGAAGCTGACCCCTATTCCCTCTGTTTCCTGGCGTCTCCCATCCCTTGTTATTTCCCAGATGCCCCTGGACCCCCACCCCTCTTCCTGCACATGTCTGCCCCACCCTCAGGGCCCACTGTGGCCTTCCCACTCCTCTCCCTTGCCCACTGGGCTGTTGGCAGGAAGCCATTCCCTCCTCCCTCCACCCTGTTCCCTTTGGTAACACCCTCTACACATGGGGATTATTTCTCTTGGCAGCAGGTGTCCAGCTGTCAAAGAGAGAGATCCGTCTTGGCCAGAAGGAGGCAGGAAGGGAGGTGGGGAAATGAAACCCAAATGGAAAAGGCTCCCCATCTGGGGACTCTAAGAAATGCGGAGGGTGTGCACAGATACCACTGAATCTGGAAGGGTGCAAGAAAGCAAATCACAGATCTTTATCTGAGGATCCAGACTCCTCAGACCACCTACTACTTACACAGATAAGCACCCTGAAGCTCCTCTCAAGTACAAACAGGCTGCGAGAAGGGGGTGAAGGAGAGGGCAAGGGGAGATGCCAAAGTGAAAGGTTGCCTGCTCTGAAGACTCGTTTCTCATTACTTGTGTGTTTGCATTTTCTACCCGCAAAGTGTAGCTTCGGATTGTCACAAAGGTTAAATCAGCTAACAAACGGTAAGCACTAGAACAGTGCCTGGCACGTAGTAAGCACTATATAAGTATTGCTAATTGTGTGGTGTTAGCATCAGTAACGATGAGAATGCATCCAAAGTTCTGGGAATGGAAATCACGGAGTTTGGAATCAGGGACCTGGTCTCAAACTCCACCGTGGCTATGGCCTACCTGTGAGAAATTGAGCCAGAGACAACTTCTTTGAGCTTCAGTTCCCTAATCTGTGAAATTAGAGCAATATTATCTTTCTTGCTGCTATGGAGTGTATCTCCCCCAAATTCATGTATTGAAGCCCTGTTGAAAACCTCAATATGATTGTATGTAGAGATAGGCTTTTAGGAGGTAATTAAGGTTCCATGAGGTCGTAAGGACAGGACCCTGATCTGACAGGATGGTGGTCCTTGTAAGAAGATGAAGAGAGGAAGATTGCACCAAGAAAAAGCTATGCAAAGACAACATGAGAAAGCAGCAGTCTGAAAGCCAGGAAGAGGGCTCTCACCATAATCCAATGATGCGGGCATACTGATCTCAGACTTTCAGCCCCCCAAACCTTTGAGAAGATAAATGTCCATAGTTTAAGCCACCTAGTCTATATATTTTGCCATGACAGACAGAACAGACTAATAAACTTGCCTTCTTGCTTTGAATGGCAACTGAGAGGTATATCCTCTTTCTATTTCTAAGCTAAAGAAATAAAATGAGAGACAACAATGGGTGATAAAAATCATCTTCTACAGTGATTCCTTCCCCTTATTTGGAATTTGTGAGAACCCAGCGTAACTTCTGGGGAATCAGCCACCTTTTACTAGTGGGTGTGAGGAGAGAAGGAAGGTGGACTGTCAGAGAGAAAGGTAAAACAAGGGAAGTGGGTGTGAAGTGTTGCCTCCATTTCTGGAAAGAACACCAGCTTTGAAGTTGGAATATTCAGTTCAAATCCTGTTCTGCCATTTACCAGTTGTGTAACTTAGGGCAAATTATTTCATCTCTTTGAGAATCCACATTTTGGGGGGTACCACATAAGGAAGTATATAGTATAAGCCTGGAGAATTAGTCAAATATTCTGTTCTCAAGGGACAAAAAAATTCAAACTATGTTAGACAAAAGAAGGGACCACACTGACACAAGCAATAATCTGAGTTCCCGAAATTCAGGCTCTCTCCACCCTCTTGACTGCCCCTTTCCTCTCTATTCTAACTTGTTTCTGCCTTTCCACCTTGAGCTCATTTTCTTTGAAACTTTTTCCCATTTCAGTCCTCAGTTGTTGCCTTCCCCGAATTGATTCGATTTCCTTTTACCTAAGCTCTGTTTACTTTTGAGAATGCATGTTTTCATTCCACAGCCCCCCACCCACCATGCACTTGGTTGCATGGAAAAGACAAACCACGGAAATAGAAACCTCATAAACCCCTTGACCAGGACTCTGACAGACTTGCTCAGAGGTTTCGAACCCTAACCTCCAGTCATTTCCAAAGTTTATTCTTCCAGAAGGTCACGCTACATACAGTGGATGTATATTTTGAGTCCAAATTCCTGAGGGCACCAGTGACTAGCATTTAAACATCATCTTCTTGAGAAGTTTCTAAAAGGGGAGTCAGATCCAGGCTAAAAGATACGACATTCCACCTCCAACACCAGATTCCATTCTGGAAACTTGACCTCCGTCTCCTTGTTCAGTTTTTTTGGTGTTTTTTTTTTTTTTTTTTTTTAATTTTTACTTCCTATTTCATGCCTGACTCCCCCCACCCCAACCCCAGACACATACTTAATGCAAATGAACTCTGTGTTTCCAGCTGTGTTCCCCAAACACACCATGCACTCTCATCCCCATCCTTCATGGAAAACCTTGATTCACCATCTAGTCCTGGCTCAAACAAAGAGTATCCAGTGTGTCTCTCAGGAAATTGGTTCCTTTTCTCTTGACTCATGACACTTTGCTTTAACATATCATACTGTGGCCATTTGTTTAATTGTTGGCTTTTCTTTCTGATTATGAACGCTTCAATGTCAGAAACTGTCTTTGTCCCCCACTTTCCCTAGTACCCACTAGAATACCTAACATATAGCAGGTGCCCAGTGAATGTGTGAAAAAGGAAACAGTGGAATGTCTGGAAGGTTGTTACATGTGAATGAGCCTCATACTTCATCTATGGCCTGCTGGTGAAGCCATCTTTTTCTATTTATTTACTACTGTATAACAAAACTCCCCAATACACAGCAGTTTAAAACAACAGCCATCATTGTAATAGCTCTCACAGTGTCTGTGTGTTCGGAATTCAGGAAATACTCGTCTGGGAAGCTGGCTCAGGGTCTCTCACTCAGTTGCAGCCTGACAGTGGTTAAGGCTGGAATGTGTGGGACTGGAGCTTGGATGAACATCGAGGAATGCTCATGAAATCTCATGGCCTCGCCACGTGGTCTGTTCGCATGGGCTAGTTTGGGCTTCCTCCCAGCATGGCAGGCTCAGGGCAGTTGGACTGCTTACGTGAAGTCTGGAGGATTTAAGATGAATCATCCCTTATGTTCTAGACTTGGAAAGTCACCAATCGTCACTTCCTCTGTACTCTATTGGCCAAAACAGTGGCCAAAGCCTGTCCAGTTTCAAGGCAAGGGGACATAGACCCCGTTTTCCATCGGAGGAGTAGCAAAACATTGGCAAGTGCATTTTAAAACCACTACACTTAAGTGCAATGTGGATAGAAAAAGGACAGCAGTGGAAAAGTGGTAAAATGGAATAAAGTCTAGAGTTTAATGAATAGTAGTGTACCAAACGCTAATATCTTAGTTTTGACAAATATACCACGGCAATGAAAGACATTAAGGGAAACTAGATGATGGGTATATGGTACATGTTTATACTACTTTGCAACTTTTCCATAACCCTAAAATTATTTTAAAAAGGAAAAGCTGAATTTAAAAACAATGCATCATGCTTCCTTCTCTCCACTCTAATTGCTGGTAGAGAGTAACTAGTCTCAAGAAAAGGACCTCATGTGCACACAGTAACTAAAAACCGATTTTGGTCATCTTTTCTATTCTGGTTAAGCAGATTTGCTACACCCTCTACGATTACACTACTCTCAATGTTCTGGAATCATCTACTTAAATGCTCATTTTCCTTATTGCACGCCGTGTTCCCCAAAGGACCTTTTCTTACTATTCGTTTTATCCTCAGTGCCCAGCACAGTGCTAAAATAACGGAATAGGTGGAACCATGAAAATGCCAGTTTTGTAGTTCAAAAACAGTTGAATGGTGGCAATTAATTTACAAATAAAATTGAATGAATGGACTTTCCTTATATTATTCCATGCTTTTACTCAAAGGGAATAACACAGCCCAACATTCCTGAAGGAAGAACTCTTTCAGAAAGATAAGTATCGACCCACATTTTCTACTGGGAGCTCCACAAAGGCCTTGAATTCCTTACCCGCAGGCTTCTGGAGTCCTCTCTAAGTTCTTGTCTCTCAAGCCAACGCCTTTGCAGGGCTGAGAAAGTCTGCCTTGCTCTAGTAGGCCAACAGCCAGAGGCCGTGGGGGCCTCCAGATGCAGACACGAACGTGCAGGGTGGGGTCCACGATAGCAGAGTATCCAGGCCCAGCTGGAAGGCAGCCATGGGTGCTGCTGGAGCGGGAGGCCACAGGAAGTGGAGGAAGGAGGAAGTTATCTTGTTGGCAAGCCCCACCCCTCTTCCATTTCCCAGGAGGTCAAGCAGATGTCATGGGATGAATTTTTCCAGACTTGAATGGAAGCTCTAATGGGAGTCTAAAAGGAGACAGTGGGGGGTCATATTTTTGCCACTTTCTCTCTTCCTTTTTCTTGTTTTAAACCCATACTTAGGAGCAACAGCAGCTGCCCTGATATCGTATAAGGTTGTGCCTCATTCTGCCAGGCCCACCTAAGCAAGACATGGTCACCAAAAGGATGAAGGCAGTTTGACAGTTTCATGCATGCGGCATGACTTTGTCCAGGATGGGATTGAGACATGGCTTCAGACGCCTCTGAGGGGAGGAGGTGGGGAGTGGTGCTTCGGCCAAAGGGGGTTCTGCCAGCACGATGGCTTCCAGCTAGTTGCTCAACCAGATCCAAAAAATGTGTTGCCTGTTTCTCTGTTTATGAATTATCCTTCCCTGAACAGAACAGCTGGGGCATTTTGTTCTCCATTCTTTGAATATGGCTGAGCTCTCCAATTTCTTGTTCTCCATAGTTTAACACACACAGCAATAAAATGTAGAACCATTTTCTGTCGTATTTAGTTAATGATGCAGTCTCTGGCAGACTTTCCACCTTTACCAAAGCTATCCTTGGGGAAAGTTCTCATTCAAACACTCCAAGAGTTGTTTTTAACCAGCAACTCCTAAGACTTAGACATTTTAAGGGGAATCTGGTTCTTATTTTAACTGAAACTAGTTTATTCTCCTCAGAACAAAAGAATGCCAACAATCCGGCGGTCCCTCACCCTGCTACGTCACCAGCCAGAGTCTTCCTGAGCTCTGAGAAACAACACGGTGTAATTTCAGGAGATTCAAAATAGAGAGAAGTTCCGATAGCTGCACAAGGCATCTGTTTTTAATTGGTCTCATTGTTTATTTCTCTGGGACCATGCCGTCAGTCAAGAGTATGCTGAGACCCAGTGTACATCACAACTGAGAGTCCTCGGGGTCAGACACATCACGGAGGTGTGAGCCATGTTCCAATGCACCTGGATGTGATTGATACAGGGCTAGCAGGGGAGAAGGCTTTTTCATTAAAGATTACAAATGCAGTGTGGATCAAGGGCCTAGATACAAAATGATCTTTCTGAAAGAGCGTCCCTACAGTATTTTCTTCTCAGGAGACTAGAGGTACCAAAGAGGATGGTAACACCACACTCAGGGATTTACCTGATGACCACCTAAAACAAGACCTGGCTGTGCCACTATTCCTGGATCTCGTCACTAAGCCAAAATGTACCCGCCTTTAAAGTTAGGTTTCCGTCTTTTGGAGGCTTTGGAAAGTCTTTATTTTCCTAGATGGAAGACTTTTTATTGTTTTAGGCCATCCTCCTAGAGATGATGACCCATGATGAGTCTCATCCTAACTCATTTTTGTTAGCCTCTTCCTAACTCTGTCCAACTGTTCTCCTTCCCTCTTCTTCCCACCCTTCTTTTCTTCTTTCCATTATTCACTTGGTCAACATAAAATTATTGAGTACTTAATTATGTGCCTGATTATCCTTGGGCACTGGAGGACACAACAATGCATCCGTAAGGATGGACTACGTTATGTTGCAGTAACATACAATCCCAAGTACGTCATTACTTAAATAACAAAAGCTTATACTCCTCATTGAGGACTGATGGAGTGCTCTGATCACAAAGTCCTTTGTCAGGAATCCAGGCTGATAGGAGCACCAGGCTGCCATGGATGGCAGGAAGATTTCAGATAGAATGCCAGGAGGATAGAAAGAGATTACTGGGGAGGGTGACTGTGATCAGTGGTCATGGAGGCCATTCTAAGGAGGTGACTATAGAGCTGAGACAAGAGGTGGGCTTGGGAAGATCTGGTAGCAGGCATTCTGAGAAGGGTCAGGAGTGTCAATGTCCTGTATCAAGAACAGGCTCAGCATTCAAGAAACTTGAAAAAGTAGCTGAAACGTGGAAAGTGAGAAAGAAAATGGTAGAGGAAGTGTTCTGTGAGGTAACCAGTGGCCAGGCCCGACTATAATCCCACACAAGGAACTGGAGTTGTATTCAAACTCTTTATGTCTAAATGTATCTTAGCAAACAAAGCCTACCTAAGCTTCTAGAAATGTCAAGCCCTTTCAGAGTTTGGGCCTCAGCTGAGATGCCCTCCCCCATCTTTCCCAACTCAACTCACTCAAGTGTCACCTCCTCCAGGAAACCTCTAACACCCCAGTCTAATTAAATGCCTTATATCACAGATACTATCAATTATGCACTTGATTTGCAAAATCCCTCACTATTATCGGGGGCAAAGATCAGGTCCCAAACACAGAGCTGGACAATGGTAGGCCCTGAATTGAGGTTGATTAATTAATTAACTAATTAATTAATGAATGTCCTTCTTGCACCTTGTGACATTAGGTAGTATCAGGACAAAGCTTGATAAAATGCATACATATTGCTATTATCACCACTTATTTTCCACGTGACCTAGACAAGAGCTTACCATAGAGAAAGTGTTTAATCAAGACCTTCTAATTGATTCAGAAGAGACCTAGCTCACTTCAAGAACATACGCAAAAGTAGAAAAATAGAGGATGGATTGATTACATCCTATCCTACCAATAGATCATGAGGTCCTCTGACCATATGATGTCATTTAATTTTCACAACAGACCTACAAGATGGAAAACTAGGGCTTAGAGAAAAATTAGTAACTTAAATAAGTTGAAACCTACCACACAGTAGATGCTCTATAAACATTAGCTGTTATTATTATCATTGCTAGTATTATTATTACTGAAAAGAAGGGCGAGGGGCTTAGGGCAGTGTATTTCATGCAGGTGGAAGAGTGTGTTCAAAGAGGGAGGAGAGTCCAAGTTGGGAGAGCTCCAAAAATGAGAAGGGATTCCCTTGGGCAGAGAACTTTAAATCTTAGGAGATCCGGGACTCCTTTGAGATTCTGACAAATATCATGGACCTACCCCTCCCCCCAGAACACATACATCCACACAAAGTTTGTACAGATCTTCAGAATTACAGACACACAAAATCCCATTCATGGATTCTAGAATAATGAATAATAATGGTAACCATATAATGCCAGGCCCTCGTCTAAAAACTTCACAAAGATTCTCATTTATTCTAAAGCAACCCTAAGAGGTAGCTACTAGGATTATTTCCTTCTTTGTAGACAAGGAAACTGAGATGAAGAAGTTAACTAATTTGCCAAAAGTCACTCTAAAATGTGAGAGTAAGTGACATTACTGGGGTTTGAACCAAGTTGGTTCTAGAGAAAGTACACCCACACACCATACTCACTGCTTCAGAAGACCCTGCCTCCCGGAGGGTCCTGAGCTGTCCTCCTGTATTTAAAGAAGAGACTTGCTCTTTTAAGAGCAGACTCTATGACCAATTAAAAAAAAGCATGGACCACCTGTTCTTCTTACCTGGCACCTGCTGACCAAGACACTTTCCCAGCATAACCTTGAAAGTAAAAACCACCTGATTCTATGGCCATCTTGATTGAGAAATAACTGGTTCCAGAGGTGTCACTGAGACCCGTGCAAATCCTTTGAAATAATGAGCTGCCTCACTCAAGCTGAAACTCCCTCCCAAACAGTCTCCTCATCCCCTCTCCTGAGGAGTGTGCAGAATTCCTTTCCACCTCAGAGTATCAAATATATTGATGGCTTAAGCTCTCACCCACACTACACCTTCGGGTATGCTACCAATCCTGTTCCATTAAGCCCAACAGAATAACAGTGTAATGGAGAGGAGAAGCCAAGAACAAGAGCTGTGGGAAGGTCTCAACGAGCAGAGACAGGTAGCACACCCACAATTAATTATACACATTTATTGGAGAGCTGGTAAGCAAATCAATGTCATTGATGATTTATTCCCTAATTTGCTTTGAGTATGCACCTCATAAATCAATAATAGAAAATGGCATTAAAGCATTGGTGTTAACTGTCAGCAGAAGGCAGTGTACCGATTCTTTTAATTAAAAGAATGTGTGTGGTGAATATGTCCATGTGTTATATTAGATATGGTACATTTTAAAATTGCTTTTTCAACATCAAAAGAAATGCTCGGAGTTTGGAATAGGATGAAGAACTGTAAATTCACAGTAAGTGGCAAGAGTCCTGGCGTTCTTGGGTAATGTATGGTAATTTGACATGTAGCCTCATCCAAGAGCATTCTGGGAATGGAGATAATGTTCTCTGATTCCAGGACAAGCTAAATAAATCCAGAATGAAAGCCATTGCGACACACCATCAGAAAGTAGTAAAGGACAATGAGATGTGGCATCGTCTCCTTTTGGGTACCATATAAAATTGATTCTACCTCTCCCAAAGAGGTATGCATGGACTATGGAAATTAAGTGGTTATTCAAATTAAAGACAGTCAAGATTAGCAATGCTTTTCCCATCCTTCAAAGTTCTGAGGATTAGATAAGTTTTTTAGAAAAGTAATTAACAAAAGTTAATATTAAAAGTCACCATATTTGCCTGAGTGGAGAAAAGAAGCCATTGTAATAGAGGGTGAATTTCCACTTCTGTCTTGTCTGAAAATGCCATCTGTCATTAAAATGGGTGGCAGATGGAAGAAATGTACTTTTAAAAGAGGAAGTCTACTACTTATGTGTATGGACACTCATGTCTCAAGGAGAATATAGGCTGCTAGCCAGTCAATGTTTCTAGTCTAACAGTAATCAGGCTTCCACGAGGGAGAAGCTGTGGGTAAGAGCCGTTGTAGCTGACTGGATATGAGTACAGGCTTTGAGTCAGATAGACATAGGCTCAAATCCTGATCCAAGCTGTGTGAGCTGGGGAAGAGCACTTCAATCTCCCATCGTCTCCATTTTTGCTTCCGTAAAAAGAGCATGAGAATACCTACAATTTACAGAATGGTGGTAGGATTACAAAAGATGATGTATGTAAATCAATTACCAGAGTCCCTTGGCTCATGGTAATGCTCAACACATAATCAAAAACAAAATAAAATACATCAAAACAAACATACCAAAAACCAAAGGTGTGTGTTGGGGGGATAGTGGGGGACAGTTACAGAGATGATGTACATTACAAAGCCACAACTTGAGGTAGTAAATCAATGTTCATACCAGAGGGTAGAAAAATTTATTGAAGCTGTTGGGTTAGAAGAAGGGAGAAAGAAGCTGGGAGAGGGAATAAAATTCCTGAATAAAGGGTCACATGACTATGAGGTCATCACTTCCCATCTTGAGTCTCAATACAAACGAAGTAAAATGGAAGCTTTGGGCTGGATGGTTTCTGAGTCCCTTCTGCTCTGAACCTCTGGAAGTGTGTTAGCCAGAGATCACAGAGGGCTGAGGATTTCCTGACTTCCAGGAGATCATATATACGTTCTGTCCCCACATTTAGATCAATGTTAGGCACCTATTTCTTAAATTAAGTTCCTTTCCAAAATTTCATTCCACAAACTAGGACAAGGAAAGGGGAAGGAGACCAGTGGAGACACACTTTTCCACTTTGGGATGAGTGCTGAGTATGAGTTCTTTGCTGCTCAAGGACTGTAGAAATGGAGGCCCTAGTAAATATTCAACTAGTATCTAAATTCTGTGTGTGTCCCCATGATAGCAGGTGTATTGTGTGCTGTTGAGGACGCCAGGAAGAGACAGGCAAGGCAGGAAGAGGAACAGCAGTGTCCTCTTCCATAGCCACTCTGCCTCTACCAACTCCTCGTTCTACGCATACTTCTCCCTGCCTGGAATGCCCTTCTTACCCTGGATCTCTCTCTTTCCCTGCAGAAACTCTTCCGTATTTCTTTCAGGGTCTAAAGGAAAGGGCGCTCTCCCCAGAAAGGCATGTATGTTTCTCTCAAGTAGGTGCAGTCTCTCCCAAATGTTGCCCTGCAGCAGGGTGTCCTCCTCTGCTGGCGTTCACTGCGTTCTCATTTGTGTTACAGCCCCTTCCCAGACTCCTCCAGTGTTCAGGCTTATTAGTCCCACTGTGGGCTCTGTGTCAAAGGGAGTCAGCATATCTCCCTGCAAAGGAGAGGGGTTAAGAACCCTGGAGAGAGACAATCTGGCTCAATCATACCTAACTGGGAGATCTGGGGCAAGTTACTTAATTCATCCTGTGGCTTCTCATCTGTAAAATGAAGATAATAGTACCCTAATTTGGGGCAGGTCCCTTTTCAGTGCTGTTGTGGTATCCTGTACTTCCGTCCTTTGTGTCACATATCACAAACGTAGTTAAGTCATTGGTTAGGTAGTAGTTAATGCTTTAACATATGTCTTTTCTATTAGAATACAAATTCCACTGAGGCAAAGACCACATCTGCACTATTCACTGCTTTCTTTCAAATTTCTAGAAGTTGGTTGAATGAGTGAAGGAATTAATGGATGGCTGAACGAACATATCTATGAATGAATTATATACTCGCCTTATTTTCCTCCTAGAAGGTTAGTTCCTTGAGGAAAGATCGCTTCTTTCTCATCTTTATAGCCCTCACAGAGCCAAACATGGAATCAGCATGGAACATGAAGCAGAACTGAATTGAACGGCCAGTTCTGTGGAGGGGCAGGTACCCCCTCTGGGAGCACTGAGATCTCTCCCCATAAAGCCTCAGTGTCCTTCTGAGGTAGACCATTGTCTTCCTGCTGTTCTGGTCTCAGCTTCTCCACCTATGAAAGCACAGTATTTGGCTCATGACATACAAACACTACATGACTGCAAACACTACCCCAGGCTGTCAGCTCGGAACCCAGGGCAAAGCCTGTCCAGTTCCCATGACCTCATCGAGCAAAATCATGCGGCACGGTAGACCGCACCCTCATTTGAGCTCACTGGCATGAACACAGCGTAGACACTAGGGCTTGGACCGTCCTTATTCATTCAGTGAAGTTGCAGCCTCACCCATACTCTTAGTGTTTTAAATTTGTGCTGACTTATACTATAGGCCATTGCTTCAAAGTAATCCCCCCTCAGACATACTGAATCTGAGAATCTAGACTTAAGATACATGCATTTTAAAACTGGAGTTCTTTTAAATTTCTCTACCCTCTGGGATGAACACTGACTCATTACCTCAAGGTGTAGCTTTGTAATGCACACATCTCCCTTACCCAGCTCCCCCATACACACACACACACCTTTGGTGTTTGTATGTTTGGTTTTTTTGTATGTTTGTTTTGATGTATTTTTTAATTACATATTGATATATATTGGGTATTGCATCTGGCACGTCCAAACATCTGGAAGTACGTTGGTGTTTACTGTTTTCATACATAACTATGGAAAGCACTGAACCTGAGACTTGCAAAAAGTCTAAAAAACCATATGCATACAAAGTCATAAACATATTGCTGTAGATACATTTTCGTTGAAATAGCTCACTAGTTTAGGCTCTTTCCAAGCCATTACCCACTCTATGTGGCACATGGTACTATGTGTGCCAAAGAGTCAAATACAAACATAAACATGAAATAGACCCAGCTCCCAATGAGCCTACTGAGAAACAGGGGAAATGATAGCAAAATAATCATTCATATCAATTATAGTGTTTTTGGATTCAAGTAACAGAAAATGCTAATTAAGATTGCTTCAATAAATCATTTATCCATAAAGACACGTGTGCTCCAATGTTCATTGCAGCTTTGTTTAGGTGGCCAAGAATTGGAAACAACCAAAATGTCCTTCGATAGATGAATGGATAAAGAAGTTGTGGTATATATACACAATGGAATACTATTCGGCATTAAGGAAAGATGATATAGGAACATTTGTGACAACATGGATGGATCTTGAGAGTATAATGCTAAGTGAAATAAGTCAGACAGAAAAAGCAAAGAACCCTATGATTTCACTGATATGTGGTATATAAACCAAAAACAACAAAAGAACAAGACAAACAAATGAGAAACAAAAACTCATAGACACAGACAATCATTTAGTGGTTACTAGAGGGTAAGGGGGGTGGGGGGAGGGAGATGAGGGTAAGGGGGATCAAATATATGGTGATGGAAGGAGAACTGACTCTGGGTGGTGAACACACAATGGGATTTATAGATGATGTAATACAGAATTGTACACCTGAAATCTATGTAATTTCACCAACAATTGTCACTCCAATAAATTAAAAAAAAAAAAAAGATTGCTTCACTAATTTGGAAATCCAAAGGAAGGGTAGACCTTAAAGTTAGGCAAGTTTATATAAGGCTGACAATGTTATCAACAGCCCAGATCCTTGACACTTCTCCGCTCTGCACCTTCAGTGTTGCCTCCTTTCTCAGTTCAGGAAGGTACTTTGTATCAGTTCCAGATGTAACATCTGGACATGACAATTTCCAAAGGCAAAAATGACGCTGTCTCTTCTATTGTCCTTTTTGTAGAGAAAAGGATACCTTTCCCATAAACTCCCTCTCCTATCTCATTGTCCTGACCTGGTTCATATTCCTTACTCCGACCATTGGCAAATGGGTATGAGACCACCATGGTGGGAATTTATTCCTGAGGCTATGAATGTGGTCCATGTGGGAGACATAGCCAACAAAGCATAGCTGGGGCTCTGGAACTCAGGGAAAAGGAGGATAGTTGGCAGGAGGGCAACCAACAACGTGTGCTAGGATGGTTAATGTTAACTTGGCATCTGAGAGTATTCATACATGTTGTCACTTGACTATAAACTCCATAAGCTTAGGGACCTTGTGTACGTTTTGTTCTAGGATGTATCACAAACATATAGAAAATACCTGGCACGTAGTAAATACTCAAGATATGTTTGTTACATGAATGAAATATTGACCGCATTACTGCACCCTCACTTTATGAATGAGGGAACAGAAGCTGAGAGTGGTTATGTGGAATATTTAAGCATTAGTTGTAGAATGTCCTAAGCAGGATTTGAACTTGTATTAGCTAGACGCAAATCCAGTATTTATGCGACTCACTTTGGCTTGGATGCCTTGTTTATTAGAGACAAACAGATAGTGTTCTGGAATTTCCCAGGACATAGGCATTCATTCTTTCTGGGAAAGTTAGGAGATTTCATGGGTAGAAGGCACACATAATTTCAGTATGGAAATTATAGAACTCTTGCTAGCTGGGATCAAGTCCAAAATTCTAACTTTTCACGCAATAGTCCTAGTCACACGATCTGTGTATGAGCATAACAAAAACATTTTTATTATTTTTCCTTTAAAATCTTCATGATATTTTCAACTACTGTATTTAATAGCAACCTGTTGGATGTTTATCAGCTTCTGTCTTGTTATGTCAACATTTACCTTAAGTTATAATGTGAGATTGTCTTCATCATCTAGAGTGATGTGCCTGGACCATGTCATTCACCAATATAGTCATTCAACAACTATTTACTGAGCACATCATGAACCGTGCACTGTTTTTAAATGCAGAGGACACCGCAGGGAACAATACTGGCCAAGTATCTGCCTGTAGGCTATGCCAGGTGGTGGTGGGAGCTAAGAAGAGGAATGAAGCAGTGGAAAGGGACAGAGGCCCAGGGACGTGGGGGAAGAAGAGGATGTTTCTTTATACATAGTTGTTAAAGATAGCCTCAGAGCTAGGTGATAGTTGAGCTGACTTGAGTGAAATGAGGGAGTGAACTCAGCAGTTATCAAGATGAAGAACATTCCAGAATGACAGACCA
The DNA here is from genome assembly GCF_964194185.1 of Rhinolophus hipposideros. NCBI lineage: Eukaryota > Metazoa > Chordata > Mammalia > Chiroptera > Rhinolophidae > Rhinolophus > Rhinolophus hipposideros. The sequence continues at coordinate 14,576,041 of NC_138055.1, forward strand.
GAAAGCACAAAGTCCACAAAGTCCTTGAGACAGGGGAATGGCTGGTGTGTTTGAGGAATAGTGAGGAGGCCAGTGAGACCAGAATAGAAGGAGTGAGTAGGTAGAATGGTGGCAGGAGGGGACATCAGAGGTCACCAGGCCGTGTGATGCAGGTTCATAGTCTTCGTAGGCACACCCTGTGACAGGGGTGGTAGAGGAGTATGCATGCCCCTCAGGTTAGCCCTATGCAATGCCATCTGGGAGACAGGACACATCAGCAAAGGCTATCACATAAAATCCATATGCACAAATGAATTACTCCAGCTCAGCCTCTGAGAGAAGCCGTGTGACATAGTGGTTACGAGGCTGGACTGGGGAAGGTCTGTAATAGAATTCAGGTTCTGTCATATAGTAAATATCACATACTTTGTCCCTGGGCAAATTATGTAACATCTTGAGTCTCAATTTTTCATCTCAAAATGTGACGGTCACACCTATCTTATATTGCTCTGAGGACTAAGTACAAGAATGCATGCAATGCAATTAAAACAGTGTCTGACATGTAGTAGGTGTTTGATTAAAGCTCACCATGGCTATTACCATCACTACAACTGCAGTTATCCACTGGTATTTATTCAAGATGACAAACACACTAGCTAGGTTAGGCTCTTTACAAACCAGGCTAACTATTCAAAACTGAAAGGAGTCTTCCCAGAAACATAAATCACTCTCACTTGCAGAAACAACAATGATATCCTGTAGTGAAAGTCTAGCAGCCACCCAAGGCAGCTGAGAAACTGACATCCCTCCATGTGAACGACCAAAGGACAGCCACCCGAGGCCAGGTGAAGGGGGAAGAAGAACAAAGCACCCTCTTTGAGAGCCCTAGGATGCTGCCTGCGCTTCCACACCTAAGAAGCTCTTTCAGGGCGCTTTCTCAGCATCCTAAGAGCAGACTGTTATCCCTGTGTGTTCTCTGAAGAGCCAAAGATGACTCATCCAGACCACACACCCAGTCCTGTGGTTTGGGCCATGGCAAAGGGCAAAGGAGTAGGGAGCCACTGTAAGGCGTGAGATGGATTCATGAGACATTGATGATGGAAAGCCCAAGGTTGCCTGACTGCAAAGCCATCCTGTCTCCCTGCACTGTGTTCAGTAAGGATGAAGGGGACCCGTTTGTCTTTCTTAAACTGGATCCAATGAGTTTCATATTGGGACTTGGAAGATGACCATGTATCTGGAGCAACTGTGGTACCAGGTGGAGGGAGAGGATGGTACAGGTGTGAAAGATATGGAAAGGGCCAGACTCTGAAGGGCTGCTGTCTGCAACATGTTGGTACAACATGGAGGCAGAGAAAGGCATCTCATTCTACTCCCTGTCCCCAACCCTGCCTTTCTGACTGAAATAAGGGAAAACACCTTATGTTATTGGTGTTGCACTGGACAGTTTAAAAGCACATCTCTCGGGCAGTCTTTTCTTGTAAGCCCCCGTGTCAGTGCCCTGGCCTCTCCCCAGCCGGAACTCCTGCTCCTGTTACATACAGGCTCAGCCCTCCCTGGTTCCAAGCCAATCCTGACTTCTGGAGGTTTCCTTTTAACGCATTTTAACAAATATCCAAGACCTCCTGCGATAGGCAGGCACAGGTCCAGGCAGTAGGTTACAAAGGTGCAGAAAAGTGAGCCTCTACCTTCACATCTCGCAGTGTCCCCTCACTCCTCAGAGCTGCCCCTGCTCCTGCCTCCTGCAAACACATACCTTCCCAGTTCAATGGCCTTCTTAATAAGCTCTGAGTTCAACCTCCGTGCTACCACTCACCAGCTCTGTAAGCTCTGGTAGGAAGTGTATTCTCTTAGACATTGTTTTCTCATCTGCAAGATGGGAATAATCACTCCTATCCTACCCACCTCAGCCTGGTTGTTTTCGATCCCTGAGACAACAGTCACAGAAGACATGAAGATATTAAACATTACATGAAACCCCGAAATACCAAAAAGGGCTTAAAATTCCTCAGATGGCATGAATTGCAAATATGGGAGGTTTTAGGCACAATGGAATGGCGCCCAGAAGATATCAATGTTGGGGTTCTAGAAGCCTGCAGGGTCCTTCTCAGCTTTCTTCCAAAGTGTTGATTAAATCCACACATAAAGGACTAAAAGACCATCCAGAACCAAAGCAAGTAGCCCCAAACACCCACACAGCTTCCTTCCTGTCTCTCCTCAAGTGACTTGTTTTTACTGGAAACAGGTTTTCCTCTTCCTGTCTGGAAAACTCTGTTTACAAAAACTAGCTCTGTAAGGACAGCAAAAAGAAACCTTTTACCATCAACCAGCCTTGGAATTTCACCAGGTTACCCTTCGAACCTGGACCAAAATAGGCTGTGACTCATCATTTGTGCTTGGGGGTTCCATTCTCCATTTATCTTCCCAGGAGATTACATCCTGCATGATTACCAGTAAAAAGCAAGCTGTCAATATGCCTCCATGGGGAAACAAAGGAGGAAAAAGTTTATTTGGGGAAGCTCCATTCTGACCACATTTACAAAACCTCGGTTTCTCTAGGGATGATTCTCTCCCACCTTATCCTTGTCTAGCACACTGGTGCTTTCCCCACTGTATCTGTTCACTCAAGCCAAATTTTCCCTCAGTGCTCACCTCTCCACTTCAAATCGACAAATTTCTGGCTATGTGACCCTAGACTCAGCTCTTCAAGCTTTAGTTTCCTGGCCTGTATTTGGGGCTAATAATGACGGTAATAGTCTATATCAGGGGTGTCCAAACTGCGGCCCGCGGGCCAACTGCGGCCCATGATCCATTGCTAATTGGCCCGCAGCAAATTCCAAAAATATATTTAGTTTACTTAAATAAACCAGGTGAGGCAATAAGTACTTCACCTCGAGTGCGTGGCCCGGCTGTTTGTGTATTTTATTGATATGGCCCTTGGTGAAAAATGTTGAAAAAAGTTTGGACACCCCTGGTCTATATCGACAGAATACTTCAGAATTGCCATGTATTCATTCATTTCATCCTCCAAAGAAGCCTACAAGGGAAAAGCTATTACTGTCTTCATCTCACAGGTGAGGACTCTGAATCCTGTGATGGTAAGTAACTTACCTACAAAGGGGCAGTCTGGCCCATGGTTTTAAACAATACACTACAGCCATCTATCCAATTCATCAGTGCTTTGAAAGTTAAAAGAGATAACTAGAAAATGGTAAGCGTTTAATAAATATTGTTATATTATTGGGTGAAGATATCAAAGTACTTGTTGTAGTGCTTGATTCATAGCAGGCCCTCAAATTATGTTAGCTCCCTTCCTTTCTTCCGTCTTCCCCAAACAACCCCCCACCTCCACGATCTTCTCCTCAGGTAGCCTAGAATGTGCTGTTTGAAGGTTATTCCTGAGAGAGTTACAGTGCTCAGTTTCTGAGTAACGTGATGCATAGAGGTGGGACCTGCCATTTTCTAGATGGAAATCTACTTCAAAGGAGCTCAGCCACGGGCACCAGTAACATCAGTACAACACAGAGATTCTACAACAGCTTCTAAGAAACCGAAGTTCTTGGTGAGAAAGCAGGGTTGTTGTTTTCAGCAAGGGAACTACCAACAGAGTAATATTCCTGCCCTGACCCAGGATCCTCTTTTCTCTTACTTCTCACCAAACAAGGAGGAGAGGTCTACCCAACAATGAAACTGACAGACCAAAGTGGGCATGCTACTTTCAGCCTCTTTGGAGTCTCTTTTCTGATCTGCCTGTGGAGAGACTATGTTCTGGCTCCATAGCATCATGGGGCAAGAGGGCTGTGGTTATCCAGCTATGCCAATCAGTGACTACGAAGATAAGCATCGAATTCAAGGGAGGTATTGAGCTCCTTCTCTATCTCCACATCTAAGTAGGGCCAGTACGAATGTATGTTGGCCTCTGTGGTAGATATTAGTATTGTATGCCAAATATTTCTTCTTCCCTTTCTAGGGAAGAAGGCTTGGAGGACACTTCATGGACCTCTTGTGATGGGCAGGGTCATGGGACTCGTTGTGGGCAATATTTGGGGAGTGGAAGCGACATGTGTTGAATGTGGCATCAGAATTCAAAACTCAATGCAGACTCCCGGTTCCTGGTCCAGCATGTAAAGAACTTACCAGTCTTCTCTCCATCTTAACAATAAGTAAAAAGGTGAAAATAAATAAAAAACTGAAAAATCAACAAATCTTCTTAGTTCTATCAGAGAAGTGAAGTCACAGGGCAAATCACTACCCCAAAATTAGAGAGGCAGACAGGTAGATACTTGCTGGAGCAGAAGCCTCCATGAGAGACAGCCTGGAAAGAAAACCTTAACTGCAATTGACAAATTGCTGGAGGCTCAGTGTAGATAACCCTGAGAAATAAAAACACTAGGGGAACTCATAAAAGGGCCCTCACACTAGTGAGTTTTATCTCCAGGAACTCTACCAGGTCTCCTAGTGAATATTGCAGAAAAATGTCCTGCCTCCAGCAGAGGGAGGGAAAAAGGAACCATTTTGAATATGGCAGAGCCTTCTGTTCTTCTTAACAAAGTCTGCCCTCAGGGAAAACCTGGGGGAAGGGAATACTCAACTCCAGCCACCTATAGCCATGTTGTCCCACCTCAGGGGAAAACAAACTGAGAAGTATGGGTGCAGTTCACAGTCTAGGGGCACAGGCTCAGCAAAAGACTGAGACTTTAATCAGAAGACTATAGAATGCTTCTCCCCTCCCCCATGCCTTACCACTGTGTTACTAAAGGCGTATTTACCATAGTTTCTTTCACCCAGTATGTTGTGTCCATATTTCAACTGAATATTACAAAGCATATTAAAAGGCAAAAAACACAATTTGAAGAGATTGAACAAGCATCAGAACCAGGGTCAAATATGGCGTGGATGTTGGCATTATCAGATCAGGAATTTAAAACAATTCTGATTAATATGCTAAGGGCTCTAATGGATGAAGTAGACAGCATGCAAGAACAGATGGGCAATGTAAACAGAGAGATGAAAATTCTAAGAAAGAATAAAAAACAAATGCTAGAGATCAAAAACACTGTAACAGAAATAAAGAGAGCCTTTGATGAGCTCATGAGTAGACTGGACCCAGCTGAGGAAAGAATCTCTGGGCTTGAGGATATGTGTCGTGCAGGGTCTCTGGTCCTGCTCCCCACACAAGAATGCAGGATATGGTGAGGCCAAAAAGGAACATTAATGGAGCCATAGATAAGGGAGTCATACCACTATGTTCTTGATGGCGGCTGGGTCGGAGACACAGGAAGCAGGAGCCATATGATCCGCAATCTGTTGTCCACTTCTCTGCCAACCAACCAACTCCACTTGCTATCTGCAGTCTGCGCTTCTCTGCCAATGAGCCAACCCTCTAGTGTAGCCATGCCAGTTATGTTAGTGGCTAATGGCTAACCGGTAACAGCTGATGGCCACCCAGCCACAGTGGATGGCCATCTGATTACGGCTGATGGCCATCTAATAACCGAGCCAGCACCTTTCTACGTGAGGTCGAGAGCCTGGAAACTGCTCTCTGGGACTCTGTCCCCACAATATGTCAATAGAAACTTCCAAAACTGAAAAGCAAAGAGAGAAAAGGTGGAAAAACACTAGAGAGAATATCCAAGAGCTGTGGGACATCTACGAAAGGTGTGACATATATGTAATGTGAAGACCGGAACGAAATAACCTGTAACAAATAGAGGTTACAAAATATTTTCAGGTTCTAGCCCACTTTGATCACAGTATATACAGAGGGTACCAAAAATATATATACACATTTTAAGAAAGGAAAAAACATTATTAAAATTATAATACTCAATATATACTGATAACAAAAGATGAATACAAGACACGTTTGATTTCTGCAACTACAAGAGGTGCTCAGAGTGGTTACCATCAGTGTAATTTTAATATAATCTTTTCCTTTCTGAAAATGTATATACATTTTTTTGGCATATCTGTATATCTAGCCCTTACTTCTATTACATCAGTGGCTCCGTGTGTGCGTGCATGTGTGTGTGTGTGGGTGTGTGTACATGAGCACATAGGGACTCGGGGCTTGGCAAGAAATCAATGCAAAACGTCCCACTCCACAAAGCAGGTTTTGTAACCTGCTTTGTGACATGTGCCAAATAGCTTAACATACATTATGACTTTTAATCCTCACAAATACCCTGAAAAATAACTGAAGTTCTTATGCTCATTTTACAGAACCCGAGTTCAATGGCAAGTTTCTCAAGGTCATGCCATGGATCCGTGATGAAGCCAAGTTTTGAATATGTATCCATCTCTCTTCAAAGCCTCGTGTACTTAACCACTATGCTCTTCTGGCTTTTAGTTTTTCACTTCCTGTACTAGAACGATGGTCAACACATAGCTGGGCCTCAACAAATACTTCTGCATTTACTGAATCTTCAGATAGATTACTGTTAAAACTATTTTTAAAGTACTTGTTTTGTTATCAGCACTTAACGCAATCCCAGTGCCTCGCACATAGTAAATGTTTAATAAATAATTTTTGTTTTAAATATGTAATATTTAAGATTTTTTAAGAGTCCTAACTAGGACACTTGTTATAGACTGTGAGGACTCATGTTTAATCCCTATGTGCAAACATTATTTGTCTACTTTAGTGTAATGTTTTTATTATTTTATAAAGAAAGCTAAAGCATAGCTGAGTGGAAAATAATACTTCCTTTGACCAATTCTTTCTTCTTCACCATGGAAGTCTAATTACTCAGCCCAACAGACACTAACTTCAGTACTACCTATTTCCTCCTGGCACAGATAGAATGTACGATCATTCTCAGGGAACAAACAGCCTCTGAGTGTTGACAAACCAAGGGCAAGGAGAAAAGAGAAGGGAAGTAAATCTCGTTTTTGCTTCTCCAGTGTCCATTCAGCTTTATCCTATCAAGAGCATTCAGATTGTTTTATAGAGGATTAACTCTGCCCCACTCTCAATCTGTGTGTTCCTGGGGTGGGTGGAGGGTGGCACTCCATCCTCTCTCACCACCACACCAAGCTCCAGGAGTGGGCATAGCACCTCCACCTGACCTGCTGATCTATTACCCAGCTTTATGGCACAGTGATCACTTCTGTACCTGATTGGTACCATTGTGTGTTTTACCACAGCTGGACCAAAGTGGCTTCATTCCGGGTCCTTCATTGAAAATATTGGGTAAGAAAAGTCTTCTCTTTTCTGTACTGGAACCTTGTAGGAATAAGCCCAGAGCTGCTCACAGCCGTCTTGTCACACCGAAAGGAAGCTGGCCTGAGAACATCAGATGCAGAATAAAGCTGTGATTTCTAATGATAACATGTAGGCCTATAGAACCAGACTCTCTTTAACCAAAAGCTACTCAGCACCATACAGGTGTCCTAGCAAATTCCCTCTTATGCTCAAGTCAGTTTGAGTTTCTATCATTTGCACCCCAAGAGTCCTAAGAAGGGGACCAAATAGTGACTGTGTCCCACTTACCTAGGGAATATCATTTCACTTTACTGTCACAACATCTTTAGGAAATATGTATTAGTCTACCCTAGTTGAAAAATAGGAAAACTAAGACCCAGAGAAGTTAAGAAACTAGGTAAACGTGACTAGGAAGTAGTCAAACTTGGATTCCCTCCTACCTCTCCCCGGCTTTCCACTACTGAATACAACAGAAACAAATTTCTATGATAAATCACCCTTTCTAGTGGGGTGCGTGGAAAGCACACCAGACAAGGGAGACAGATTCCTGGCCTTTTTTTTTTTTTTTTTTTTTTGGTCCTGGCTCACCATACCTTTCATTTGACCTTGAGCAATTTTCTTCTCTAAATCTCAAGGGTTTTTGTTTTTGTTTTTTGGTCTATAAAACCATGGGGTTTGGACAAAATACTCATGATTTAAGTTCTTTCCATCCCCAAAAATGTATAATGTCAATTCTTGACTATTTTCTTAAAATTCCCAAGTTAAGTACTAGAAGAACCAGACATTGAAGAAAGCCAATAGGCAAAAGTTCCCTCCGTAAACCTTTTTTCCTAATTTGGGCAAATGGATGAGGTATGTGTAATTAAAACTGCAAAAATAACAAGCTTCCGGCCAAGTTCTACCCTCACTTAACCATACTCTTGAGGGTTGATTTGGGGGGGAGGGGCAGCGGATGTTGAACCCAGGGTGGAATTTGGCCTGATATGTGGATTCTTATAATTTCCAAATGATGTCAGTGCACTTATTTGAAAGAATGAGAAAGTGCTGAGTTTAGTCTATTCACCTCCATAAAGAAAAACTGGAAACCATTGGGTTAGGGCCAGTGTTGACCAATGTTATAAAGCTAAGAACACTTTTGGCAAGCAAAATCATTTGGGGAAGATCGTACCCAATTTATGTCGATTTATGGTTGTGGCCTTTCTTTCTGAGTAATAGTTTGTTCTAAGATAGGGAATACCATCCCTGTTCTTGTCAGCTGGCTCAGAGAAAATGGATCTGCTAAAAAGCTTCATCAGCTGTTCATCCCAGAACCACGGACGTTACAGAAATTTCAATGGCAGCTAAGCTAGGCCAGAGTTAAGTACTCATTCAGAAGAGAGTCAGCAGGCTATTGAAAAGAAAAAAAATCTGTCTAGTTAATGCACCTCAAAATAGAGTTTTGGTTCTAATTAGCCAGATAATGGCTTCACATTCCTGTGTCTTTTTGCCTTTAAGTTGGCCTCTATTAGGGATTCTGGGCAGAGTTTTGCTGACACTAAGATGGTCCTAAGATGATGTATGTCCAGGGGACCCAAGGATTCCAACATTCTAGCTTGAACACCCATCCCCTCCCCCAAGCAGTTCCTAAGATGATAAAGTGTAATGGCTAAAAGTAGAATTGGATGGAGGAGGTATGTGTAATTAAAGGCCTAGGTTCAATCTTGCTCACTCCCCAGTGAGAAAACCTTGGGCACTTTTTTTCATTTGGAAAAAAAAAAATAATAATAGTGCCTTCTCACAGGGTTATTATCAGGATTAAATGAGCTGCTTTATGAAAAACACTCACTGTTTGGCACACAGTATGCACTCAGTAAAGGTTAGCTATTAATCCTGAAGATACTATATACATAGGAAACAAGAGAAAATGTATACAAGATAAAACCTTATTTTTATTAGGACCACTGCCTGACAAATCCAAAGCAGAACTCTTGTAAAACTGAGGGCAAATTGCAACCTAGTCAAATTGCCTACAGAGGCTTTTACCTCCCAACTGCAACTTTTGGATATTTTTACATTCTGGCTAGGCCATAAGATCCAGGGAGCCAGAGTTTTCATGACAATATTTAGGAAAGCATGAAAAGAAAACAAAAGGGAGGATAAAATAGTCAGATACTGAGGGATCTTGATGCAGCTTAGGGATGTCACATGAAAGCAGCAGCAAGAAGCAGAAAAGAGGGTAGAAAACACAATTACTTGTCATTGAAAAATGTAACGATCATGTTATTACATTAAAATGTAATGATCATATAGCCTGGTCTAGATTCCAGAATCTGGCCAATCAGATAAGCAACTCCACATATAGAGGAATGTGGGGGAGGGGTGGAAAGGAAACAGGGACGCAGACACCCTTCCCCCACCCCAACGCCCACTTCAGTGGTTCTCACACCCTGGTGGGTGACACCTCCATATCAGACTCACCTGGACTGTTTGCTAAAATGCAGATTCCTGGACTCCAGGCAAACGTACTGGGAGGGTTAATTGTATGTACCAACCTGACTTGGTCAAGGGATGCCCAGACATCTGGTTAAACATTATTTTTGGGTGTGGCTGTGAGGGCGTTTCTAGAAGAGATTGGCATTTGGATCAGTGGACTGAGTAAAGCCAATGGCCCTCCCCAGTGTGTGGCATCGTCCAATCCTTTGAGGGCCTGAATAGAACAAAAAGGTGGAGGAAGGAAGAATTCTCTTTCTCTGCCGGACTTGGGTATGTCACTGAGCTAGGACATCAATTTTCCTCCACCCTCAGGTTGGAACTTACACCTTTCGTGCTCCTGGTTCTCAGGCCTTTGGACTCAGGCTAGAAATATACCACCAGCTTCTGGGGTCTTCAGCTCATAGATAGTAAATTGTGGAACTCTTCAGTCTCCATAATCACGTGATATATATATACATATATACATATATATATATATATGTATATATATATATATATATGGAAAGAGAAAGAGAGAGAGGAAATATACATATTTTTCCCACTGTTTCTGTTTCTCTGGAGAAGCCTGACTAATACACAGACTGAAACTGAATCTTTTGAGCTAAAGCTCAAGAATCTGTATTTTACAAGTTCCTCAAGTGAACTGAAGTTTAAGAGAATCATTTATCTAGTTCACTTTGAAGTCATCAAAGAGTGGAGGTGATATTGTAAAATGCTCTTTAAGTAGTTATAGCTGAGCAGGAGGGTACTCTAATACAAGGGCGGAGCTGAAAGGCCTGGCAGCCATTCCCCCAAGTGAGGGTGGAAATAGCACTGGCCATCTGGTCCCAGCTCTGGTCTCCATCATGGGCTCAGCCATCCCAGAGTCCGGACACATCATAGGGCTTGCTTGCTTCCTTCTTTCCTCATTTGTCAACATAGCAAAGGAGCTCTCCCTTGCTTCCTTCATAGGGTTCCTATAAACATCGAATGAGCTGATGTGTGAAAAAGACTTTAAAACTTATTTAACCCAAGGAATTATTTATTCCTGTGAAATGATGAACAACCACCCTTTCCCACTTCCCCTGCAGTTATGGGGAACCAGAGGTTTGTGTTTTCCCCTCAGTGGACTCTCCACAAAGATCGCATTCACCAGATAATTGCAGACTTCATTTTATTCAACTGCGGATTCAGTCCCAGGATGGGTGCCCATAACTAATGGGAACGTACCCCACCATTTCAGGCAAAAACAAAAAGAAAATGATTTTCTCTCATTAATATCATTAAATAGTTACTGTGTTTTAACTCTATCAACCTCTCTCTCAAGTTCAAGGCCTGGATTTCCAGTTGTGCTCTGGGTAGCTCCCCTCAATATTCCTCTACCTAACCCCAGAACCCTGTGTGTCCCAAACTGAACTTCTTACATTCCTGCTCTTGACTTCCTCATTTCTATTCATGGCTTCACCATCTTCCCAGTACCTCCAGCTGAAGAACCCACAGTCAACTTGGACCCCTCCACATCCAACCCCTCACCACCGGGAGACAGAATCACTCACAGATTCTTTTTTCTCTAAACCCACCACCACTGCCCTCATTCCAACCCCCATCTATTGCCACTTTGGCTCAGGGTCATGGCTGTGCAGTAGTAAAAATGTTGTAAAATAAAGTCTACAGAGTCCATTCAGAGCTGAATCGTTCTTAAGTGAACATAACCATAAGACAAGACCTTTTTCATGTTGATGCCTACATGTTTGCTAGTTGACAAGACCCAGGAGAGGATGTGGGAGGTCTTCCCCTGTAAGATCTCTGCTTTAGAATACATGTAGGGAAGCTTCTAGCTAAAACTGAAAGCAGCATTTCTCCTGGGACTCTGGAGATACCCTGGGTGTTTTGGCTTATTTTTCTCACCATCGTAGTAGCTTTTTCTGAAAATGAACTACCTTCCATGGAGATCATTGGGGTTTCATTTTTGTCTCACAACAACACCACCAGGATGCAGGACAGGAGGCTGAAAGGAGCTGGAATCCCTGAGCCACAGTGAGGGCCCTGACCTGCCTCCCTCCGGACTTCTGGTTGTGTAAAATGAGTAACTCCGTTACTTGAGCCATCACTGGCCAACTGTTCTGTTGCTTGTGACCAAACGCAATCTTGACTGAGAGTGAAAATATGGAGCTGGAATTGAGTCCAAATCTGTCCAACTCCACCTGTTCTCTTCACCTCTGCTCTATGCCGTGGCATATCTGAGGCAATAGCCATGCAGATGGAGAAGAAATATGTCCTAACGTGACCAGAAAAGGCTCAGCTCGCAGCTGATATCCTGTAGACCCTACTTCAAGATTTTCAACGTGGATAGCCACTCTGAAGGGTGCCATCCATAGCCAGCCAATTACAACTTGACTGCAGCTTTAAGCATGCTAGGAGCTAATTCAGTCATGTGTCTGGGGGGTGGGAGTGCATCAAGACACTGATTTGGTTTTCAGAACTTGCCAGGGGCTGTTCCTTTCTTTTGACTGTTACCCAGGCCTTCAAACTTCCACATCTGCCTCAGGAAATTTTATGAAGTCAGGACCTGGCTCACTGAAGGCACAGCTTCCATCAGCATTTGAACCAGATGGTCCTTCCACTCTAGGTGACAGAAAGAAATTTTTTTTGCCTGGTGTTTTAGGAAACAAGTGGCCCTCATCTAATTTGATCTGTATCTGAATCCTGTGGCCCGGCACCAAACTAGAAACATGGATGAAAATAAAAACATAAGGTGGGCAGTTTTGTACTAATCAGAAACTTGCTTCCAGACCATGCCTAACGGGTCACAATGAAAGAAAGGATCATAGCAGGGACACAGAAGGCTGGAAGGAGTTGGAGAGAGAGGGCAGCCTGCGAATTAAGGGTGAAGGAATGTACCATCAGCTTTTATCAGGTTTGACATGGCATCCGTCCTCTGCAGCAGGTCCCCTTCTCCAGTGTTTACATTTGTCACATCTCTTTTCCTTCCAAACAAGAGATGCTTGACAGTCTGCATGGCTAATTTGTAAGGTGCCAGGGTGCCTCAGCCATCCATGCATATACATTTTTGGATGGACAGAGGGCAAGTGTAAGGTAACAGCTACAATTTGGAGGCAGTGAGACCACAATACCCCTGAAACATGCCTGGTGCAAAATAACATTTGGGGGACCATTACCTTCATCATGCAAAACTAAATTAATGACTTTCTCACCCACTACAGAGGCCAGTGTGCACCAGAGCCCAAACCTTCAAGAATGAGACTCAAAACATATTTGTGGGAAATTTTAGTGATTTTGACTTTCTGCCCAGACTAACAAACTTTTTCACATTTGCAAAATTCTCATCTCAGTTTCGGTTGTCCTGGCCCCATCTATTGGATAAAAAAAATCAGTTCAGATTTCTCCCTTCAGGTGTTTAGAGCAGTTAGGGGTTTGCCTCCATTTCTGCAATAGAACTAAGAGGTGTGTGTGTGTGCGGCATGAGCACGGGGTACAAAGCTCTATTGAACCTTGCATTCCTGATTAGTTTTGGTCACAATAGCTGGGCCTGATCCAGTTTATTTTTGGTCTTGCAAATAACCTCTAATTGTTGATCAGCTACTCGTTTGTTTTTAGTTGGACCTACCATAGGAACACCAAACCTTCTTGGTTTAGTCAGTCAGCATATTTATTGGAGTTATTGTTCTAAGGAGGTACAAGACATGACTAAAGGAGGAACCAGGCCTTTAAGAGATGATGGTAGAGCTAGGGAGCAAAAAGTGAATGCAGTCTTATGTGTACACGCATGTGTGAAATTTTCTTGGAAATGACTCTTTCATTTGCACCAGATTCACAAAAGGATTGGATGCAGTGAAATGCTACAAAAGAGAGAATATTGCCTAGTAGGTTCTGGAGACGACTGAGATCTGGATGGGGGCAGAATCGCCATGAACCTTGGTTTTCTCATTTGTGAAATGGAGACGATGATGGGGATGTGTTATGAGAATTGAACAAAATAGTGGATAAAAGCATTTGCCATGGTGCTTGGAACATAATAGGTAATCAATACGTTTTAGCTATTGTGAGGAAGAAGGTGAAGAAGAAGAGTAAGGTGAGGAGAAGGAGGGAGGAGGGGGAGAAGGTGAAAAGAAGGTATTGGTATGTGGAATTTTCTAAGAGAGGACCATAGTTTGTGAGCCCCAGGTGCCATTCTCTTCTTTAGCCTACTTCCCTTGGAAGCAAGACCTGACTTTAAAAGTCCTTAATTTGCATTGAATTAACAGGAGCCTTAAAATAAAATGAGCTAAAATATTAGATTCTGTTAAAAGAGACCTAGTATGAGAGAAATTTTAGTCTAATGGAATTTTACTATGAAAACCAGCAGAACAAATTATCTTAAAACCATGTAAAAATGTATTTCTTCAGTTACCAAGAGGAAAAATGAATATGTATGGAGCCATTTTTATTTGTATCAAAATTCACTTACTAAACACTAATTTATATAACAATTTTTTCTGAATCAATTGAGTCCCATCTCTAAGGTCTTATACATGAAATCCCAGGGACAAAGAGGTAAATATGGAATGTGGTAATTGAAACATCCTCATGAAATAATACATCTGTAAATCTCCGTACAAGTTTTCCAAATGCACTCGTGTGTATTGTCTCATTTGATCTTTCGAAGTTTTTGTGAGGAGTATGTCATATCTATTATTATTATTAAAGCTATTTCCACATTTAAAACTTGAGGAAGTCTTACGTCCACTTTATACATTTAAAGTTTGAGAAGTTATTACTAATAAGTGGAAGAGCTGAGATTTAGATCTGAACCTTTTAAATCTAAATCCTGTTTCCTTAGGGTTCACCAGGCTGCTTAAAGCAGATGTACACAGATAAGGTAAAATATTTACTCTAAGACTAGAGTGAGTAATTTGTGCATCTGATGGGGGATAATGCTATTGAATGTTCACTTGTATACACGGTGAGATTGGAAATATATGTGTGTGTTCAGTGGACATATGAAATGTATACTTACATATACACATACACATGCGTATAGTTTTATATATGTACACATACACATGTATGTGTGTGTGTTTATGTGTGGTGTAATATATTTGGGGATATACATATATACATACATATATCTGCGGATGGGGATATCTTAAATGAAATCTTATGAGGATATCATAAGCTGATTGAATAGAGAAGAGATGAGTGGCATAAGAACGTTGGGAGAAGAATCAGAGAGCAAAAAGGAAAGATTCGAAGAAGAACTGAGAAATTGTCCCTGCTCTCAGTCCATTCAACAGGGATGTAAAAAGTCTAGCACTCAAAGCACCATCAACTGCACACTCATGGCTGACCTCACTCATTGATCTTGGCACTGAACTTGGACACAACCACAATGCTTCTCAAAACTCTGCTCCGAGCAGCAGTCTCGCCATTAGATCAGTGATAGCACCTAAAAAGCTTTCTCAGCATTCATTGCCTTAGGAAATATTGACATTACTCTCAGCAGTATGTTTAATTGAATACGGTAAACCACGAGTACCTGCCATTTCGATCCATCCACTCAATCATGGAGCAGTCGATATGCTCTGTCTTAAAGCTAGTTCCTCATTTTCTGGGTCTTTGATACCACACCCTCAGGGAAACTTCCTCAGAGACCCTATTTATAATATAGTAGCCTTCCCACTTCTATATCTCAACACCTTGTTTGCTTTCCTTCATAGCTGTCATTGATTTGGTTCCTGTGTTTTCTGTCCCCTTCACTAGACAGCATGCTGTGTCTCTCTAGCACAGGGTATGAGTTCAGTAAGTACTGATTCAGTGATTACCGGAGCACACGAACACATGAATGAATACTTGGTGCCTGACCTCAACTGGCTCAGAGTCCAGGGTGAGAGGCTCTTACGTGAACAGATAAACAGCATTAGCAACACTGTACAAGCTCAAAGAACACAGGGTGCAAAGTGCTAGGAGAAAACAAAGAGAAGACAACTGGAAGACTTCCCAAGAGATGTTCCTCAAAGGGTGGGGTAGGGATTAGCAAAGCAACAAAGTGAGAAAGGACACCCAAGTTCAAAGGCAAATTTAAAATGTTAGCATTGAGGATGAACCTGAGCCTGAGTGAGGCTGAAACACAGGAAGGCATCATTGGGGTGGGGATGAATGAGTGGCCAGTGAGGAGCCACGGAGGCCAGAGAAGCCCCATCAACAAGGGCTCCCAGCTGTTTCCTTCTTCTGTCTCCTTCTGCCCAGCTCCCAGCCCTCCTCCTCTCAGACTGCCTGGTCAGGAATCCTGTTCATTTTTACAATGAACGTGCTTCTCTTTGGTAGACAGTCTAAGCCCAGAAATGGAAGAAGATTATCTTTGTGTTTATTTTACTCTCACTTTAAGGATCTTATCTTTAGCAAATCCACCATCATGGTTCACCACAGCAGGACACGATAAGAAGAGCCACTTTGGGGGGAGAGGAGGGAAGGCAATTATTTTCCTCAACCCCATTAAACTGTCATGAAGTTATTCCTTATTTACAAATGCAGATTCATGGCTTAGAGTTCATAGGCTCCAACAGAGGAGAGCAGAGATGAAATCCTGAGGTACACAATAGTTCTGGTGTCTGGACTTTGGGGGAACTTTTTCAGGTTTTATGAAGAATTAGCTTTTATACTAAACTTTATTCAATTATATCCCTGAATTCTTTCCCCTTTGGAAAGGACCTTTCAGCCATTCAGCCTGGAGAACAGCCCACGTCAAATTCCAAATGAAATGTAGTAGAGGGTCTGGAATCCTCCGAGCGCAGACAACAGAAGTCTCGTTAAGGGTGTATAGACATTCACAAGAAAGCCTGACTCACTTATATCCCAAGAACGGCACTGGGAGAGACCAGGTCTCAGGGACATACACAAAAGAAGGCTGCTAGGAGAAAGCAACCATCACTCTCCCTCATGAAATTTTCTTTGGCCAATTGCAAAGAGAAAATCACTTGGAAATGTCAATTAGCCTCACTTGTTTTTGTCCATTTTCATTCCTTTTCCCTTATCAAATCAAGATCTATGATGGCTTAATCCCAGCTCAAACTCTGGGTCAAATGTTTAGAGGCCAAAAGGGATAAAGAAAAAGACTGAGTGAAACCTTAGACCAGGACTCAAGTATTTAATTTACCTTGATGTAATAAGTGCATTGGTAATAACTTCAAAACATAAAATGATGTTATGTGACAAAAAGTGCAGATCTCCCTGTTTTCACCCCTTACACTCTTCCCAGGAAGCAGAAATAATCCTCAGTTGCCAACAATATAGAAACAAATATTTTGGGGCTTTTCCGGGGTCCTATTTTTAACAGCAGCTTTTCCTTCAAGTATAGTAAATTTTACATAGTGAGTAAGCAAACCACTTATTCTCTTTGCAGACCCAACAAGCTTAGACCAAATATATTCTGTGAAGTTTGATTTTCGCACAAGAGAACAATCCCAAAGGTCATATGCGAAGGGGCGGGACTACGTGAGTGAGAGCTCTTTGGCAGCAGAATGATGCAAGAAAAAATTCTTTAGCTAAATCGGTACTGAACCCTTCGTTGACATTTCATAAATAGTACCTATTGGGATGCGTTTTCAACTCTCAGATCTAAAACTTCTTTACATTTTAATGTTTCTGGAATTGCATTGCGTCTTACTATTAAAACGTGCATTTACTTAATGTAATAGTATTTATTTTCTTCCCGAAACATTATTATTAAATTGACAGTGAATCTCATAATAGGTAACACTTGAATATTGAAGAAATTACTATATTATTATTATTATTATTATTATTACTTAAAGTGAAGAATTCACACAGGGAGGCATCACATGTGAAGAGACTGGTGGATTAGTAAACTGACAATTAAGTGATCAGACCATGAAGACCCTTGAGTGCAATGCTTAGGAGTTTGTAACTTTATGGTCTGCTGTGTTCACTGTTTTTTAAGTAAGGGAGTAGCATACCTAGAGACATTATAATAGTGACATGGAGGGATAAGATGCTAGAGGAAGGGGGAACAAAGGCTATTGCAAGTGTCCTGAGAGCTAAGAGAATCTGAGCAAGAGTAAAATGAGTGCTGAGATGGAAAGAGTAAGATTTGAGGGATATCTAGAATGTAGAATTGTCACAGTCTGGGTGTGGACACTGGATATGGACAGCTTTCCTAGATTTCTCATTTCTCACAGACATAGCTGTTGACTTTCCTCATCATGAAGTTTGAAATGGAAAGCTCCAGGTAGGCCTCCAGGCCATGGTTCTAGTACAAACTTTGGAAGCTCTGCAGCACACACTAAATCTGTCAACCATTCAGCCTGAGATTCCTGGAGCGCAACAAGTATGTCAACCCATGAGGCACCCTCAAAGATAGAGAAAAGTATCTGCCCACACAGAGGAAACAATCCCTAAGGGTACCACTGCTTGTGTCCCAAGGAGGAGATGCAGTAGAATGACATCTAGAAAACACTGCCTCCACCCAAAACTCATCAAGGGCAAGGTGACATTTGAAGAAGCTTCTTAGATCTCAAGGGACTGATTATATAGGTCTAAACCGCAATAGGAAAACTCAACACTCCATAGGTTATCATGACTTTCAAATGAAATTAAAATTCCTAAGCCCCATATCCAATTCACCTTTTTTATCTCCCGCTGCTTTATGCACCTGTACTAATAATTATTAACAACTACTGAGTATGTACTATGTGCCAGGTGTTTTGCTAAGCACTTTACATTATCTCATTTAATCTTTAGACTAACTTTATGTGATTTATTATTATTATTATTACTATCACCATCATCATCATCATTATCATTGTCGTCGTCATCATCCCCATTTTACAGATGAGGATGCTGAGGGTTCCAGAGATCAGTTAACTTGTCTAAAGTAAAAATCTTAGTAAGTGGCAGATCTGAGAATCAAATTCAATTCTACTTGGCTACAATATAGGACCAATGCCCTCACAGAATACAACTAAAATGTCTGAAAAAAATGTAAAAACAAATATTTGAAGGCAAAAAAGACAATGATAATGGAAGGGAAAGGAGCTGACATTGAGGACAGGCAAAAATTCCAATACAAAACCCAATCTTACTGGCTGGAAGAACAGAGGTTGGGGCTATCAGAGCCATTATGGGGGAAATCCCAGGAAGGAGAAAACCAGAAAGAAGGAGCCCTAACTTCTATATATAAGCCCTGTCCAAATCTCTGGCTGAGCCCTGAATCACGAATAAATAAAGCAGACTCAAAGCAAACCAGCTAGGAACAAAAGATTCAACTGAGATTACGGCTGCGACCTACTGCAGGGGAAGCAATTGGAGTCCAGCCAAGTTAAGTGCCCACTAAGAAAATAACAACCGAATCCACTGTTTAAAAGAATATAACCAGATCCACACTCTTTATAATATAACATTCAGAGTCCAGGAACAATGCAAAGGTGATCAGCATACAAAGAAACAGGAACATGTGACGGATAGTCAAGAGAAAAGATAAACAATGAAGACCACCCTGACAAGACCAGATATTGGAATTAACAGACAAGATTTTCAAAGCAGCTGTTTAATTACAATTAAGAATATGGGGGGCGGGGGGGAATGTACCATAATGGATAAGAAGATAATGAGTCTCAATAGAGAAACAGAAAACATAACCAAATGGAAATTCTAAAACTGAAAACTAAAATATCTGAAATAAAAAAATTCCCTGGATATGATCAGCAGTGGACAATGAATATAAAAATAGATCAGTGGAAATAATCTCAATATGAAGAACAAAGAGAAAAACAATTTTTGAAAAGGAAAGAGAATCTTAATAAACTAAGAGAGAAGGAAAGAAATAATAAAGATGAAAAAAGAAACCCATAAAAATAAACAGACAAACAATAGAGAAAATTAATAAAGCCAAAAATAGACTTTAAACAGGTTAAAAAAAAATACCTCTATAAGTTCCTAGGAAGACTGATGGGAAAAAAAGAAAGAGAACACCAAGTATTCATATTAGAAATACAGGAGGAATTAACATTACAGATCTTACAGACAACAATGTAAGATCTTACAAATGATAATAATAGAATTTTATGAGCAACATTATCCCCAAAATTCGACAACTTAAATGAAATGGATTAATTTCTCTAAAAATGCAGCTTAACACAATTGATACAAGAAAAAAAAAATCTGCAGTCACTAACCTACTAAAGAAATTAAATTCATTATCAGAGAAATGCTAACAAACGAAATTTCAGGTCCATGGTCTCAATGATGCATTACCTCAAACATTTACTAGGAAAACACCCACTAATCTTACACAAAATTTTTCATAAAATCCTCAGGGCCACAGATGCCAGACCCTTAACAAAATATTATCAAAGTGAACCAAGCAATGTATAAAAAAGGATAATACATCATGTCCAAGTGGAATTTATCCTAGAAATACAAAGTTTTAACATTCGAAAAGGAATCAATAGAAATTCAACAAATTTAGAGAATAAAGGTGAAAAAAAAAACCCACGTGACCTTTTAATCATTCAGACAAAGCATTTGACAAGATTCAAAATCTCTTCATGATGAAAATTCTCAGCAAACTAGGAATAGATGGGACTTTCCTCAATCTCATAAAGGGTATTTATAAGAAGCTGATAGTTTAAATTACACGTAAATCACTTAATGGTAAAATAGTAAACACTTGTCCTCTGATATTCATAAAAGACAAAAATGCCTCTGTCATCATTTATATTGAACTATTGCACTAGTGGTCCTAGCCATTGTGAAAGGGCAAGAATAAAAATGTATAAAGTTCAGAAAACAAGAAGTAAAACTGTCTGTTTGCAGATGGCATTGTACACATAGAAAAGTGTAAGGAATCTACAAAACAAGTCTTAAATAAGTGAATTTAATAAGGTCACAAGATATAAGATTAGAAAAATCAAATGCATTTTTACATACTAGCAGAAAAGAATTATAAAAAGACATTAAAATGTGAAAAATTAAATTTGTAAGTGTTAAAGAACATAAAGTACTTAGGCATAAATTCAATGAAGGATGTACACATCCTCTAGACTAAAAACTAAAAAACAGTGCAAGAGAAGTTAAAGATAATGTAAATAAATGGAGAACTATATCACGTCCAGGGATTGAAAGCCCCTAGTGTTAAGACATCAGCTATACCCAAGCTGATTCATAGAACCAATGCATTCAGAATAATAATCCCTGCGGGTGTTTTGTTTTGCAGAAATTGACAATCTTATTTGAAATTCATAGCTATCTCAAGAAGACAAAGTTAGAGCAAATAGTACACAACTTTCTAAAAAAAAAAAACAAACTAAAAAAAAAAGGTCCGCCAGTTTCATAAACACTAAACATATAGCTACAAAGACTGTGACGTGTCTGAGATTCTACTGAATGTCAGTCTAATAAGTTAGCCTGACACAGTTTCTTGGGGGCTGCTGGAGGTCATCAGACTTGGGTTACAGACAAAGGACAGTTTATTATTCACAGGGACAGCAGTAGCCAAAGTGTCAGCCAGTGCAGATTCTCCAAGCCTCAATTCCAATAGGGTGACATGAAGCAAACTGGGGACATCTGCATATATAGTGGGTTGGATTACACAAAAGAGTAACCTTTTAAAGAGGACCTTAGGGAAGCCAAATCTTCTACAATGGGCAGTAAACCTGCCTGACCTTTGCCCTGGGAGGAGATAATCTCTTTATTATACTACCCCTTGCTCTAGAGCAGGGGTGTCCAAACTTTTTTCAATGTTTTTCACCAAGGGCCATATGCAGTAAAATACACAAACAGTCGGGCCACTCATTCGAGGTGAAGTACGTATTGCCTCACCTGGTTTATTTAAGTAAACTAAATATATTTTTGGAATTTGCTGCAGGCCAATTAACAATGGATCATGGGCCACAGTTGGCCTGCGGGCCGCAGTTTGGACACCCCTGCTCTAGAGGGAGAAACCATATTTTCCAAGTGTTCACAGTATAGTCGGGAACGAATGCAGTCAGCGCCTCTGCTCATCAGATAGATGGGAATGGAAAAGAGCATGTGGTTTCCCAACCATCTACCTTGTAGACCTAGCAATTCTACTTCTAGGTATTTACCCAAGAGAAGAAAGAACCTATTTCTGCAAACTCATCCTAGAAAATATGCTACATACCTCATTGTTGAATATCACTAGGGTCTCCTTCAAAGTACTTGCCTTGGGAAACTGTGCACTGACACCAGCGCCTAGTCCACACCTCAAAGCAATTTTGGAACTCTTTTAATGGCCATCAGAGCTGTTGTCACATTACCCTTGATGTCCTGAATATCATCAAAATGTCTTCCTTTCAATATTTCCTTTATCTTCGGGTAAAGAAAGAAGTCATTGGGGACCAGGTGAGTAGGGAGCATGTTCCAATATAGTTATTTGTTTACTGGCTAAAAACTTCCTCACAGACAGTGCTGTGTGAGCTGGTGCATTGTCATGATGCAAGAGCCATGAATTGTTGGCAAAAAGTTCAGGTCGTCTAACTTTTACATGCAGCCTTTTCAGCACTTCCAAATAGTAAACTTGGTTAACTGTTTGTCCAGTTGGTACAAATTCATAATGAATAATCCCTCTGACATAAAAAAAAGGTTAGCAACATCATTGCAACATGTTCGCAAACTTAATTGGCATACCTCCTATGCATAGGAAAGAATATTACTCAGTAATAAAGTGGAATAAAGTAACAACGTAAGCAATAATATAGGCAATTCTCAAAAACATCATACTGAGTGATCGAAATCTTACACACAATGTACAAATCCATTCACAAGAATTATAGAACAGGTAAAAACTAATCTATGGTGAAAAAGATCAGAACAGTGGTTGCCTCTGGGTATGGTAGCCAGAAATCTTCGGAAGAGTCATGAGGAAATTTTCTAGGGTGGTGGTAATGTTTCATATCTTGATAGCACGTTGGATTACACATTCATCAAAACGCACCGAATGGTACACTTAAAATTTATGCATTTCATTGTATGTAAAGGAAAATTCTTAAAAGAATCACAAATGTTAAACTCTAGTGAATGGCATGCATCCAAAAGATTTAGGGGAGATTGTTCTGATGTCTGCAACTTACTGCAAAATGAACAAAAATGGATA
The DNA here is from genome assembly GCF_964194185.1 of Rhinolophus hipposideros. Lineage (NCBI taxonomy): Eukaryota > Metazoa > Chordata > Mammalia > Chiroptera > Rhinolophidae > Rhinolophus > Rhinolophus hipposideros. The sequence continues at coordinate 14,598,804 of NC_138055.1, forward strand.
GATAAATGATAAAACAACTATAGTAAGCTGTCAAATATAGAATTTAGTGATATGTGTTCAGTATAAAACTATTTCAACTTTTCAGTATGTTTGAAATTTTTCATAAAGAAAATATTGGGGGGGAAATAAAAGATCAGGATGTGCCTAACCGAGAGAGAGCGAATAATAATATCTCAAGTCTATTTAATTCCAAAACCCAATCTGTCAACTCTTACATGTTATTTTTTTTCTTATAAATTAAACCAAGCTGAGCTGTTATTATTCCCCCATCAACCTCACCTTTTTTCACCTCTTTGTTTTCCCCACCTATAAAACAAACTCCCACTTATTTTTCATGAGCAAACCCTATGAACTTATTAGCAGAAAATCCATTCTCTTCCTTTAAACAATTTTCTCCATTACATTGCCTAAGAATCCCAGGGACTTTTAGAGTCCAGACCACTGTTCATATGATGTCCCACCCAAGTGGACAGAGAAGACTCGGGACAAATCAGTCCTCTTGCCACTGTGTTGCCATTGAAGCCTGGCCCTATCGGCCCAACACATGGCACTTGTGGCCACTCACTGAAGTCACTGTGATTCTTTGGAGCAGGACTATTCTGGTCACTCAGAGTTAAGCTCTGAAATGCTTACAAGATAGGAGCTCGGAGCCTCAGCTTTTCCAGCTGATTTGAAGTCTACTAAACCCTCCAAACCCTTCCAGAAGCACCGAGTCATGATGGCTTATGATATTTGCCAACTCTGGCACCCAGAACTGTGGTCTCTTTTCTCTCCAGGTCAAGCAGCTTTTCTTTGCACCTTCAAAACACAAAGAATCTGATTACACCCTTTTCCCCCCAAATTGTGGGGCTATGTATCATCCTTCTAACTGAGTAATAATAATTATATACTACCACTAATAATAATAGTACTAGAGATTTATTTTTTCAAAGAAACTTTCCAAGTGATTGTGAGATTCTGACACCCACCCCAGCAGGAAGAATTGGGGAGAAAGGGAAAAACAGAGGTATGCAGGAGGTACCACCTTCGATGATTCCAAAAACAATATTATGACACCTCTCACACTGAAAAAACAAATTTTAGTTTCTAATGGAGTATTCCACTAATTATATGTATGAGTATTTTCAAATTATGTTGCTACAGTTATTAATAAAATACAAATTAATTTAAAGGTATTGCTAATTCATAATGACCTCTGTCATTTCCTATTTCTCAATTAATGGTTATCAAATGTCCAGCAACTCTCATGCATGTATGTGGACGTGAGAGCGAGCATAACAATGAAAATTGTAGGCATTAAGATAGAGTGTTGAGTCTCAAAATGCTTGTGCCATTCATCTAATATGATTCCCCCTATTCAGCTCATATCTTTATCCCTTTTGATTTTTTTTTTTTTGAGCCTCTCTCCTGTACCAGGAATTGTACTTAGATGCTCTACCTACAGTGACAAGAAAAATAGACACTTCTTCCGATTTTAAGAAGCCCAAAAACCAGCTGGGACAGCCATGAATTAGCCACCCCAATATGAGTGGTAAGTACCAATTTAGGGAAACACAGAGAACTAAGGGAACCTAACTGACCAGAGAAGGACCCAGCAAGACTTCGCAAAGAGATCTATGTTTAAGTTCGGGCTTGAAGGATATGCAGCAATTAGCCAAGCAAAGAGAGAGAGTCTGGAGGAGACTGAGGGAAGAGCTTGACACCAGGTTTGACACCAGCTCTATTACCATCCCTGTTTCTCAGATGAGGACACTGTGGCATTGAGAAGTTGAATACTTTGTACAGAGCCTGATATGCAGTAAAAATAATGGAGCCAAGACTTAAGAGTAGAAACTAAGTCACTTCTCTGGACTGCATTGGTCAAACAAAGGAGTTGGACTAAGTGGTCACCAAAACACCATCTAACTCTAAGATTTCCATGGGAAATAATAACAGGTGATGTGTAAGGGTGTTATTGAAACTATAATTGAATACTCTTTCCTTTTAAAGAAAATACACATTCTTTTTAAAATAATGTAATTCAATTAGTGAAACAAGCCAACATGCCCTGATAAAACTAAGGTTTATAATACCATGAGCCTTTGTGGGTTAACAGAGGGAGTGCCATGATATCAGCATGTTCAAAGATGGTTAACTGGTACTGCAGAATAGATTTCAGAGGAGGCAAAGTTAAAATGAGAAAGAAGCACTAAAAGACTAATGAAATAATTAAGTAGAGACTTTGATATATGACCTTCACTTGACTTCCAGAACTCCACACTCTTGGTTTCCTTTTCATTTCAAAGACCACATTCCTTTTCAGTTGCCTTTGCAAGCTCCTCTTCTTTCCCAGGGAAGAGCTTAGGTTAGAGGCAAGAGGAAAGAGGGCAAGTGGAAAAAGCTGAAAGCAGCCCTGTGAGGCCGAGTGTTGGACAGGTAGACAATGGCCCACTAATAAGGGGCATTAGGAGCAATATTAACTGTGAGAAAACTGAGCTCCAAGGCATACCAAGAAACTTGCTCAAGGGTACTGAGCAAATTAGGCACAGAGCCAGTCTAGACTCCTTCCTCTCTGGGTTTTAAACTAAAACCTGCCCACTGACTTCCTTAAGATCAAACTAAGAACAGCCATTTCTGCAGAATAAGGATGGCATGCAGGGGACCTGAGCCCAAGCCTATGTCGTTGACTAAATACAAACAGTAGACGAGAATGCTTTGGTCCTTATCACCCACCTGGGACTGTCGGGACTAATTAATCATAGTGACAGCTCCCTGGATGCAGTCAGAGGGATTATTTTTTTCCTGAATGCTGCTAGTTTAACCTGCCTGAGGCAAGACTTCACTTTATGACACCAGGACGAAGCCTTGTTGAAAATGATGAATGCCTTTTGGAAAAGAATAACATTTTGATAAAGGCCCTTGCAATCAGCCTCCAGGTTGGAATAGAGTGGTTTTCCTTGTGTGTTTTCACAGTCATATTACAAGAAAGCCAGCTTTATCTCTGCGCTCCAAATCAACTAACCTAGAGAGGCCTATTAGAGATTAAAAATCAAATAAATAACTTGTCGTTGTATCCGGCTTTTCATGAGTAATTATGGCTGGAGCTGCCACTGAGATTCCAACTTTCTTCCAAAGGCCTGTGTGCATCTCATTATTCCAGTTACTGGTTCCCCAACAGTTTTTGAGATTATAAGTTGTGTTCAAGCTACAAACAGGGCCTCTCTATTGCCCAGAAAACAGATGTTATAAGGGTTTCGGAGGCTTTGTGCCGCACGTTGTTATTTCTATTCAATTTTTTTCTCCTCCATATTATTCTTTGTTTTCTTGTTTGCTTGTTTCAGTGTGAAGAGGAAGAAGACAAGCAAAGAGATGGAGGGAGGGAGAAAGAAAGGAAGAAAAGTGACTTCTGAAAAGCATTTGAAAGCCTACTAACGAGAAGAAATAGTTCCCTTTTTGTCGCATACTGGTGGTGATGCCCCCCCCCTCCAGAGATGTGTGATCTTTCAGAGACCGCCAGTCACCTGGGAGGGGGAGAAGAGGGACCAGAAAGCAGCTCAGCTGGATATGCCCTGTGAAAGCCAACGATGGCAAAGGGCAATCCTCATGTCCAGCCCAAACTCCTGGGCTCCTAACCGTCTTGCTAACTCCACTGGCCATCACTAGAAATGAAGATGCCAAGGAGGGAGAACAGAAACCAATGTCCGAAGCCAGGGCATAGGGTAGGGTTCTGCAAGTCAGCCAGGAAAGTACTGGCAGAATGGTGGGTGAAAACTAAGAAAGGAGCTGACTTAGAAACAAGGACTGCTAGTTTGTTTGCCTACATGGGGGAACCAGCAGGACACATATATGCTCACAAGCGCACGCACACACACCCACACATACCCAGGAGTATACACATAGTGCCTGAAATGCAATAACCAGCTAATACATACCATGATTAACTAAGGATTGGATTAAGCCTACTTTCTTCTTCCTTTGTCACTTCTGTTTACAAATAATTTACTGATATCATAGAATATTACTTTTAGTTACTATTAGCACATCTAAACGCATTAAAAAAAAGCTTTGAAAGTAAAAGAGAAACGGGGCCTTATAAAGGTATATATTGTTTATCCCAATAATTCCACTTAATACTAAGAATGTATACTAAGGATATAACTGAGCGCACCCAAAGATTATCTACAGGAGTTTTGCTATAGACTGAATGTTTGTGTCCTCCCGAAATTCATACGTTGAAGCCTAATGCTCAATGTATGGTATTAGGAGGTGGGGACTTTGGGGGGTGATTAGGTCATGAGGGTGGGGTCCTCGTGATGGGATTAGTGCCCTTAAGAAAGAGGCCTGGGAGAGCTTCCTTGCCCCTTCTGTCACATTGAGGACTCAAGAAATCAGCACTCTGCAACCCAGAAGAGAGCTCTGACCAGAGACCAGCCATCCTGGCACTCTGAGCTTGAACTTCCAGCCTCCAGAACTGTAAGAAAGAAATTTCTGCCGTTTATAAGCCACACAGTCTATGATAGTCTGTTTCAGCCACCCAGGTGGACTAAGACAAGTATCAATTGCAAAGTAATTTATAATAGAAATATCCAACAATTAGTTAATTGTACATCATAAAGTCAAATCCCGAGCTATTAAAAAATTACATTGTTGGAGAATATTAATCCGTTTAAGCAGACAAGAAATATTTATTTGGCACTAAAAATGTATAAAATATGATAAACAAAGTAGAAAAAAGACAACAGTTTATAAAATTATAGTTGTAATATGCTTGTAGTTTTTTAAAAATTTACAAATACATATATAGAATGTCTGAAAGATAGACAGCAAAATGTTAGCCAATCTTATATTGGTGGAGTTATAGATCATTTTAATATCTTATTTGTATTTATAATGAACATATATAAATTATGTAACCAGAAAGAAGTAATACAGTTTTTTTTTTCAATTCAAGTCAATTGTTTTATTTACCCATACACAATAGGTCTGATATGAAAACCAATAAAGATTTTGGTATTTAATACCAAAGTGTCCTTCAGATCAAACAGTTTTTCCCAACTATATACTCTCACCAGCTGTGTATGACAGGTCCCAATTCCCTATAACCTTAAATCTTAGGTATTACTGTTCTTTTAAAGCAAAATCTGTATCGCTTAGACGGGAAGCAAAGAAATAGTCACCCCAGTCTTTTTAATCTGCCCTTCTTTGATTTTCTAGTGAGGTTGAACGTGTTTTCATATGACTATCAACCATGTGTGGTTTTTCTGTGAGTGACAGGCCTGCTCTTTAAGATTGCGGAAACTTCCCGCAAATTCGGGTATGCTTAGATTCTGAAGAGCTGAGCCCGCATCCAGCCCTCTGAAAAGAAAAGGTTGCAACCTAGTACATGCAGACATGGCAAGTCACATGCACACTCTGGCCTGTGTGCCAAAATGGAGCGGTACTTACATAAGGGAAAGAGAAGTTAGAACCAGAGAACTTGATGATAAACATGGAGTTCTTCCTGTAGGGTTCTGGCGATTACATAGAGTGGGAGAACTCCCATAGACCCTTCTGACTGATTTTGTTTGCTTCAAGTTCCAGTTCATCTCTATCAATTTACTATAGGTCAGGCTCTTTTCTAAGCCTTTTACACATATTCCTTCCAATAACCCTAGGAGGCAATGCCCTTCTTATCCCCACGTGATACCTGAGGAAACTGAGGCACAGAGAAATTAAGTCATTTGCTTATGGTCACACAACTAGTAAGAGACAGGATTTGAACACAAACAGTCTAGCTCTGGAGTCCGTGGCATAACACTGCATGCCAGATGCTGTAAAGGCAGTCGGTAAACAAAATAGGTAACAGACCCTACTCTCACACAGCTTAAATTTTACTAAAGGATTAATAGTAAATGAATAAACACACAAGAGCCAAAGGAAAAGCAGAGGATGCCATAAAACAACATGCACCCATGTTCATTGCAGCATTTTCACAGTTGCCCAAAGATAGAAGCAATCCAAGTGTCCATCCATAAGTGAATAAAGAAAAGTAGTATATACATACAATGGAATATCATTCAGTCTTAAAAAGAAAGGGCATTCTGACACATGGTACAACATGGATGAACCTCGAGGACATTATGCTACCTGAAATCATCCAGTCACAAAAGGACCAATACTATCTGATTCAACTTATATGAGGAATAGAAGAGTCAAATTCTTAGAAAATATAATGGTGGTTTTCAGGGGCAGAGAGAGAGGGAATGGGTGATATTGTTTAATGAGTATAGAGTTTCCACTTTGGAAGAAGAAAAAAAGTTCTGGAGATGGATAGTGATGATGATTGCACAAGAATATGAATGTATTTAACATCACTTAAAAATGATTAAGGTGGTAAATTTTACGTTATGTATCTTTTACCACAATTTTTTAAAATAAAAAAATAATAAACAATATTTTTTAAAGAATATAACCAGAGGCCCCAAATTAGATTAGGGAGGGAGTCAAGGAAGGTGTATTTCAGGAGGTGACATTCCAACTGAGACCTGGGCATCAGAAGAATCAGCTAGGTGAAAAGTTGAGAGGAGCTATTCTTTTTAAAAAAATTATATTCTTTTTAGTCACAGTTGATGTTCAGTATTATTTTGTGTGGCTTTCAGGTGTACAGTATAGCGGTTAGACATTTACATAATTTATGCAGTGATCCCCCCAATTAGTCTAGTACCCACCGAGCACAATTCTGAACAGAAGGAACAACATGTGCAAGGTTCGTGGGGCAGTGAGAATGGTGGGCAGAACCCAGTGAGTGTGAGCAGTGTGGTGCACATTGAGGCCACACAGGGCTTCACAGACCTAAACAAGGGGCTTGGAATTTATTCTAAATGTGTTGGGAAGCCACAAATAAATATTGAACAGGACCATGACAAGATTTGAGCTTTGTATTAAGGTTTTTGAAGCGCCACCCATCTGCTCTAGGAGAATGGCTTGAAGGAGGGCAAGTTAGAAGGAAATCACCACAGTGTGAGTATAGGCAATGTCACATACGAGCTGAAGAAACTGAGGTACAGAGAAGTAATGTGCCCAGGGTCACATAGCACACAGCTCTCAGAACTCAGAACCAAGGTCTCAGCTTTCAACACCTGATTTCCTTATACTTTGTAGATTTAAGAGAGGAGAGGAGAGGAAAGAAGAGGGAAGAGAGGAGGGAAGGGGAAGGGAAAAGATGAGAGGAAAGAAAAGGGGAAGGGAGGGGAGGGAAGGAGAGGGGAAAGGACGAGAGGAGAGGAGAGGAGAGGAGAGAGGAGGGCAGGAGAGGGGAGGAGAAAGGAAGAGAGAAGGGGGAAAGGAGGAGAGAAGAGGAGAGGAGTGGGGAGGGCAGGGAAGGGGAGGGGAAAGGAGGAGAGAAGAGAGGAGGTGGGGGGGAGGAGAGAAGAGGAGAAAAAGAAAAGAAAAGGAAGGAAAGGAAAGGAAAGGAAAGGAAAGGAAAGGAAAGGAAAGGAAAGGAAAGGAAAGGAAAGGAAAGGAAAGGAAAGGAAAGGAAAGAGAAAAGAAATTAGAATACATGGAAAAGAAGATACATCATAGTTCAGACCCTCTTGAGACAGAAGTGCCATGCTGCTTCTCCACAGATGTTTCATATTTATGGATGTGAAACCAAACCATTTGATTATAAAAAGGGGTGGAGAAGGGTGAACAACACACAGAGAGAGATGGAAAGGCAGAGGATGAGAAAGGAAAAACGGGAAAAAGGAGCACACCCAGGAATCCTGAAACACTTACTCCTCTGGTCTGGGCCCTTTCTGTACCAGACAGCTGCAGATTTTTCTGTTCTCCTAGGGTTTGATCAACAAGGTAAGATCCCTGGGCCAGGAAGCCAGAGGTGGCTCAAGTAGCAATTTGAGGCTACACCTGTGTGGGTTGGTAGGCCCACTGGCAGCTTCTCTGTGGAGAACAGCGGGCACCAGGGCCAGCTTCTACAACTCGGGGGTCTCCGGGTGTTGGAACTTCACTACTTGCTTGGAAGACATGAATGGGAATTAAAAAAATGATTAATGAACACATCTCTCCAAAAGTAAGAAAAATCCCCAGCAGGTCTGAGTCCCCTCTCCAAAGATTAGGTCATGTTCGCAGATTAACTGGTACCAACAAACACAGAGCAAAACTTCAATTCACTGCACCCCATCAGTCAGGAACCCTCCCTTCCTGGGCTCATGTACAATCCTCCACATGAAGGAGAAAAGGCAAATACTTTCAAAAGTATATTAATTTGTGTTAAAGATTGATCTAAAACAACTTCCACGGGCCCCAAGACTCTATTTAGCTAAAGATACAACAGCATCAGAGAGGGTTACAGTTGAAAGAGAATCCAGAAATTTCACTTGTACAATCCCCTCGTCTTAGCGGCAATGAAATGCAGCATTGGGAAAGGAAATGACTTGTCCAAGTTCACATGAGGCCTTCCTGGCCAAACCATCCAGAGCTCCTAGTACATGTTTTATGCCACTCCACTGCACATCTGCATTTGGCCCCTCGTCCTGTAAAACAGCAAATCCATCAACTCACACCCATGCAGCTCCACACCACAGAAAATACTATCTCCACTGATTTTCTCAGCTCTCTTGAGAGGTAGAGGAGCTGATAAGACAGGACTATGTCTTTGTTCATCTCAGTGAACGTTCTATATGCAGAGCCTAATGTATAGCAGATCCCCACGAATGGTCGCTGAGTTAATAAAAACAGCTGCCCTTTGTCCACTGCTGACTGCGCCAAGCAGTAGGAGTGAGGGCTTCACCTGTGCTGTTTCCTCCGTACTCCTCGCTCTAAACCTCTGAGGTGGGCCCTGTTATCATCCTCCTTTCACAAAAGGATAAACTGAGGCTTGGAGACATTTGGTGCCATAGCTCTTCTCACAAGTGACAAGCCAAGATGAAAACTCACAAAGGTGGATTCAGAATCTACTTTCTTAATACCACACAGTTCATCTCTCTCTCTCTCTCTCTCTCTCTCTCTCTCTCTCTCTCTCTCTCTCTCTCTCTCTCCCTCTCTCTCTCTGTCTGTCTTATTTGGGCAGATGAACAAATGTCCATCTGACAATGAGAACCAGCAAACTAAAGGCCGAAGGTCACACAAGGTATAAAAGTGAGGTCCCTGGCCAGTCCTTCAACTCCAAGTCTACTGTCCTTCCCGCTGTCCCTAAAACCCCGGAAAACCTTAGCTTCTCAATGAAGGAATCAGTTACGTTACATAATGTACAGTGGTTACCGTATGAATATAGAATACTCCAGTTGTGAAAGGCAGGTGGTGAGTGCAATGCGAAGAATTCAGCTTTTGAAGGACATCATGCTTGACGGAACCCTGGGTACCTTGGATTAGGCGGATTGACTTTAGAGTTTGTCACCTTCCTGTGTTTATTTCATCAAAATGGGAACAGTATTACCTGCCTCAAAGAAGTTTGGTGTGACCTGCTGGCTGTGATTTATGTGTAGGTTGTAATACACACACACACACACACACACACACCATTACCTGAGACTCAGGATAACATGGTCTTTGTGAGCACAGACACAGCACTACCATTTTCCAGCTGGATGATTCACCTCTTTCTGCCCTGGGTTTCCTTATCTATAAGTAGCGATAATGATACAACCTGCCTCCTGGTGCTGTTGTGAAAACTAAATAAGTTCTTTATAATAAACATTTAGAGCCGCAACTGGCACATGCTACCTATGTGTTAGCTGTCGATTATGTTCCATTCATGTACATGGAAGTTTATAGCTATAAAGATCTAATGGTTTATAGCTTTAGTTTCATATATCCCTAAGGAAGGAAAGAAAAGCTTGTTGGAAGTGGGGAGTGGAAACGACACAGGAAAGGCCTGTGGGGACCTGGAAGACTTGCTTCACATTCCAGGGCCCTTAGTCTGGTTGGGGAGAACAGACAGAGGTAGTAGCTAACGGGGACTCAGTGAGCCACTGGGCACAAGCAGAGTTGCTTTGGGGGCCCAGCTGCAAAGTGGGGAGTAGAGTTGGGAAGGGGTTCTTTCTCCTTGACTCTGCAAAACAAACAAACAAACAAAAAACAGTTCCCTTTTGGAAGCAGCCAGAAATAAACCTGACACAATCAATGATGGCAATAGCAGTAGAAGAGGAGGGAGAATGGGAGAATTTCCCTAACAGCTGAACAGGTGCTGGCCAACAAAAAGGGGAGTTAAAGCAGAAGAAAGGTTACAGAGTGAGGCTGAGGCTTTGGGTTCCGTCCTGTTGTTAGGCAGGGAAGGATATGGTGGTGTAGCCATTTGGACTAGACATGTGGATATTGCGATAATGCATTGCTTATCAGTGTGCCTGGCACCGAATAGCTGTCCCACAAATAATAGAAAGGATGGGCAAATTTTCCACAAGCAAGGCTGAAAGTATTTCTAATTATCCCTGAATCATGAAAAAAAAATTGATCAGGGTCATGTCCTTTGGGTAACAAGAGGTTGTGCTATGAAGACCAGATTGAGATTTTCATTCATTTTGGGGGTGTGGGGGGAACCAAGAGCTATAACATTTCTGTAGCCCAAGTTGACACACTGAACATTTTCAAGCATGAGAAAAGTTGGAATTCAGCAAGGGCATTTTGACAACGCTGAAATTTATGTCTGGCTGGGAAGAGATAGTACCCCACATTTTTAAACAGTTTTGGTCAGAGGAAAAAAATGTAAAATTGGTCCCTAGGTAATGAGGCCTGATCTTCCTTTTATGGCACTCTAGTATGCAATTAAGGGTAGCTTCATGTAAACTGCCAGCACACTCAGACTTTTAACAGCCTTATGTGTGTCAGGAAGGAAAATAAATAGTCCCCTGTTTGTGCTTTATGTGGGGAAATTATTGAGATAAACAGCTTGGGCCTGACAGGTGTGACTTCTTGCAGCTTAACCGTGATGGATTCGCTAATGGCAGCTGAGCTGATAGCAGCAAACTGTGAATGGACGAGAAACATGGTAAAGATTCTGACAGTTATGTAAGTGTCAGAGCCAGGGAGGGTCTGTGAGGCATTCAGACTTTCAGAGTTTGGGAGTGTAGAAGGAACTAGACTACATGGGTGGGGAGACTTGTGCTGCAGAGAAGGTGGAATCCTAGGACTCCAGGGGAACTTAGAGATGGAGACAGTGAAGAACCCTGCAGAATCATGAAATGATGGATTCAGACTTGAAGGCCTGGGTTTGCCCCTGCTTTTGCCACTTTCTCCTTGCCTCTGGTCACCCCCTTCTGTCACCTCCACCACAATCCATAGTCTTCACCACTATTACAGTTTCTTAAAATACAGATCTAAGCACATCTCACATCCTTTCCCCTGTTTAAAACTCTGCAATAACTCCCTTCTGCTATTACGATACATTCTTTACGTGGCTCTAAAAGGACCTTCACAAGCCTGGCCTGTGCTTACTTCTCCAGCTCCGTAAACCCCAATTCCCAGCCACCCAAACTCTAGGATCTAGTCATTCTGAATAATCAGCTCTTTCCCCCAGTGTAGGGTTGCCAGGTGAAATACATGATGCCAGGTTAAATTTACATTTCAGAGGGATATGAATACATTTTAGTATAAGTGTGTCCCGTGGAATATTTGGGATATACTTATCCTAAAATGGTATTCATAGTATATCTGAAATTCAATTTTAACTGGGAAGTCCATATTTTTATTTTCTAAATCTGACATAACTATGGCAACCCTATTCTAATTGGACCCAGCCTTTCCTCACCTCTGGACATTTTTAAAAATGTGTCATCCTTTAGCTTAAACACCAAGCCTTTTCTCTGTCATTGCTTGGCTAAATCATTGAGTTAGGGACACCAAAACTTTATGTTCACTTTCCATAGTGTAAAGTTATTGCTGGGCTGTGGCTACTAAGTTAGAAACTATATTTCTAAGCCCCAGGTGGGACCATGTGATTAGATCTTATCAGTGGAGCACGAGCATAAGCATGCATGTCACTTCTGGGCCAAAGTTATTAATAAGCAGATATATTTTCTCCTATTTCTTCACCTGCCAATTAGAAATAAAGGACTCCAAGTTCTTAGGGGATGATACAACTGCAGGATGGAGGGAGTCTGGGTCCCTGAATCACTGGACGGCCACCCACAAACCAATCAAACTGACAGTTACATGAATAAGAAGTAAACTTCTATCATGTTGTCACTGAAATGTAGGGGTTTGTTTCTTATAGCAGCCAGCATTATCTTAGCTAATATACCCATTCTTTTGGTCTTAGTGTTGATATCTTCCTCATAGAGGGTCCTTCAAACAAGGTTAGTGGTGACTCTTATGTGCTCCCATAACCCATCTATTCTTACTCCTTCAGTGACTCCTACCATGATGTATTGTAATAGACTCTTTACTTGTCTATATATTTTTCTTACTGGGAAAATTGTTTCTTGGAGGTAAAGAGTATGATTGTCTTGGCCACAGTTATATCTGCAAAGCATAGCATTGGTACAGGAATGACTACATAGAGTCTCTTTGATTCTGTTGGTCTGTTTCCTTATTTTTAAAATCGAGGTGGCAAACAAGTGATTTCTATGATCCCTTCCAAATCTATAATTTAGGAGTTATGAATATAACTGAATATAAAGTTATGAATATCACTGAAATGCGCCATGTTTGACTTCCCAGGACCACCTTTTCCACTGAGGAATGACACTCTTTCCATTCCATGTGGTTCTGATGGGCTCAGAATCATTACAATTCATGGCACCCAACTCCCAACCTTTCACCACCACAGAAGTGGGCTGGTGGCCCAGGCTGGACTCTAGTGTGCCAACCTTCTACGACAGTTATTAGTCAGGGGCAAGAACAAGACCCCATCCAGATGTTTCCCTTAGTTTATAAATGCATGTTGAAACACAGAAGCTATTTTTCTACTGGGGTTCCTATGTTAGGAGGTGTATATGGGGGCCTCTTCGTGGTAATATGCTCCATTATTAGAGAGAGGGTGTCTACAAAATGACATACAGGAAATCAGAGTCAAGAAACAAAGAGAAAAACAGGTCCTCAATAATATTTTCTAAATTCCTGGATCCAACTGTGCCTGTAGCCAACTACCTCTGGACTTCCCACTTATGTGAGCCAATCAACTTTGATCCTGACGTAAGCCAAATCTTGGATTCTGTCGCTTACAACCGAAAAAAGTTCTGACTACTTTTTTTGTAAAGATACAAAAGTAGCATCTTTTTTTGTAAAGATACTACTTTATCTGTAAAAATAGTAGTTTTATGAGTTTAAAATAAAATATACCCCAAACCATACGTTGCTTTGTGTGGAGTAAGCATAAAATAAATTTTATTGAATTGATGAGGATGAGATAATAAATAAAATGGGTGTGTTAATATTTAACATAAAACATAAGGCATGTGTCTGTACTATTGTCTATAAAAGTGAATTAACTTAGAAATACTTTTGAAATTCAGTTTCATTCTGTAAGAGCAACCCTAAAGAACAGTTGAATAATTTAAAGATCTGGTGAGCCCTGGTCAGTAGGTACATGGCCTTTCCTTATTTTCACATCATACTAGAGGGTAGTTTTTAAACAAAATTTCTGATGATTTGCTGTAGGGAAACCAAGTTGCCAGTTTCATGACAAGGCCCCAGCAATCAAAACTATGCCACTCCCTGTCCCCAGCCTAGCCACCGGACCCTGGAGTAGAAATACCTTACCAAGCTGGGACGGTTAGATTCTGTGTACCTGGAATTTGAAGCTTAAACAGAGAGACACATGCTGGAAACTGGGGTGCCGGGTTGCAGGAAGAGCCCATCCAAGTGAGAAGGACCATAAACTTCTGCTTCTATATTTAGGCGCTGCTCTTGTTTCCGCTTTTCTGATTCTTGATTGTCTATTATTCCTCCAAACCTCTGAGCCTCCCAATATATTTTTCCAGAGTCTTTTTTCCTTTAGTTAGATAGTGGCAGGTTTTGTTGCTGACAATGAAAGAAACTTCACTAATTCACATGGGGTGAGAGAAGAGGACATTTTAAAGTTGATCTCAGGTATCATTGCTTCTGGGGTCCATCAACCGAGCCCTCCTGCCGGCATACCCCTCCCCCCACTGAAGCACTGCTCTACCTTATATTATGCCTCATTGAGAACCAGCCCACCTTCCATCATCACCAGTGTCCTGAAACCCAACCCCCCAACTCCCCTCAGACATGTAACACTTTCCAGAGTTGCCACTTGTTAGGTTATTCTGCTTGGTTATGCAGAATAATTTAGCTATTTTCTTGCGCTTCCCTTTGTCTCAAACTTCTCTTCTCCAGAGTAGGATTTTAACTTGACCTTTGCATAATCTGATATTTGGTATTTTTCAAAAAATAAAAGATCAGTCTTACTCCAAAGATGAATTCTGCTTCTATCCTCACAGGGACAATAATTGTTAGCAGCTTCCAAGTATCAGTTTGTTGCTGCTTCTTGCCTTAAAGATTTCAGAGCTACGTATGGGAAGTCAGAGTCACGGTATCTCTTTGCATGGAAAAGCCCAGTTTGCAGCACTTTCTTGGAACACTGCATGGCACCAAGAGAGGCGCACCTGGGCTTCTTGCTTCCTAACTTTCTTGCACCTTCGTTTCCCTTCCTTGAGACTTTGGTGCCTCTCTTGGTGCTTCCAGCATCTCCTACTGGTCACGTGAAACTGCAGCTCATCCTGATCTTTTCTTTCTCTCCCAGTTCTATCAGTAATTCAGAGCCAAAGAGAAGAATCCAGAGGAGCACTGCTTCTCTCCTCTCCAGAATCCTTCCAGGCATCTGGCGTTCCTCACCCAGCTGAGGTGGACAGGCCACGTGGCGACAGGCAAATAAGAAACAGGCCTCCATTCGGGTGATCCACTGTTTGGTGTCCGTTGTAGGCCAAGGAGCAGTCCCAGCTGTGCAGCAAGGAGGCCAACAACGTGCAGACAGTGACAAAGCAGTCCTCCCCTGAGGCCTCCAGGACCTTCCTCCCACAGCATCACCCTCCCGGCTGCCAATAGGCAGGAGGGACTGTCTTTCCTCACTGACTAGGTCACATGGAGTTGGCAACAGAAGCCTCCTGAAGGCCGTGTCCACATGTGGACAGTCATCATGGCGGAGGGGACCATCAGTTGGCAAATGGAGAAGCTCACTTGGGCATCCTGGGGTTTGGAAAAGAAAAACACCAACGAATGGCTAAGTAGCCACCACAGTGTCGCCCAGAACCACAGAGTAGAAGAGGCCAGAGCAGCAGCAGCTTTGCCCCACCAGATGTCTGGGAATCACTTCATATTTTGGACCACTTTCCTGTCTGTAAGTTGAAATGGTTGAACTGGATCTTGGAATCATAGAATACTAGAGAATGAGTGATCATCTATAAACCAATCCCCTCCTACCAGGGACTAGTAAACTGAGACTGAGTCAGATAGTCATCCTATCTTTCTTGAAACCTACTATGTGCAGGGTGAAGCGCTAGGTGCTAGGGATAAAATGGTGAGCAAAATACACACAACCCTTCACCTCCCAGTGCTTGCGTTACAGTGGGGGAGAGAGACGGGGAGAGAGAGAACAAATAGTCACATGTTTAACACAAACTGATGAGTTCTGTGAAGGGGAACATGGTTGTGGGGACAAAACCCCAAAAAACAGTTTCCAGGCTCTCGGCCTCACATAGAAAGGTGCTGGCTCGGGTAGTAAATGGCCATCAACTGTGATCAGATGCCAGCAGCTGTGGCTAGTTGGCCGTCAGCTGTAACCCGTAGGCCATTGGCCACTAATATAACGGCTGTGGCTACGCTAGCAGAGAAAAAGGAATGGGGGCTAGCAAGAAGATGGTGGCTGGCAAGCACGGACTGCTGTTAGGCAGATTATGCAGATCCTGCTTCCGGTGTCTCCAGCCCAGCCGCCAGCGAGAATATATTGGTTTGACTCCCCTATCTATGGCTCCGTGGGTGTTCCTTTTTGGCCTTACCGTGTCCTGCGTTCTTGGGCGGGGAGCGGGAGCTGAGACCCTGCACGACAAATGGCGCAGCGAGCAGGGTCCCCTGCGTGACACATGGCGTAGTCGGCAGGATACGGTGCCAGCCAAAGCTTTTCGAAGGGCGGTGGAGCAGTTTGTGCGTAAGAAAGCTCAGTCTGAGGAAGACCAGGAGGAGCAGCTGCCGGAGAGCTCGATTCCCGTGGAGGGGTGGAAAGATGTGGATGGTTCCCCAACCAGCAGAGGCCGGAGAAAGCGGAGAAAGCGAAGGTTGTTGCTGCCCTGTGGGCTGGGAACTGCTTGCTGAGCAGCCCGGATGCAGGACTTGTCCCAGGAGGAAATGCATGCTGAGTCCTCCGTGGGACATGAGGGTGAGGTCAAGGTCATCCCTCACCCCCAGGACAGCCCTGGCGAATGACTATGGACTATGAGGAACTGCCTTCTATCCCTGATTTAATGGACGCTTGACTGTTTGGGAACATACCACCATGTAGTGGGACTGGTTTGATGTTTGCTTTTGTGTCTTGACTGGCCGCCATTGATAATATGTAAGCACCTTGATGTGAGCCGCTGTTGTTCCAGCACAGTACCCCGAGAGGCCCAGAGAGAGAGTGGCAGTGCCCTGAGGCCCTGGCTGTGTCCAGGAAGTCTGGCTGTGTCCAGAGAGTGGCAGTGTCCTGAGAGGCCCTGGCTGTGTCCAGGAAGTCTGGCTGTGTCCAGAGAGAGTGGCAGTGCCCTGAGAGGCCCTGGCTGAGTCCAGGAAGTCTGGCTGTGTCCAGAGAGAGTGACAGTGCCCTGAGAAACTCTGGCTGTGCCCGGGGAGACAGGTGGTACCCTAAGAAGCCCAGGAAGTCTGGCTGTGACCAGAAGTACTGTGGTGGTCCCCTGAGAAAACCTGGCTGTGCCCGGGGAGACAGGTGGTACCCTAAGAAGCCCAGGATGTCTGGCTGTGCCCAGAAGTACTGGTGGTGCCCTGAGAAACCCTGCCTGTGCCCAGAGAGCCTGGCTGTGTTCAGGATAGTGCATTCACCTCCAGGCTCCTTGCAGAGGGCCCCTCGCAGAAGACGCTTGTCGCGTAGATTGTGAGGCGAGACCCTGTAGGGGTGGAGTGTGGGGACAAAACCCCAAAAAACAGTTTCCAGGCTCTCGGCCTCACATAGAAAGGTGCTGGCTCGGGTAGTAAATGGCCATCAACTGTGATCAGATGCCAGCAGCTGTGGCTAGTTGGCCGTCAGCTGTAACCCGTAAGCCATTGGCCACTAATATAACTGCTGTGGCTACGCTAGCAGAAAAGGAATGGGGGCTAGCAAGAAGATGGTGGCTGGCAAGCACGGACTGCTGTTAGGCAGATTATGCAGATCCTGCTTCCGGTGTCTCCAGCCCAGCCGCCAGCGAGAATATATTGGTTTGACTCCCCTATCTATGGCTCCGTGGGTGTTCTTTTTTGGCCTTACCGTGTCCTGCGTTCTTGGGCGGGGAGCGGGAGCTGAGACCCTGCACGACAATGGTGTACCAAGAACATAGTTCAGGCAGACCTGACCTAGTCAAGGAAGCTGTACAGGGAAGTGGTTGAAGGCCTCACACAAACATATTTCATAGTAGCTTCATTCAGAAGTGTTAAAATAAAGAAGCCACCACCATTACAATAATTAAACAAACTAATTAAACAAACTAATATATTCATAAGACCCAAAGGAAGAATAGACTAATCCAATGAAGAGGAGGTAGTGTGTGGAGGAAGGAAGAGGCCGAGAGGGAGCATAAGCAAAGTAAGCAAAGAAAGCCCTGAGACTCTTATCTTTTAGAAATATATACTAAAATATTTGCTTCTAAATAATCCAGAGGGTGAGTAGGACTAGAGATGAAACAAAGTTTGCCATGTTTGAATAAATTTTCAGGCCGAGTAATAGGTATATCAGGTTTATTATACTTTTATAGCTCTTTTGGCAGTGTTGATTTTGATTGAATGTTATATTAACATATATCAATTGATATACTGATTTTTAGTTAAAATGTATGCACAGTAAAACACACAGTTCTTAAGAGTACAGTTTGATGAATTCTGACAAAAACATATACTTATATGACCCACACCCCCTATAACCCCAGACAGCTCCCCCCACCCCCTGCGCAACTAATCTCAGCCCTCCATCCAGGGGCAACTACTATTGCTGTTCTGATTTCTTCATCATAGATTAGTGTTTCCTATTTGAGAACTCATGTAAATGGAATCACAAGGCATGTTCCCTCTTGTGTTTCGCTTCTTTCACTCAGTAGAATGCTTTTGAGATTCACTTGTGCTGCTGTGTTTATTAATTCATTCCTTATTGCTGAGTAGTATTCCATTCATATTCCAGTACGAATATATTAGCTGTTTAGTTATTCTATTGATGCTCTTTTCCCTATTTTAGCACTTGTGAATACAGTTTCTATGAAATACTGTGCAAGTCTTTTTGAGTGTATATGTTTTAATTTCTCTTGGGTGGACTTTCTGGGTAATTGATAAATTCAAGTTTAATTTTATAAGAAACTGCCATGAGGATTTCCAAACTAGAGGTACCTTTTTACACTCTCACCAGCAGTGTATGAGAGTTTCAGTTGCTCCACATTCTCACACATTTTTGGTGTTGTTGATGCTAACTATTCATTTGCCTGGCAACTAATAATGCCAAACACACTCATGCATGTGCCTATTGGCTATATGAATACCTGTCTTTGTTAAGTAAGTCTTCAAGTCTTTTGTCATTTTTAATTGGGTTCTTTGCCTTATGGAGTCATAAGAGTCCTTTAAATATTGTGGATAAAAGCCTCTGTCAGAAATACGTATTGTAAATATTTCCTTCCAGTCTATATCTTACTTATTCAATTCTCTTAATTGTCTTTTAAGAAACAGGAATTTTAAAATTTAATAAAATTCAATTTAATTTTTGTTTCAGAGTTAATTCTTTCTGTGTCCCATCTAAGAATACTTGCTACAACAAGGCTGCCATGATATCCTCCTATGTTTTTTTCTGGGAGCTTCGTAGCTTTAACTTTTATGTTTAGATCTATTATGCATCCCACATTAAATTTTGTTTATGGTGCGAGGTAAGAGTTACGGTTCATTTTTTTCCCCCATAAATGTATGCAGCTATGATGGATACATCAGGTGGTAACTGAAGGGGGCCATAGAGTCAAAGAAAAATATTTGTGTTTATTTTGTTTTTGTTTTGATGGTGGTTATTGACATGAGAGGGGTGGGGCATATTTAAATGACAACAAGAAGGAGCCAATAGAAAAAGAGAGACTGAATCCACAGGTAATCAATGATATATGGTTTCTGATGATGCAGGAAAAGTGAGGATGCAGAGCTCTGGTAGAAGGTGTGGCCTGAAATAACAGAAGGGTCACTTCTTCTAGAATAACAGGAGGAAAGCAGAGGAGGAAGGAGAGTGTTTTCCCTTGTGGTGGCCTCTACTTTCACCATCAAAGAGATTGTTCAGACATGGGCACATGAGAAGTTTTCAGAAATAAGAGGAGAGTGAAGGTTTGCCACAGTCACTGTAAAAAAATGGAAAGATGAACTAATGTGTTAGGGTCACTGGAGACAGCATGAGCCCCATTTGTGGTTGTTCACTATAAATTCACAGTGTTCTCCCCTGCCTTATTATGTCACTTTTTCCCAGCAATTCACAAGTCACTTGAATTTTGATACAGAGAAACTTAAATGTTTGGATTCATCTGGGGGTTGGGTGAGATACATAAGTGAGATGAAAAACTGAAAGGCAAAATGTTATGGAAATGATGAGTTAAGGCATATACCCTGGCTTAAATTGTGTATCGCTAAGGGATTACCTTTGACTGTAGGTAAAAGGTGCTGGAAATAATGGGGGTTAAACAAGATAAAAGCTTATTCCTGACTCATATTAAAGAAGTTGGAAGTAGGTACTGTAGGATTCGTTTTTTGTATCCTTGATGTCATCCAGGACCCAGGCTCCTTTCCTCCTTTTCTTCCACTGTCCCTTGTACAATCTCCAGCCTCAAAGTCAACTCATGGTCCAAGAGGCTCTTGCAACTCCAGCCAGCATGTCCACATTAAGCAGGAAGCAGGGGAGAAAAGCTAACAAGGGCACATGCTTACAGTCTGGCAACCTCTTGTAGAGCTATAGGGGAGGAAAGACTTCCCTCAACCTTCCTAGGTTTGATAGCTAGGTCTATGAAATAAACTGACAATATGCAGAGTAACAGGAAAAAAGATATACAATTTTATTAATTTTAAATATTACATGCATGGATGTACCACAGGGAAAAAAATGTGAATACCCCAAAGGCAGTGAAATTTCATGAGAGCTTATATTCTGTCTTAAAAAGGGGAAGGGGAAAGGCAACTTAGGGGAGAGTAAATGATTTTTAGGAAAGATGAATGGGTTCTTAGAGGCAAAGAACAGTTATGACAAGGTTTGCCTGGCTGTGGTGTCCACTTCTAGTCTCCTCACCTGTGATAAAACCCAATCATCTCTGGTTGATGAAACTCCTGCAGAGGAGACTTATGACAAGAGTGCCTTTTGGAGGAACTGTCTTTAGACAGATACGGGGAGTTCAGAGAAAGCCTCTCTTGCAGTTGCTGTTTTTCAAGTGCCATCAGCTCAAAATAATCAATATATCAGTGTGGCATATTTGGGATAGTTTGTTCTGAGCTCCTTGAGAGCCTTCCTGGAAGCTCCACCCAACAACTTCCTGTTACATCATTGGCTAGTCCTAGCTGCAAGTATTCTGGGAAATTTAGTTATTTAACTAAGCACATGACCTCCCAGAATGAAGCCTGGAGTTTATAACTGCAAGAAGAGGGCAAGAGTGAATGTTGGGTAGGCAAATGGCAATTTCTGCTATTGGGGAGAACTTTAAAAACAAGAGAGCTGGTGCATTGGGAGAACATAAAGGATTCAGGGAACTGTAGGTGCCAATGGAGTCAAAGAATATAAAGGGAGGTATTAAATAAGCAAGTTGGAGGGATAGGAGAATACAGTGAGAACGAAGATGTTTGAAATAGTAGTCTGGGAATTAGAGAAGATGCAAGTAATAACTAGATCAAGAGTGTGAACAAGGAATTATATAGCTAAGGTGGAATGAGAGAGAAAGTCAATGAAATTTGGAACAGTAAGGAACTGAAGTCATTCATTCCAGACTAGTCAGGACTTGGGAAGGAGAGAGGCAAGACGCCAACATGTTTAGAGAATGAAGGAGAATGTCTAAGAGGTCAATTGCTAACAAAAATGAGGGGGAAAAAATAACTTACTTAAGTAGAACAAAACTCAAAGGGTCATGATTTTTGACCTGCTCCGTCTCCAGCCTGGGCCGGTTCATCCCTCCTTAGGCAACCTGGTGGTCCCCCGCTCCCAGGAGGTCACCATATTGATGCCGAGCTTAGGGCGGACACCCGATCGACATAGCGCACTACAGCCCAGAACTCCTGGGCTCAAGCAATCCTCCAGCCTCAGCCTCCCGAGTAGTTGAGACTACAGGTGCGTGCCACCATGCCTGGCGGACCATGATGTTTAACAGCCATCTCCAGACCTGGTAAGTGTGTGGGACATTTGAAAATAAAAGAGCCATCACTGAGGGCTGCAAAGAAGCATGTCCTCAGAGGCAGCAAGTTATTAAATGTGAAGTTCAGAAAAGCAGTTAAATACAAAGGGGAGTTGGATTTCGAAGAAGTTCCCAGAAGACAGAGTTGAAGGAGTTGAGAGGTGCAGATGGAGAGAAGGTCCACAGAGGCAAAGAGGTACAGGGTACTTCTGTGACAAGGGAGAAGGAAGTGACAGATGGAAGGTGGGAAAGGGCTGAAACTTTGGGCACCAACTGAAAACAGGGATGAGAGTATAGGTTAAATTTGGTCTCTTGTAGGAAGAGGGGCTCTGGGTTAAATGGTCAGAGAACTTGGCTCACTTCACCAACAGAAATTGTGAGATGTCCCAGATCTCAAAGCCATACAGTGGCAAAGGGGAAGCTGGATTTTTTTCTGATTCTCAGCTGTGAAATCTATGATCCCACAACCTGAGAGTAAGCAAAATGCCCCTCATTGGTCTTCTTTCATTAGTTCATGTGTTCCTGAGGCCACAACCAGGCGCATTGTGTTTGGAGGGCACTCTGTGGAGTTGTACCACTATCTGGAGTTGAACCAGGGTGGTACTGGTTCAGTCCCTTATCTCTTTCATATGCAAAACACTTTTCATTTATTAAAAATTCACAGCTAACATCATACTCAATAGTAAAAAACTGACACCTTTTCCTGTAAAATCAATAAAAAGGCAAAAATGGCCACTTTTGCCACTTCTGTTCAATATCATACTAGAAGTCCTACTTAGAGCAATTAGGCAAGAAAAAGAAAGAAAAGACATCCAAATTGGAAAGAAGAGAGATAAAATTATCTTCATTTGCAGATGATAGAATCTTATATGTAGAAAACTCTAAAGATTACACACACACACACCAAAAAAATCTGTTAGAACTAATAAACAAATTCAATAAAGTTGCAGGATACAAAATCGACATACAAGAACCAGTTGCATTTCTCTATACTAACAACAAACTGTCTGAAAAGGAAATTAAGAAAACAATCCTATTTACAACAGTATTAAAAAGAATAAAATATTTAAGAATATAAGTAACTAAGGAGATAAAAGACTTGTACACCGTACACTACAAACCACTGATGAAATTAAAGAAGAAACAAATAAATGGAAAGACATCTTGTGTCCATGAATTAGAAGATTTAACATTGTTAAAATGTCCATACATACAACCCAAAACACTCTACAGATTCAATGCAATCCCTATTAAGTATCAAGATTTTAAATGTACTCTTGATACCAAAATTCCCCATTTTGGAATTTATCCTATGGAGATATAATCACACATGCACATACGGATATATGATCATCACAGAATGATTTAGAACAGGGAGAAATTGTCAACAACCTAAGTATCCATCACAGTGGTACAATGGAATATTATATAATCATTAAAATGTTTATGAAGCTCTACATTAACATGTTAAAATATTCACAGAAAATTATTGAGTGAAGCAGCAATTACAGAGCATAACATACAGTGTGTTTCTGTGTCTATAAATTTATATCTCTCTTTATAGGAATATTTGCATGTTCACCCAATTCCTGAAATTCTGGGTGGTAAGATTTGTGATTTCTTATTCTTTATAATTTTCCATGTTTTTTATAATTTTTAATAATTAGCAAGAATATGTTTTGTAATCATATTTTTCTAAAAAGCAATTTTATTTTGGAGCAATCATGCAAGTGAGTGAACAAGAAAATTGACCCATGCAAGAAGCCTAACCGGAATGTTATTCTCAGAATAATTCTCAGAAGACGGGCCCTGGAAAGTAATGGTGCACAAGCCTTGCCATGCGTGCTAAGGAGAGGACTTCCGGAGAGATCGGCCAGATCTTGAATCTGCCTTCTCTCCAGCTCCACTCACCTCTGCCCTAGTTCAGCCTCAGATTCCTCATTTGTAAAACAGAGTTTTAGTAACATACCTGCGCTCATGCAGGTAACAGGTAGAAAACACCGAACTTGAACCCGGGCAGCTGACCCAGAGACTCGACATATCTGCTCTCCTTGAACAACAATTTCTCTGCTCAGGAAAGTTGATCCACCCCACCTGAGTGCCTTACTCAACCTGTGAACAGGTTTCCATCACAGCCCCTGAAGAATGTTGAAATCCTTCTTCATTAAAAGTCCTTCGGTTTAGACCTGTGTTTCACATGCGGCTATTTACGTTAACACTTAAAAAGTCAGTTTCTCAGTTGCCCTGGGCACTTTGCAAGTACTGAAAAGCCACACATAGCTGGTAGATCTCTATTGGAGAGCACAAACATAGAGCATCTCCGTGATCACAGAACGTTCTAAACTCTGATAGGCCAGGAATGGTGCCCAGTTCACCACTGTGTTCTCGTCAGCTGGTTGAGTACCTAATACCCAGAAGGCCCTCACTGAGTGAGTGAGGAATTAATGATTCAATTCATCAAATCCAAGCAAATTGATGCTAGGTGGGAAAGGCATTTAGCAGGAGCTAGCTTTTCAGCCAAGTCCCAAAGGTAATTATATAAATGGGTGGGTCAAGGGGAGGGGAGAGCATTCCGGATGGGAAAAGACATTGATTTAGTGAGAAATGGGAAGGGAATTGGCACCGTCAAGCTATTGTTCTCAAGCTTTTTTCTTGCTGCCCATTAAAAATCATCTTAGGCGGTGTTTTCTTATCAGACTTCCTCCAGTGTGCACACACTCTGATTTGGTATTATTGTAAGGTCTGCTCTGACTAATTGGGCTCTTGGCAGTTCAACAGTCAGGCAATTTTTTTTTAAGTCTTGTGATTTTATTTTGTTTCATTATTAATTTTTGATTGAAGGTAGAGGCATACACCCCAGAGAACTACAAAAGTTCTCCAAGACACTTTCAACCCAAATGCCCACTAGTTCCAGTGGTCATAAAATCATTATCACAATGGTTGTGTCCTCAACGGCCCTGGGGTGTAGTGGGGAGACATCTGAATTCTGTGCAGGTTTTGTTCAATGCTCAGGAAAGAGATTTCATGCCAGTTACTGCTAGAGGCATAAAAACAGACTTGGTCCCAAACCAATTCTAAGAATCATCTTTTTTTTTTTTTCTCCAAATTTAATATAATCCAGACTATATGGGGTTGAAACCCAGCTCTATCACTTACTAGCTGTGTGACATTTCTGAGCCTCAGTTTCCTCTTCTGTAAAATGGGGATAACAGAAGTGTTAGGTGTATTCAATAAGTTAATGTATGTATAGTACAGCTCTTAGTACAGTGTCAAGTACATAGGAGTTTATTAAACATATATATAATAAATAACTAAAATGTACATGTTTTGCCATACTTCCAAATATATTTCTGTAATTGACTAGTGTTATTAAGAATGAAAGTAATAACCTTATCCTAATTATTACATTAATTATCAGTTATTAAGCTCCTGCTAAACACTAATATTTGTATCAGCCTGCAAATCCAACACCCCATCCCCCACCTTATTACTATCCTGACCCAAACCACCATCAGTCCATACTTGCACTAGTGCAGTAACCACTTATCTGGTCCCCTAGTGTTCACTCTGACCTCCATATGGCATCACCAATATCTTTCTAAATGGTAAATCAGATCCCATCGCCTCCCTATCTAAAACCCACAAGCGGCTACCCATCTAATAGAGTGACAGAGCAGGGATTCAAATTGGTCATCAATAGGAATTTGTTTAGACATTCCTTACCTCCAAATCCCCCTGTATCTTATACTGCCATTGTCCTTACAGCAGGGTGAGGAAACTGCGGTTCAGAGAGACTAAGTAACTTACCAAAGGCTGCCCAGAAGGTTAGTGACAGAGGTGAGGTTTGAACTCTGTCTACCTGAATCTACAACTCTTGCTCTTAATCACAGTGATAGATGGGTGGCCTGTCATCGCTAAACAATAGAGTGAAAGGCCCTCATCACCTCAGCGCATTTCCGGTCCAGATGCCTGGGAAGGGTCAGTGCTAACCTTTTGATTGTCCTGCTCCTTGAAAATACCTTTCAGAGAGAAGAGAAAGGATATGGGGTGTTCTCTTCAGTCACAGTCTCCTGTTCCTAAAACTCAGTCCCTGTAGAACTCTTCTGCTGGCCCCGAGTTCTGTCTCAGCTTGATGTTCCCACTGCCCTGGTTTTGTGCTCTTCTCCCAGAATGTTCTTAGGTTTGACACAAAGGAAATGTCTGTGCCATGGCTAACATCTGTCTGAGATATCTAACATTCTGTGTCCAGTAACTTAGCAGGAGGAGCTCGGAGACATGACATACTACTGATTTATGTTTATATTGTCTTTGCAGACAGACCAACTTGGAAGGCAACTCTTCCAACTCCAGTGAATGGTTTCTGCCATTGTGGTGCCCACTGACACCAGGCTGGTATTATGTACTCTTTATTCCTGAATATTACCAGTAACTTATTTCCACTAAATGCATGGTTACACATGTATATAATTTTCTATTTAAATATTTATGGATTCATATATAGGTTTATGTATCGTGCATATCATATGTTTTCATGTCTAGGCCTGTAACTTCAGTTTCTAGCTAGATGCTGACAACTACCAAATTTATATCTCAATTCCAGACATCGCTCCTAAGTTCCAGACCCATATATCCAGCAGCCCACTCATATCCCTACTTTCATGTCTCACAGACACACAAACACAGCAAGTCCAAAACTAAACTCATGATCTTTCTTCCAGAGCCTGCTCATCCTCCCATGCTCCTTATCTCAACAAATGGCAGCTGCCATCCAGCCAGGTGTTCAAGCCAAAAGCCTGGAAGCCACCTTTAACAACCTCTCTCCCTACCTACCAGATTCATTCACCCCAAGCTCTGACAACTTTACCTTGTCAAGTACTCATTCATCAGTCCCTCATTTATTTAACAATTACTTATTCTGCAGCACTATGTGAAAAATGGGTGATGCAATGGTAAACAAGATAGATATGTTTCTTACTTCTAAGAGTTCACAGTTATAAATCACAACGATACATTTTATTGAATGAATAAATAATATGCAACATGGAGGTAGTTTTATACAGGTTAGAGACTTTACCTAATTTCACCAATGCACAATTGCATATTTTATACTAATCTTGTCAAGGGCCATCTATGGAGAGGTTATTGTTTTCCAGTGGTTTATCAGATAGTAGGGGAAATATTCATACCATCTGCTCCTTTGATACAGCATTTAACAGTTTTCTGTTTTTATAGTTTTATATTTGACTTTCACAACAACCTTAATGAGGCGTACAGGATAGGTATTTTAATTCCCTGTTTCGTAGAAGAAGAAACAGAGGGTCAGAGAAGTTGAGTCCAAGTCAGTATGTTTTCTGCTATACCCAAATTTTAGAGGTGTGCAGGGCATTTCAATTATGCCTTTTGTCTATTGCACCAAAAGGTATAACAACAAATTAAAGTTGCCTAGTTTTCTAACTTACTAGACATTCATCTTTCAAACACCTTCCTGCTTTTGGAGGAACTCCCTGCGATGTCATCCTTCAAGGAAAGCCAAAGAGGACTCTCTGCTCTCTGGTACTGGGAACCAGGCACATGATGTAATATTGGCCAAGAGGAATTTCCCTCCCAGACACATTGACCTAGGATCAGTCAATGAGATATTCCAATTCAGGTTTGCGAACATTGAGCTAGCAACATAATTACAACGAGACAATTGGAGGTTTTTATCCAGTGGCATCGAGGTTCAGTGCTCGAAGCCTCAGGGTCCAATGGTGGCAGCAGTGGCAACGTAGTGACAATGTGCTAACAAAGAACTTCAGCTATGGCCTAACCTTGCTGGAATATATGCATTTCCTAAGCTGGGTCCTCCAGTCTTCCATAGAGCCACAGGTTTTGGAAGCCACTCCATTGATATCTTTTCAATACATGCATTTTCTACTAAAATCTGTTTCTTGCACTGAATAACTCTAAGTGATACTCCTAGGGAAACATCCACATGACATACTGAGATATTCTCTCTTACACACTTGGCCTCAGAGCAGGATTTATGGGTAGACTGGTCTGGCTTGGGCCCCATTCAAGTTCCAAAGTCTGGAAGGAAGGAGCTTTGAGTCACCTACATGGTAGGCCTCTAACAAAGACCACAAGGACAGAGGGCCAGCCAGGCTCCTGTGTCCTGTGGACTTCTGTCCACACTATAAATTCCACGACCACATATAGGCAACCTCAATACTCAAACAGTTCATTACAAACCAGGGCCAGTCTAGTAAGGAAATGGTGGAAAGTATACTGTGAGAGAGTATATGACCTTAATGAGAAGCTACCACTAAGATGGAAATGGGTACAGACTTAGAGCAAAAGAAAGGCCAATTCATTAGAAAAACTAATGAAGACTGTTTAGTAAGAATTTCCTTATGCAGAGCAAATGCTGCACGATTTCTATAATTTCAGAGTCTACAAATCAGTCTTGCTATTTACCAAAAGGAAGAGACCCATAAAACCGTAAATAGTCTACAATGGAATCTTCCCAACATATAAAAACCTATCAACTATGTGTATTGCAGGCATGTTTCATGCATTGAATTGTTTACCTTTAAAAACAGTTCTGTAAGATTATTATTATCATCTCTGCCTTGTTTATTTTGCAGAAAAGGAAACTGAAAGTCAAAGAGGTTAAGTGATTGGCCCAGGGTTACTCAGGTATTAAGTGGCAGAGCCAGGAGTAGAGCCCAGGTCTGCCTGGCTCCAAAAATCACATTCTTTCCATTAAACCATGGTGCTGTCTTCCTTCCCAAAGCAATTGTTAAGATCCTTTGCCAAAAAGTGCTAACAACTAGTGTCTCTGACAGTGAAATGCACAGGAAATCTCTCGGTGGCCCGATGACATGTGGGAGTGGCTGCCTATGAGATATGGATTGGTAGGGATGGGCCAAGCTGTCAGAGAGACAGGGTGATTTCTGACTTGGTTGTTTTTCTCAGGAAATCCTGGTGGAGTTATTAATTCAGGAAGGGTGAGGAGAAGCGGGGTTAGCTGGGTAGGAGAGGAGAAAGAGGGAAAGGAAAAGAAAGAAAATGAGAAGGAGAGAAATTAGAAATAGAGACAGATAGAGATAGAGAAAGGGAGAGAGAGAGAGAGAGAGAGAGAGAGAGAGAGAGAGAGAGACTTTGTCCTCACTTGTATCCTCATTCCTGCCTTGAATGGAGTTCACTGGCCTCAAATGCAAAACAGCAGCTTCTCTCTGGAAGCAGCACAAACTCTCTGCCCGACCTCAGAGGCTCTGTCCTGACAGACCACGTTCATTACTCTTGTTTCTCCATTGGACAAGAACCACTTTGGAGCTATACTAGGCAACATAGCTAGACATAATTTGTGAGAAGAAGCAGGAAATTGAAAAAAAAAAAGAAGAAGTAGGAAATGGAATCATGTTTTCACTTTAATCGGGATGTCCCTGGAGGTGACTTAATTAATGTCGGACTTACTTCATTTCAGAGCCTTCTGAGGACAGAGTTGACCCTGCCCACTAACAGCACAAGGAGAACTCTAGAACAAGCAGCATGTGTGTGAGGACCGCCTCTTGAAGGTGGAGCAGAGCAGTCCTGACAAACGACTCATCTCGCCTGGGGATACAGCCGTACACCACACTGACTATGTGTTGACTGTGACAGAAACATGGGGATGTTCTGGGGAGACAAGTTTTCTCCTCTCTACTTATTTACCTCAATGGGAGGTAAAGAGACCAGGTGTCAACACCAAGTGAGTTACCTGGTTGGTGAATAAGAGTTCATTGTCTATGTTTCTTTCATGGGTGGTGTTAATCTATCAAAGATCCCCAGGAGGTGAATTTGTCCTCTCTTCCTAGTCCTTCTCTACCTAGAGAAGTGTGTTGCTTGGCAGACTCCAATTTGCTCTCAGGTTGGCTGTTTCGAAGTCCCATCTGGGGGTTGGGGACTCAACAAGCCTGTTTGGGTGCTCACTCTTTGTACTTGCTCTGATCATAAAGGTGACAGTTGGACCTCATTCTCCTCACACCTTTGTCTTGGTTTAGAATCAGAAGTGGAAGAAGAGCGATTGACTGTACCCCCTCAATATTTCAGCTATCAAAAATGACAGCTATGGTTATTAATGTCACCATTTTCTTGCCTCTGAACAACCATTAACAATGAAAACTTAAGATTTCCATCTATGTTGATTTAGTCAGCTATGTCCCCAACCAGTGCAAACAGCCACAAGTTCAGCACCTGTCCCCTCACTCCAACTTCTCTGCACACTTCACTCCCAAATACCCCATCCATCACTTCACACCTACATATCTTCCTGTCTTCTTAGCACATAAACTCTTCCCTCAGAAACAGGGTCCGGAGGTCACTTACAACACAAAGAGAGGCTGTCATAAATAATGTTGAGATCCTTATTGTCCCATTGTCTTGGCCAGGAACTTGTTAGGCCAACTTTGCAGAAGCCTGCCAAGCCTCTAGGAGGATGAAGAGTCTTACCCACGAGCCTGCTCAGTCCCTTGAGTGTTTGCAGACATTTCTATCCTATGACGTAAGGGAATTGGACAACAATATGGCACTGCAGGATATATGGGAATACATGTGTGTGCATATAAAAGTGTATGTGTGTCTTTATGAGCCCAGGCACCAGCATCTGCCTGTGCCCAAGTCTCTGACAAGCCCAGTGTGCCACCATTTCCAACTAAGAACCAACTGTTGGCAACTTGTAAATTAGCAAGAAGGCAGGAAGTGATGGCTAGAATGTCTAACATCTGGATTAGGAGACAATCCGGTGATGGGACATGGGGGGACTTGAGGCTATGTTTATATAACACTTTACATAACATTAAGGAAGAGTTGATTGTACAAAGAACATTGGGTACTGATGGAGATTTGAGGGGAAACTAAAGCTTCCCAACACCACACTGGTCCTTGGCATTGCCACAGACTGTGGGGATACTTTCCAAGGCAACTACATGCTGTCACTCATAAAGTGTGCCTGTGTAAATGGGAACCCACTACTCTTGGCCATTCCTCTTTATTTAGTATATCCCTGTGTGTGCTCTCACCCTTCTCTCAACTCCCACCATTTTTTTTTGTGGTGTTTTTGTGTGTGTGCACACGCTATTCTATAGAATTTAGGGACTGCTGAGATTTTCAAGGGAAGGGATGGGTCTCAGCCATCTTTTACCTCAGCACCCAGCAGAGCCTGGCACAAGTTAAATGCTCAGGAAATGTTGGTTGTAGAAGAGAAACATCTTTCTATCTCAAGTATGCATATCCCCTCCTAATCAACAACACATCATTTCAGACTCTCCCCAGTGGCTCCACAGTGAAGTACCTGTCATATAGCTCCCGTTGAAAGCCTGACCAAACTATCGATGCTCCAGAGAGAGGATAAAAACAAAAACAAGTCTTCTCCAATGTTTTCTCCATCATAAAGAGAAGAGGAGGTGAAACTGTATTCCATTTGGAAGTTTCCAGACACATCCTAAAAAGCAGTCCCAACCCCACTACCCCATAGAATCATTACTTGAATAGTTGACGTCTCATTTCATCCTTGGCTTTGTTGAAAGCCAGTAAAGCAACCAATAATGCATGGAATGTCTCTGTGTTAAAAGAAATTACATCGTGTACATCATCCATTATGGTGTCTAATGTCCCTTTCATTTTGCTTTAGGCAAACTCATAAAGAGATAAAGTAAATCCACATGGTGTGGAGTGCAGAGGAGACCCCATGTGCTCAGCTTAGCAGAAGTCAAGGAGGTGCCTTTTGATGGCAGAGGTTCCTCTAGTAGCCAGGGAGAATAACAAGTAAACAAGCAATGACAATACACAATCAGAAAAGGATAGGTGGTTACAGAAATGTGACAGGACCTGCAACCCAGACAAAGGAAGGGAGGCTTCCTGGAGAAAGAGACAGCTAACCAAAGAACATGAAGATTGCATAGGAGTAAGTTGAAAAGGAGATGGGAATGGGGGTAAAAATTCCTGAGAAAGGGGGCAGCATGGGAAAGGGTAAGGAAGAGCATGGCCCGTTTGGGAAAAAGGAAAGCAGTTCATTATGTACGGCACAGATGAGGTGAAACATGAGATGGAAAGTGTAAACAAGGATTCTCAGAAAACATTTAAAATCCTTCTTCCTCCCCCCACCTCCAGGGGCAAAGAGATGACATTGAAGTGTTTCAAGATCAGAATTATTTAAGCAGACAGACATTTTCAAGATATTTCCTTGGCAGCAATGTGGACCATAGATGATAGGTGGGTTGAAGGAGATGTGGCTAGAGCTAGAAAGATGAGGTGGCTATACTAGAAGTGAAGTTGTAGTGGCCTGGATTAAGAAGGT
Source organism: Rhinolophus hipposideros (assembly GCF_964194185.1). Lineage (NCBI taxonomy): Eukaryota > Metazoa > Chordata > Mammalia > Chiroptera > Rhinolophidae > Rhinolophus > Rhinolophus hipposideros. Next base: position 14,630,601 of record NC_138055.1, read on the forward strand.
GGCAGAGGGGGGTGAAAAGAAGCAGATGAATTCAAAAGATATTTTAGAAGTAGAATTGACAGAACTTGGTGAATAGTTGGGCATGGGACTGAAACAGAGGGAGAAGTCAAGTGCTCCCAGTTTGTGATACTGGAGAGAATACTGGGCCATGATTTCTTGTGCTCAGGGTCACCATGCAAGTTCAAGAACAAGAGTTATGCTAGGTGTGTTCTCCTGCCCTTCCTACACACCAGGCCTAGGCTAGTCCATCTCATCAGCTCTGTTCCAGTTTTCCCATGTCTGCCACTGGATGGGTAAATAAACTGGCTTCTCTTCTAGATCGATCTTGGCTTTTGGGGCAGGCAATAAGAAGCTTGCATAGACTTCCAGGTCTCAGTCTTGTACCCCAGCACAACTCCCCAGAAAGCTCAGCAATGGTGACAACAATGGGGGCAGTACAGACAGGAAGGCAGTATGGGGTATTTGCCCAACTATTACTAGGGCAGTATGTATTGTTTCTATCCAGTGTTCGACCCTGGTGAGTGCCAATCTTATCATTGGGAAGCCAAGAGGCACATACAAGAGAGCAGTGAGGTTCATACACCAAAGTCTTACTCCAACTCCCATTATTATCTCTATAAGCCTAGCCTTGGCATATGGAAAACCCTAACACGAGCACATTGCTGGAAGAAGCAATGAAAGGAGTGGGGAGGGGAATAAGGAAAGGGGAAAGGTCTCTACCAGTTTCCCCACCCAATCCTAAGAAGGGGTCTCACCCAGGGCCCTTTGGAGCAGGGTCCCTCTTCCACAATTCTAACTTTGTGGCTTTCCTGCATCTGTCCCAGTGAAGTCCCCTCACCCCACCCCACGGCGGGAGCCCATTCCTTGGATCCAATCCTAACTACTGAGGAAATTGGCCTTTAGTCCAACCACTTCAAAACTAGGAAGGCTGAGACAGAAGGTGGGGTGTAAAGAAGGGAGTTAACAGCCGTGTGCACAACCACATAGGGCGCCCTTTTCATTGTATCTACATGAGCAGAACCCTTTGGAGTTGTGTGGTGCTAGCAGCCCAACTTGGGGGTCAAGAAAGCCGCTCCCAGTCCTGAATGTTTGACCTGGCTGCATCATTCCCCCACCCCATCCTGCCCACACACCACATGACCTCAAGCCTTGCCTCTGTGAGCACAGGGCACTGAATATCTTTCCCAGGCCCCATATGTAGCTAATGCTCCATGCCGAAAATGCAGCAGAGTTTCCCAAGGCTTGAATTCACAACACTTATTTGTACTGAGAAGAATAGTCCAAACGGAAAAACAAATGTCAAAACCGAAGAGTCCAGCTTGACAAAGGCACAAGGAAAACCAGCTCAATGGCTAAGTTTTCTTGAGACACGACAGCCCTCTCTGCTCTCTACCATTTGGTTGCAAACTCTGCCAGACCCAGGCCTTGAAGGCTCACCCACGCATCCCATAGTTTAATGAGTTTGTCCTCTATGGAGCCTGCCAGCCCACATTTGCTCCCCAACTCTCCCCACCACCAGGGCTCCTTAATCACAAGCCCAAGCCTCCCTGGACCCCTTTTGAGCCAGAGGGCACGTTGTTGACATTTATCTGTGGGCCACTTGATGACATGATTATAGAATACACTAACGAGGCATATTTGTAATAAATCCTGAACCAAAAAAGAGAAGTCATTAAAAAGTTGGGTTTCTCCCCCACGCCCTTGCAAAAGGAAGCCAAGAGAAGGAGATATTTAGTCATTGGTTTCAGCATCTTTAATTGGCTCCCCAATTAAAGTCTCTTGGGGACTTTAGTCTCTTGGAGACTCCCCCATTGCAGTCTCTTTCCCTGCGATGGACTGAACGTTTATGTCCTCCTCAAAACTCACATGTTGAAGCCTAATTCACAGCATGATGGTATTTGGAGGTGGGGCCTTTGGGAGCTGATTAGGTGAGAATGGAGCTTCATGAATGGGATAAGTGCTTCTATAAGAAGAGACTCTGGAGGGAAAACTGAGGGTTGCTAGAAGGGACGGGGGTGGGGATGAGGGAGAAGGGGAAGGGATTCGACAGCATAAATTGGTAACTACAATAGTGCCACAGGGATATGAAAGACAGTTTGGGGAATATAATCAATAATGTAAATATTTTTGAGGGTGTCAGATGGACACGTCTTATTAGGGAGACCACTTCATGGACGTTGTAAATGCTTGACCACTGCACTGTACACCTGAAGCTGAAGTTGGATAATATTGTATATCAACTATAATTTAATATATATATAGTCCTGGGATGTGGAGCATAGCATAGGGAATAGAGTCAATGGAATTGTAATAAATGTATACGATGTCAGAGGAACAATAGATTGGAGGAGGGGCTTATCACTTTGTGAGGTGTGAAATGTCTAAATATTGCATTGTTTTGTACACCTGAACCTAATACAAAATAAAAATTTTGAAAAGAAGAAGAAGAAACACAAGAAATCTGATCTCTGTCTCTACCATGTAAGGACATAACGGTGGGCCCTCACCGTTTACCAAACTGCCCATGCCTGGATCTTGGACTTTTAGCCTCCAGAACTGTGAGAAACAAATGTTTGTTGTTTAAGCCACTCAGTCTTGTTATATCTTGTTATAGCAGCCCAAAGTAAGACACTCCTCAGCTCAGCCTACTGGCCCAGACTCCCAGGAGTTCCCTTATGCTACCTCTATCTGAAGGACCCGAAGGAATGTTGAGGCAACGTGCAGAGGAATTGAATAACAAAGACAACGAAAAGGAAAGGCTGGTGTGAAGATGTTGCATGGCTTCTAGGTGCCAATTAACAGGGCTGGGCACCAACGGACATTATTTCCACAGCAGGACACTCACTCTGTGAGAACAAGAACCCACTCACTGTCTCATTCCCTATAAAAACCCCAGGGCCCAGATCAGCGCCCGGCACAGTCATTGCTCAATAACTATTCGTTGAATGAATGAGTGAATGAATCTCTTTCAGTCTGCATGGCAACTTTATGGGGGATTATCATGTAGGTTTGACAGATGAGAAAACTGAGACTCTCAGAGGTCAAATAAAGTTTAAAGTTGCAGACCTGGAACACAGATCTGACTCAATAAATGTATAGAGAAGATGTAAATAGTCGTCAATATGATTCCAGGGACTGGACCAATCAAACAGAATGCTCTTCTCCTAAATACTCAGAAGAGCCCTTTGAGCTTGCTTTTGTCTGTGTTATACCTCAAATATCTCCTCCATTATATTTATAGCAACATGAATCTATTACTCCTTTATCCCACCATGACACATGAGATGTTGCATAATTATGGCAGTTATTACATTTTATTGCATCTCATTAGACATCTTATTAGACTGTGAACTCCTTGAAAGCACCTTGTTTATCTTAGCATCTCCAACCTAGTAAAGTCTCACAAAGGTTTGTTGCATAAATGAGGGGATGGATGAATTTGTGTGATACCTTGCAAATTTCAAAAAATACTTTCATTTACATTATCTCATATCATCTTCCCGTGACTTGGTGAACTACTGTGATTATTAACAAGTGCACAAATTCCACTTGGAGTGTACTAGTTTTTTTGTGGGAAGATGCCTTGAGGTGCTTGAGGTAGGTGACAATCATGAGGACGCGGGTGTTGATGCAGACAGAGAGGGGATCAGCATCTCGACCTTGGGCAAGAGGCAAGGGCATGAGTTTGCTGAGACCCATGAAGAGAAGAGAAGCTAGAGGATAGGGGTGAGAGGACCCACAGAGAGAGAAGGACTCGGATTGGGTGAGGAGAGGAGCCAATGAAGCCCCTTGTGATGGATTGGGTGGCTGAAGACCACTTAATGGATGGCATAAGGCCAAATACCCTTTGAAGTTAATCAAATTTCTGCCATGTAAACCCCTTGGCCCTCTTTCCCCTGCGAAAACCAAAACCAAACCCAAAACCCAACATACTTTGGTTAAATCAACTAATCTTGCTTGTGCTACTTTGTAAGTGGGCTTTTTTAGAACTCTCAGAAGGGACCCAGCTTCATGTTGGATTGACATGGCACAGAATAGAGACTGGAGGAGGAAACTGAAGGCCAGAATTCAGACATTCGGGAAAATTTCATAGGCTGTTGAAGGAGAGGGGAGAGCTTTAAGCCTCCTTTTCCACTGTCTTACTGACAGGGTGGCCCTAGCTTCTACCTGTGCTACACTCTGTGAAGCAACCAAGGCTGAGAGAGGTTAAGTGCCTTGCTCAAGGTAATACAAATAGCAGTTGGCAGAAATACTCATAGAACCCAATGGAATTCAGGATGCTTGACCTTAAATCTCTAGCTTCCCTGTGTCTTAACGCTGCTTCACAAAGATTACTGTCACCATCAAGAGGGTGGAAGATGGGGCTGGATCTTGTCTTTTGGATGGCATGAGTCAGGGTACACGATCAGCCCTCCATCTCCTTGACCATGGGAAACACTGCTGCAATTTGCCTATTATTGTTAGGCCCGAGGGCAGCAAGAAAATTCCCAGCCCTCTGTCCCCTCCCAGAGACCTTTCATACTAGCTTTCACCTCAAAGAGATGGGAAAAGGGGGTACAGGAGCGCTTGTCCTGTGGCTTTGCAGACAATTCCCCCAGCAGGCCCGAGCACGGCCAGTGAAGCAAACTTGGCAAGCAGAGGCCCCCATTACATCTGTCAGAGGCCCTCACACACACGCAGGCTTTATTAGGAACAGGCCCCTGGCGAGAACAGGCTGGGACAACGTGGTGGAATGTTTACCCGCCTGTCTGCCTATCCTCTCAACACCCTGGCCTCACACCACGCAAGGCACAGACCATGTCTCCAGGAGTGACCAAGCCACTGCAAGCACCTAACCTGCCTTCTGCCTGGCCCAGTCATAGCCACAGTAATAACCAGGCCGGCTAGACCTCAGGGGGCACAAGCCCCTGAAAGCTGGCCCAGATTCCAACAAGGTCCTCCCGATGTTCTTCCGGCTCCAAAAGTGCACACATAGATGCAGTGCTCAGCGATTGCTTTGAAAGACTGTTGAATGAATGAATCCATACAGCTCCCACAGGGAGCTATTTGAGGAATGTTTGTTCCTCCCATTCAATCCTCTTTCTCCAACAGATGCCTGAAATGCTACGCATCCTTGTTAAAACTTAAATATCTCCTAACGGGGGAAACACTAACCAAAATATTTTTAATCAGTCACTTATACCTTATAAGAAATGATACGTAATCTTTACGAGGCACCTACTTTGTGCCAAGCACTTCATATACATCGTCTCTAATCCTCACTGTAGCCTTACAAAATGGGTATTATAAATGTAGCCACCAAGGCTCAGAGGATTAAAGTCGTGGAGCAGAGGTACCTGAACCCCTGGACCTTCTGACTCTAAAATCCATGTTTGCTCAATCATGCAGTGTAGCCTCTAAGGGCAGGTGTTGGTGTGGGCTGAGAGGAGGAGAATCTGGGTTTGCTGTGGGCTTGCCAAGTGAGAGTGACAGGAGCACCATTGAGAAGGGAAAAAGATAAAGAACTAGACGCCAGAGCTTCTTAACTTGCGATCCATGGATTTTCAGAGATTCTGTGGACACAGTTCAGGGTGACCATGAACTTGGGGGAAACGTCCATCTTTATTTCTACCAATTCTAACTGAAATGTATTCAATTATGAATGTGGACCACAAACCACAGGAATACAAGCAGTTCCTGTGACTTTGCGTGAAGAGAAATCACAGATTCTTTTTATCACTTTATAGCTGTCACAGCTTTTCAAAATATGATTTCAATTCATTGCCACCTTGAAATTGCAGTACTTATTAGACCCACTGTTAATTTTTGTTATGCAATATGTTAATAAAGACCCACTTACAGTATTGCATTTTTAAAATCTGGGTTTTTTTTAATATTCTTAGTGCTGTGTTTCAATATAAATGTCTTTCTCTGTAATCTTTCGTATTTTGTGTTGTGTATTTAAAAGCCATATTTTATTCTGAGAAAGGCCTATAGGCTTCAACAAATTGCCAAAGGATCAAATGACACAGAAACGTTAAAAAGTCCTGGTTTAGAAAGTCAAACCACTTTAAAATATTATATACCCCAGCCCCTTCAATCTATGTTTCATTAAATGCAGTTTTGGCCATCAATTATTTACCTGGGGGTTTTGTTAAAATGTAGATTTCCAGGAAACACATCCAAACCACAAAAGTAGAGTCCTGGGATTAGAACCTGAGAATCTTGGCTTCAACCTGTTCCCCAGCAGAACTGCCCTGTATGATACCTCTGAGTGGACATGGCCACTTGGGCAGCATGGCTTGGAAGGGCTAGAACCCCTTGACCAGGTGAGAACAGCTTTACCAGGGGCTCTGATCCTCCAGGTGATTCTAAATACTCACGAAAGTTTCTCAGTGAATGAATAAAAGCTTAAAAAATCACAGTTTTTAGATTTGGGGTATTTGTGTTTGCATTTTAGGGGCACATTAGTTTCTTAGGGCTGTTGTAACAAATTGTCACAAACTGAAAAGGCTTACAACAACAGAAATGTATTCTGTCACAGTTCTGGAGGCAGCAAATCCAAAGTCAAGGTGTCAGCAGGATTGGTTCCTTCTGGGGGTTCTGAGGGAGAATCTGTTCCGTGCTTCTCTCCTAGCTTCTGGTCATTGCCAGCAATCCTTGGTGTTCCTTCGCTGGTAGACATATCACTCCAACCCCTGTCTCCAACTTCACTTGGAATTCTCCCTCGTGTGTCTCCATCTCTATGTCTATCTGTCTAAATTTCTCTCTTCTTAGGAGAACACCAGTCATAATGGATTAGGGCCCACTGTAATCCAGTGTGACCCCATCTGAACTTGATTACATCTGCAAAGATCCTATTTCCAAATAATGTCACATTCACAGTTTTAGGATAGATGTAAATTTTGGCGAGGACTCTATTCAACTCAGTACAGAAGAGATATTTTGTTTTTGTTTTAAATGCTTATGGCTTGTGCTCGCTTCGGTAGCGCATATACTAAAACGCTTATGGCTAACCTGCCTTCTCCCAGGAGAGAACTATTCACCTAAAACAGGCTTCTCCAAACATGGTGTCTAGGTTCAGCCTCACCAGGGAACCAGTTCGACATCTAATTATCAGGCCTCCAGAATCAGAAACTGTGGGGTGGAGCCAGGTAATCTGTGTTTTAACAAGTTGTTCAGGAAACTCTGATGCCTGTTGAGAACCTTTGCCCTAAAAGAGTGCAGAAAGCTTGTGATATGGGAGATCTTCCCTTCACATTGAATCATTGGTCTGGTTTTCTGTTTGTTTTGTTGCATTTTAACGAAAGACTGAAAGAGATGAGATAACCGCGCTGCCTGAGAGAAGAACTGTTCTGAGGGTAAGAAAACCAGAGGAAAGGTGACTCAACCTGAAGTGTTATGTCTCTTCCTGAGATTGGGAAAGGGACAGTGCTTTGAAAATCTCTGATGGTGAGACCTGCAGTACCGGATGGGGGACAGCTGAACGGTGTCCCTAGGAAGGACATGATGTTGCCTGGGGACGCGTGCCTGAGGAGTATCTGTCAAATCCCCTGGCAAGAAAAGGGAAGGGGGGAGATGAGAGGCTTCCTTCAAAATGGCATTTGCAGCCCAAGAACAAGGATTTCTCTGCAATGGACCTAAAATGAGAAGTTTGCCCCTAAATCTTGTGGAATTACCTAATTCCCAGGGCTTCCTTATGTCCTGAAAGAAGAGAGAAAGAACACCTCACCACCACACAACTAAGAATGGGTTTCCTGCCAGGCCTGGCAGGTGAAGAACCAAGCCAGATTTATTTGCTTTAGAAAAATAAAGAAAACGTGATGTGACACTGTTCACACCCAAGTGTCTCAGGGCAAATGGCACAGGTTCCAGCTGGTAAGCGTCAGTGCTGGGAATGCAACGTGCCCCATTCTCCCTCAAGAGAACAGGGGCTTGCAGGACCTCTGCCTCCATAGGGAACCGATGCTTTTCCCCTTAAAACCATCAGTTCTGGCTCACTTCTGACCAAGGCACAAGGCAGCTGGTAAAAGTGCAATAATTAACTTGAGTGCGTCTGAAAGATGATAATAATAATTTATATTTCTCCACCACCCTCATCCCCCCACGACTTTTCCAGATTTTATGGCCATGACTCACCTCCACTCCTGCTGTGGAGGAGCTCTGAGGGAGCGGGTGCACTTGCAGCACACTGAATTTACACAGAACATGGGGGAAAAAAAATTCACCCCAGCTAATTAGAAGAGGAACGCTCCCTGTCACGCACAGTCCAGCTGACTTCATGCCTGGGAGGCAGAAATGCGATAAAACTCCCAAGTTGGTCCTTATAGTCTTGAAAGTCAGGTTGCTCAGCCATGATCTCACAGTCGTGCACCCCAGCCAGTGGCCCTGAGCCAGTCTTTGAAATATGACCTAAGAGGGGACTGGTGACGGAGTGGCCATTTCTGGCGTGGTTCATCATAAGTCAGTCTCATCCTTCCCGGGCTGCTCAGGAGGGACCCCCCCCCCCACCAGCTGCTTGCTCGATCCAGTGGCGAGGTCCCCTGGCAGCCCCACGGCAGCACCAACAGAGTCTCAGAGACAATCCACTCTTCTTCTAACTCCTACAGCACTTCTCTTTGTACTGGCCCCTTGGCACTTAGCCACACTCGCTCCTGTGTTGCTATTCAACCCCATTCAATCAGCAAATATCGAGTTGGAGGCACCATAGCATTGTGGCTGAGAACACAGGGTCTGGATTAAGAAATACTATGGGTTTGCATTCCACGTCTCTCCATTACGAGCTGCATGAACTTAGGCAAGTAATTTAATCTGAGCCTCATTTCCTCATTTGTCACAAAGAGGAAATCTCACGTATCCCATGTGTGATGTTCTATAAGGATCGATGCCTGACAGTAGTGAAAAACAAAAGATAGATTCACCCAACAACGATGCCTGTATTTGGGGTGGGGGGGGTAGACTCTCCTATAAGAATCCTTCCAATTTCAGAAGGATTGACATGCTCTAGTTTGGTGGTTCAAACGATTGATGGTTTCTGATGGTTCCAAGCTTTGGGATCCTGGGATTGCTTTGGAAGCCATTCTGGTGACTCAGCTATCTGTGCATGACCAAAACATTTCATGAAGTTAATTGCAGAAAGAGGAGAGGGTCCCGGCATCAGCTTATATGTTCAAAATGTATAATTTCCTTTCAGGAATTAATATAGAAAACTCTGCAACCCAACTGTCCAGATTCTCCCACCTCAGCCTGAGCTGAGTTATGAGAGTACATGGGGTACCTGGTATGGAAGACAAACTGAACACTGGACTTGGAGCCAGGAGCTCTGGATTCAAGTCTCAGCTCTGCCACTTTCTAGCTGTGATATCTTCAGGAAGTCATTTACCCTCCCTGAGCCCATTTCTTCACCTGTCTACAAGTTATTCAAAGTCTAATGTCCCTGTTCCATGTGAGGATCAAATGTGAAAATGGAAGACAAAGCCCATTATATCATACCAAGAAAGAGAAACAAAATGGCCAGTGGCACCAACGTCCCTGCAAAAAAGTCACTACCTACCTCTTAGTATCTCAATTTAAATCCACAATTATTGAGCTAACATTGAATTAGAGACACCAAAAAGAAGGATTTTAGGGCTCTTCCCCCAAGAATCTCTCAGACAGGATAAGAAACGTACCTCAGACGCCATCTATGGCCCTCCAAGTCATCTTGCGAACAATGGCCTTGAACGAGCCAGAAACCACACTCCGTGCCTTTCACGGGGACCAAACCCCCTCCACAGTCCCTGCAGGTCAGGTGAGTTCTTCATACTCCTTTGGCTCACCCACTCATGGGTCACCATGCCTCCGTGGGCCAGTACCTTCTCTGGTTCCACAGGAATGCCTCTTGCCCCTAGAACTGAAAATTTGGAGAATTCTAGGAAGTGGAATCACATAGTTTCCCACCAGCTCTGATTGCCCATCCACATTCTACCCGCTACAACCACAGGCATCTCCTTGCGTTATGCCAAGTGACCCCCCTACCTCAGCCCTCCTGGACTTGGCATCTGCCCCTGAAGAGAACATACTGTAGCATATTCTCCACAAACATGAGTTTTACCCACTAAGAATGCTTACCTCCGAACCTGAGAAAACAAAAGTTCCTCAGTAGCGTCAGCAAAGTGCATGAATTTCCAGAGCAGCTGCAGGATATCAGTATTGTCGGAAAGGTAAGGGATAGCGGGGATGAATGTGCACGGGTGAGAGCAAGTTTCTGAGCAGCTGTGGCATCAGGGGCTGCGTCTGAACCAGGCTTTGAAGGATGGGACAAATATGGCATCTTCAATATCAAAACCAGCAGGAGTGAAAGCTCGGGGCCCAGGAAGTACAGGATATGTCCAGGGAGCAGTGAGTGGGCGAGTTTGGCTGCTATATTGAGGATGGAAGGCGGGAAAGTAGAAGAGTTCTGTAGCAAAGAGCTCCAGGTACCAGCATGAGGGGTATGAACTATTTTCCTTTTAGGAAGCGAGATCTCAAAGTGTAACAGATGATCTGTAATGAGGAGAGACAGGAGTCAGAGATACCCCATGAGGAAGTTACACCTGCCACCCAGAAATGCAAAAGGAAGCTCTGGGGCTGGACACAGGGTGAAGGACAAAGGAAATGAAATGATATCACTTTGAGAAGAAGAAACACAGAATGTAGGGCACTTGGTTTCTGTGTCAAAGAAGAGGATGAGAGAAAGGAAAAAGCCAAGATGAAGCTGGAATTTCAAGCCTGAGTACGGAGAGAAATGGGGCTTTCAGGAGGGTAATAGTAGTTTGAGGAAGAAAAAGATGAACTCCAAGTCTGGGGAAATAGGGAGACTGGAAGAGGGCGCCCTTTTCCTGCCGTCTGCCTCCACCAGCCCCTAAAAGCCTTAGGACCTTGAGCAGGCCCAAAAACGATGGCCAGGCATGCCTGGAAGCTAACCAGACTATGAGACCCTTGTTCTTTTGGATCTTCCTGCGGCTGGTCACACTTGTGGTGCAAAGTGAGGACTTGACCCATCACCCAACATCCTCCCTTGAAGAAGAACGTTATGTAGATTATCTCATTCTGTCCTCCATAAGACACACTCTCACCTTCTCTGTCTTGCACAGAAGGAATTGAGGCTATGAACATCGAGGCTCGTTGTAGTTCACACACCAGCACGCAGCACGAGGCTGCAACACAGGCCCTTGGAGGCCACATCTGCTCCACTGAACACAAACCGTGTAATGGGAGAAACCAAGAGTTTCAGTCTGGTATTGAGGTAAACATCGGCACTACAGTCTCTCCAACACGTGTGATGGTCCTTCACTCTGTAGTAGTAAGACCACAGATTCAGATTTAGGAAGATTGATAAGTTAGGCAGATTAGTTCAGATTGATGAGGTAGATCCTTTTGCTGATTTGGCATGGTAGCCTGTTGTATATTTGGTTCCCTGGAAGCAGAGCCTGAGACAAGGATTTGGGTACACGTGATATATTAAGGAAATGAGGAAAGCAGGATAGGGAGGGAAAGAACTAAGCCAAGATATGGTCTAACCTGACCCCACAGGGAGCTCTGGAGCATGAATTGTACCTCAGAGTAGATGCCACTTTGAAACAGGGGTCAGTCTTCTGTATCCCGTATTGGTTAGTCATTGGATGCAGGCTGCAGGGGCAGTTGGGGAAGTGTTCTCCCAAGTGAAGAGACTTCTGTGGGTGAAGACAAATCTCTAGAGAAGGGTGCAGCTGTGAGCCCTTAGCAGGCAACACCCAGAGCAGCTGGAATGTGGGTGCACCAGCCTGGTAACAGGGATCTGAGTGGGGAAATGAACAGCACCCACTCTGGAATCCTCAGGGCCACTTGGCTTAAGAAAAGGAAATCTCCATAGGGTAGAGCCTAGATCTACTGAGGTTGCAACCCTGTTGCAAAACAGGGTTTGGAGTCAGGGTCTTGGCAAATAATTGAGGGCTGTTCTGCCTTATTTTGTCCTGTGAACATTTATTCCCATAGAGACCTATCCTGGAGGGTTCAGGTACAAACGTACTTTTGGCCTGCAATGATCTTAGTCTCATCCCCATCTGTGGCACCATCGGAAGCGTGTCATTTTGGCATCACTTCTCTGAGAGGGAATCTTAAAGAAGACAAAAGAACACCATGTTCTACAGTCTTTGTAAAATCAATGTTCGTAAGGCTTGTTCGTAACAGTTCGTAACAGTTCGTAACAGTTCACACTCGACAGGCATTCCTCAGGAAGCCCTCTCCAGAACAGTCTCTATGGAGATATGGCTACATTGGAAAAGTAAAGATAAAAAACAAAGAACACCAAGATTTTCATTTGGGGAGATTGATTTTTAAGTGGAAAACTCTTACCCTTTCGGCTAACCACATAAATTGAGTACAAATACCACACTCAAAGACTGTGGAGAACTAACTAGCACATATTTCTAGCCCCAATATGGCTGCTTCGGTCACCCTGTCAGGTCACAATGGACCAAAGAAAGAGGAAAAGAAATACAACATCTTTGAAAAGAAAGTTGAGAAGGCAAAGAGGGCCTGGGAAAAAAGGCTGAGGTAAAGAGAAAAAACGGAAGAAATTGGAAGTGACAGGAGTTTCCAAAGAAAGAGATAACAGAAGTCAACACAAGGGCCGCATGACAGCAAATGAGAGAAGAGAGTGAGGTGGCAAAGCTGATGAGCAGGAAACAGATACCTGGAGAAGGGAAGGGGTCCTCTCCTGAAGGGAGGAAAAACTGATAAAGATAACCATGGCAGCTCCAAGGATTAAAAATAAATCGCAAGGTGTGAAGAACAAGTGAGGGAAAATGAGGTATCAGGGGCTCTGTTTTCTGTTTGATAGCCAGTGGTGAGAGGGATGTCTGGAAATGTGGTGACCAGATGCTGAGGAGACTGCGAAATTCCCACCAGGAGAGGGGAAGCTGAATGTCAGCCTCAGTCAGCCATGCTTTTCTCTAATCCGTGAGTCAGATTTCTAGCTCAGACAGAGGTGGATTTATCTCTCTCCCTCTGGGGGCGGGGCTTTGTCCAAGAGCTCCTACGACTTGCGGTGTTTAGTCCACTGGCCATCCGGTAGGCCAATTGGAGCAGATCCACTGGCAATCTAGAATGAAATCAAACACCAAGCCAAGGGGGGATGGTGGTGGTCAAGTGGACAAGCAGGCAGGTGCCTGAGGTACTTTCCTCAGCACATCCTGATACAGGGCCCCTGGGATAGCAGGACCAGCTCCAGAGCCCACCTGCTGGGCACTACCTGGCCTGACCTGGTAGGACAGAACATCCAGGTGAAAAGTCCCCCGGCCCAGCCCCTAAGCTGGGGGAAAGATGGTTGAATCTACAACACTGTGCAGATTGACCCATACTAGCCAAACTTCTCAACCTGTTATCCTCATATTTCACCTCACTCAGTCACTTTGTTGATTCAACAAATAGAGCAGTGCCTGCTCCCTATTTCAGGCTCCGGAGCCAGGTAAAGCTGGGTGTGCTCTGTAGTTCTCCTACTTCCTAACTGTCCATCCTTGGACAAGTTATACAACCTCTCCCAGTCTCTGTTTTGTCATCTGCTGCAAAGAGATAATAATCAAAGGACCTCAGTGTGTTGTTGCAAAGATTAGATGAGATAATGTATTCTGCCCAGAGCCGGTGCAGGGCAAATACTTAGCAAATTGTAACTTTCGTCATTGTTATTATTATTGTCATTAATCTCAGAACCGTTAGTGTGGTGGTGGAGGGTGCTTCTTCCTCACTCATGACGATTCCTTCCATGTGGAAGAGGTCCCACCTTACTCCTGGATTCTCTCTGTCCCCTCATTCACTGACCCCCAGGGAAGAAAGAATAATAGTCTTGTTCATTCTGATAAGTTTGGAAAGAGAAATCAAGCAGGTGCAGTCCAGCCCCTTTCTTTCCACTTTCTCTTGGGAGCGAGTCTGTCTGCAGAGAGCATGCTCTCTGCACCCCACCCTGCACAGTACATTTTACAAGAGTCTGTCCAGAGCTGCTGTGACCTGGGGAGGTAAGTCTTTTTAGGCTAGAGGCTCAATAGCAAGAAATCTACCAGTCCACAAACATAGACTGTTTTCCACTTTATCGGTAAAAAAAGATGGCACTGTATTTTGATCTCCAGCTGCCAAGTCTTTTGTTTTACTTCTTAATCAGTTCATAACTCTGGTAAAAAGGAGAGGTGCTATTTATGGCACCTTAAATCCCAACAATTATAAATAATTATTTGCATATGCAGAGCTGAGCTTTGACTGCATCGGTTCAGTGAAACAGTTCAAAGGGAGCACTGAATTCAAATCCACAGATTCTTTTCTTATCCTTGAATCCCACCTGTGTCTCCATCAACATTCCAGATACTTGATGACCGGGTGATTTCGAACAGAAATTCACAGTTTCATTTTATAAAGGACAAACGTAAGGCTTGCTGCCCATTTACTCTCCTTAACCCATTTCCCACCTGGAGCCAAGGCTAGCCGTTTTCATTACCACTGCTTACTTTTTGTTTAGATCACCCTTCTCTGCTGGACTCCAGATGGAAAGGACATCTTTTATGTGGTTTTCCTTTATGGGCTTCTAGGGCTGATCTACCTTTGGTAAACAAAGAGCATTTTGGGCTCCCTGGTAATCACAAGGGTTTCATTTATGTAGGCCGACTCTTGTTTGGAAACGGTGATTACACGAAACAAAGAGATGTTGAGATTAGGGGGACCGGAGCATTCCAGCTCAATAAATCAAGCCCCTTTTAATTGTGTCCCTGTCAGTCAACATTCTTCCAGACACTGGAGGGCAAGGTGCTTGTTAGCAGAGCGATTCCTCACTGCCCTTTATGGCTCGAGCTGACCGTCAATCAGATTAAGCCAGAACAAGGAGAGGCTGGTGCAGGAGCTGCTGCCTCTGTAACTGTCAAAAAAAAAAAGAAGCCAATCAATACTCTTGGCTCCATTCAGAGCTTCTGAGAAATTTCGACCTGTGTTTTAATCTCTGTGTATGCAACTAAGTTCTAAACCCATTTTCTGAAACTGACCAGCTCACCTTGCATATTTCTAAGGCCTTCATGGTGAAGATCATTGGCTGTATTTTCTGAGTAGCCGCCAAAGGTTGTTAGACAACAAAGCTTCTGTTTGGCATCTAAACTTATCTTTCCTTGTAAGAGAGGTGCTCCTTCCTCTCTCATCTCCCAGCAACATGCTGACAGTAAGTTTACGCCCACAAGATGAATAAAAAGCTTAGCCATGTTATTATTATTAACTGAAATTATTCAGAAAAGCTTAAGATTTCAGGGTTTAAACAATGCTGGTTATTTTGTTTTGTTTTGTTTTGTTGTTTTGCTTCTCACATTTTACCATGCATGACAATCATTTAGGAGTCTTGTGAAAATGTAGATTCTGCTTCACAAAGCCTGGGGAGGACCCCAACAGTCTGCCTTTCTCACAAGCTCCCGGATGATTCTGCTATGGCGAGTGCGTGGACCAGACTTTGAGTAGTAAGGATCTAGAATTAACTTATACTTTCATTGGGATAATGTTCAAAATCCTTAACACTGTCTCCTGAGTCTGCGCTCTGTAGTCTTGCAGACCTGGACAAGTTATTTAAACCCAATGAGCCCACTTTCCTCATCGGTATCTCAGCAGATAATGCATGAAAGTACTTAGAACAGTACCTCTCACAGAGTATGCATTTAATAAATGTTACTGTTTATCAGCATCAGCATTGATCTGAGGGCTGGGCAAATGACAACCCACAGCCAAATCTGTCTTGCCACCTATTTTTAGAGATAGTGTTACCAGAACACAGCCATGCTCATGTATTTCTGTACTGTCTGTGGCTTCTTTTGTACAGCAATAGGAGAGTTGAGAAGTTGCAACAGAGACCATATGGAACACAAAGCCCAACAGATTTACTATGGGGCCCTTCACAGAAAAAAATTGCCAATCTCTGATCTATCTCATTTATTCAACAGTAAAAATTTACTGAGCACCTATTGTGTACCCGACAGTGGGCTGGGCCCTGGAAATAATGAAAAGTCTCTTCCGCTGAAAGATCTCAGCATCTCATAAATATTTCATTAATCCCTGTGATATCTCAGACATGCGCTCCCCTCCAGTCCCTCTCCTTTAAAATTGAGTTACAACATCACCTACACAGAGTATTTGCTGTGTGGACTTACTGAGCTAATGTATATTAAATTCTTAGAACAGTGCCTAGAGCGTATTAAGAGTTCAATAAATATTAGCCATTATTATCATTACCCACATAAGTGTTTTCATTTAAATTTTACACTCATGAGAGTATTACCATTGCTATTTTATAGATGTAGAAACTGTAAGCAGTTGGGATCATTGGTCTTATTAATCTAAAGCCTCTCTGTGCAGTAAGATCTCCCCATCATCCTGTCCCCAGACCTCTCCTACAGTCTGAGCCAGGACAGTCCTCACGTTTGGTATAATAATGATAATAAGAATATCACCAATAGCTAATGCTTACAAGGGCTAGCTCTAAGTGCCACGTGGAGCAGATGGTCACTATGAATCACTCGTGTTTTCTCCACACACAGATACAAAAAGGGAAGCTGCAAAAGGATTTGTCTCACAGCTGATAAGTGGCAGAGTCAGGGCTCGAACCTAGTTCCGTTTGACTCTAGGACCCATAGGACAACCGCTGCATTCTACTATGAACATCAGACGATTCGGGGGCTTGCAATAAACATCTGAGGTATGCATGCAAATGGCACATACTACTCCAATGCTGAGTAACATCACACCTCATGAATTGGCAAAAACCTTCACAGGCCCTTGGTTTGCTGGCAACAGATGAAACAATCACATAACTGTATTGGCATCTGCTCCCAGGAAAACAACCAAAAACTAAAGGTAGACAATGGTCAAAGCCATTCGTTAGGCTATGTGCCCCAAGGTGAAAAGCAAGGACTTTGGGTTCTGAGCCTCATTGGTAGACATACCTTTACTTAAAGCCATAGGACTCGCCTTACCTTTGTGAACATGTGTTAATGGTAGCTTTGCAGGTTATATATAAGGCTGTAGATGACGGGCTTTGAATCAAAGAGATTAGGATTGAAACCTCAGCACCAGTCATTACTAGCTGTGGTGTCTTAGGCCAGTGCTCACCTGGGGACCTTTGTTCGTCTTCTATACAATGAGGCTCATGCCGGTGAGAACCTTGTAGAGTCATCGTGAGAAGTAATTGACATAAGGGATATCACATGGCTACCAGAGATATAAAGACTATGTAAACCCACAATAAGCGCCATTTATTATTGTTTTCACGACCCCAGCACAGCCCTAACCCCCAGTAGTTCTCCAACAACTGCGATTTCAATTCTCCTCTAATTTCCCTGACAGAAACTTGACTAGAGGCATATGCAACAAGTCCTTCCCTTCCCGAATCAAGCCTTCAAATCTTTTAAATAAATGTTTACTTTAAGTCCAATTTTATGACAAGAGAAAGTCGAGTTCCTTTAAGAGCCAATGGACAAAAAATATGTTATTGCATGTAGCACAAATTGTTCACTCATCTTTTCTCCATTGACTTGTATTGTCATTTAGACATCCTCTACTCTCTTTCATTGCTGAATGATCTGTATTCAGTCAGCAAATCTTTATCGAACATCTACTGTGTGCCTAGCACTGTTCTCAGTGCTGTGCATACAGAATCAAAACAAAGCAGAGAGCAGGCTACTCTCATGGAGTCGACATTCTTGTGGGGAAAGACACACAATAAAACATAACTCGTAAATCACAAAACTTCTCGTGTGGTGAATG